>NC_034596.1:70227127-70240674 GCF_900095145.1 Mus pahari
TAAGGAACTGCCAGACTGATTTCCAGAGTGGCTGTACAACCTTGCAATCCTACCAGCAATGGAGGAGTGTTCCTCTTTCTCCACATCCTCAATAGCATCTGCTGTCACCTNAATTTTTGATCCTAGCCATTCTGACTGGTGTGAGGTGGAATCTCAGGGTTGTTTTGATATGCATTTCCCTGATGATTAAGAATGTTGAACATTTTTTCAAGTGCTTCTCAGCCCTTTGGTATTAGAGGCAAGGTTTTAAAGTGAGTATTATCTTTGGAAAACTTTAATGCATTTCACTTGGACCAGGAAAATGTCTCCTCTAGTTGAACTAGACTGGAGAGAATTGACCAGGTTTCTTAGTGCTGAAATGCAGTGCATAGTGGAAAGCAGAGCTAAGTCAATCTCCAGAGAAAATCTGAGGGTAAATCACTGCTGACTAGAATTATCCTTGAGCTGTTAGGTCAGAAAGAAATCTACTTTTCAAGGAGAGTTTTAGAGAGGGATACATATAGGAAAGCTGTCACATCAGGATGATCACTTAATATCAATCCCTCACTCCATCATGACCAGTTAATATCACTTGAAGAAGGGCAAGGTTGAAAAATTGACCTATTGTTGAGTAACATAACTTCTCCTGGGAGACATAATACACAGGTCTAATTAGCCCATAGAGATCCCACAATACAGATATCACAGAATTCTAGCTTGGTAAAACAATGAGTTGTAATGGGGTTACTTAGAGGAGCATGGCAGATAGGTTATTTATAGGAGTGAAACGACTCAAAGACAGCTGTATCACCAAAACCCAAGGCAGTATGGGTGACAACTCACAAAACTGGGAACCTAGAGCATAACATACATCATGCAGGCAGCTAGCTCTACAGGTTGGAGAGTGTCCTTTCCAAGTGACTTACTTTGTCTACACTTCTTCCATGCAGCTGTTTACCTTCCTGTTTATAGAGCTATCCTTCAATTTCAGTCTCATAAGAACCTATTGTACAATACCGACTATGTACCAGAAACTACTTACTTATTTGATCTAAAACATTTGGAGTGGAAAGGCATAAAGATGCTAGTTTAACTTACTATGAATCATGTAATAAGTGACCTGAGGCTTTAGGCGATAGAAGTCTGTCCTGGTGCAACTATGATGGGAAGAGGGTAGGCTTGTCCTTATTATTTCTTAGCATCAGTAATAAATATTCACAATAAAACATTTTCCAAATTCTAAACATATCTTGCCATCATAATAGATGTTTGATCACATGTGTTTATATAAAACTAAACATATTTAGTTTTCTGTTTCTGTCTACAGTTTTTAAATCTCTTTACAGAAAAACAAAGCAAAATTACAGAATTTAGTGTTTTACTTCAAGTGTAAAGTTAGTTCATGTAGCTTGGCCTAGTGAATGGATTAGTGCCTTGATAAGAATCGTTGTGTGTTGCTGGTGTTCTTAGGAGGAATTGAGAAGGAGGAAGTGGAATTTGGGAGCTATGTCTTGCCCTGGACTTTGCTATTACAGCTCTGCCCTGTTTCCTGTCTACCATAAGTTGAAAAGAGTGATTCTAAGTCCCTCTTTTTTACCAAGTCCTGCCCAAGTACATGGGCCCATGTGATCCTTGTCATTCTGGAACTGTGAGCTGGATGATAATTTAGCATGGCCTTCCCCCACCCCCACCCACATTTAATTTCTCTGTCTCTGATACTCAGTCATGGCTAGGCAAAATTTCCCAATGCAATGAACTCTCTGAATTTGAATAATTCTTTTTGTTTTGATTTATTTCGTTTTATGCTTTATTAACTGTTGGCTATAAAGCAAAAAATGTTGAAAACTATTTTTTTCTTATAGTGTTAACATAAATATTTTTAACATTAGAAGAAAGGTGGTAAAGGAAAAATTTTGACTGCTCTAGAAATTAAACATATTAGGCACACTACTGACAAAAACAAGCCAGACTGTGAAACTATAGTTTGCAAATCATTTCAATCTGGAGAAATAAAGTTGAATAAGCTTAGAATACCTTGCAATAACATAGAAAGAATCTCTCTGAATATGACATTGTTGTTATTGCTTTCAAGAGTTGGCTTGTCTCAGATGATCATCACTCTCAGAACATAGGGAAGAGTCATAGTTTTATTTAATAACAATGTTTATCCCTGCATGATGGTGTAGAAACGATGCCAGAAATGTGTTACCCATAGAATCTCCAGCCAACGTTGTCATCCAGGGCAATTAGTGCTGTTGCTTTATGAAGCTATCCAGTGTGGTTTCAAGTTGCTCTAATACCAACAGAAAGAGAACTGTCTGCTGCCCAAGGACCCACAGGATTCATGCCGCCTTAGTCATTCATCTCCCCTTTCAGGTCCAGTTATAGTTTGATCTGTTTCACCTCTTTTTGTACCATAATGTGTACTAAATAATGACCAGGAAAAATATTGTAAAAAATATTTTCCTTTCCTAAACATTATAAGCTCCAAATGGGGTTGAAAAAATGCCAAACATGTCTGCCAAATAAACAAATAAGTGAAGGTTTCCCAGTGTAGTAAATACAGGACTCTCCAGTAAATACAGAGCTAGTGTTCACTGTTGTCTTATGTAACAACAGAAAAACTATAAATACAACTGTTATTTGTTTCCTCATAGACAAAAATGGTAATAGGTAATAAAGTAATGTTATATAGTAAATGTATATTGGTATACAAGACTGTGAAACCTTTCATGGAAGTCATGGCCATAGTTGACTAGGGCCAAGCTTACATGATTCTCTTCCTTTTTTTTTTTTTTTTTTTTTTTTTTAATTGTTCTTATGGGCACAAGGCTTTAGCAAAGGAAGCAGAGGCATGGCAGAAAGCTTATGGAATCATTTGTGTCTCTCATCCCAAATAAAGGAGGTGTCTCAAGTTTTACTTAATGACCTACATTTTGCAAATGTCATCCTCATCCCAGATTTTTAAAAAGTCAATAGGAGGGGGTTAGTACATCATCAAGGGTGGGCACTGACGGTTTCCATGACATGGAGTCTATATTTATCCATATTGGAATACAAGGAGGTAAGCCACTTTCTCCCAATAAGATAGCAGAAGTTTGTATTTTTTAAGGTAGCATTTGCTCTTGATTACTGAGAAAAGAGCAACATCTGTCAATCTGCCTTAAAACCTACTTTAGATAACCTTGTCACTCAACCATCACATGTGTGACAGCAAAGGGGAGCCACACTGTAAGACTTAGAAGGGTGTTGCCCAGAGTTTTATTTTTCTCTCTGTGTCCCATCTCTTGACAGTAGGCTAACTTGATAGATGTATCTTATTAAATTGCATATGATCCTTATGCTAATGTCCAATTAATAATATCTCAAAGGACAAAATAACCCTTCCTTTTGTTTATTTTTCTATTGCTTCCTTGTCTCTGACCCAAATTATCTTTGACTAGATCTCTTACAATCTACACATAAAATTCAGCAGAATCTGTCAAGATCTTCTGCTGTGTCATAGCAGCCTCTAATATTCTTAGCTCCATTTTCCCCTTGAAGATTCACCATTTAAAAGTATTTCATAAATCTCTTTTGTGAAGGACCAAGATCTGTCCAAGATACCAGGAAGCTGGTGTTCTAAGATACTGCAAGGAAGGGTAAAGGAGAACTCAGGAAAAGGGAAGAAGTTTGCTTCCTTAAATCTTTGGTGAAGAGTTAGACAGGTGCCGGAGAGAAAGAAGTTTCTAAACATGTTCAGCACCTGCTGATCTGGTGTAAAAGTGCTCCAAGAAAAAAAGTCAGGGAAGAAGGGATATAGCAACCATGTCAATGATTGGCACTAATAAGGCACATTAGGGGCAGCATAGAATGGTCAACAGTGAAGAAGGAACCAGAAAATCATGAAACACAATAGCTAGGAATGGGTCAGAAGATGCTTATGAGTCTACACACAGAGAGATAGCTAACCGCACAGATTCAGTCTGGTTAACATAGCTCTTTCAGTTTAAGAAGAAACGTAACTCATCCATGGCTCTAAGTCAAAGCAACATACATTTAGGATGGGGATCTACAGCCTGCTCAAAATACACAAGACTTTGGCTTGGTCTTTGGAAGGACTAATGAGGCTTCTCTCTAAAGAAGATAACGGCTTCTATACAGAGACATGGATTTATACACAGAAACAAAAGACTGTGGTATTTATTTTTATAGGTTTCTTTTTGTTTGTTTTTTTGTTTGTTTTGGGTTTGTGTTTTGGTTTTGTTTTGCTTTTTCCTACATTGTTCTTTAGGTCTCTATCTAGAGTAGGCAAAAGTTAAGAGAGTTGTTGAGGAGAGAAAATCAGATGTAAGCGCATCAGTTAGACAAAACACAATGAGGAGCTGATACCCAAATGCATGAAACAGAGATATGTAGAAAACTTGTGTTTCAGATTTTAAAAAGTTTAGGTGTGCTGACACGCAGATTTCAGAAGTCTTCAGGCAGCAAAGAACTTAAGTAGTGGCCAAAGAACATGAAAGGGTCTCAGGCCTAAGCTTATATGTGGTGTTTTCTCTGGGTCTGTGGATTGGCTGACTTAAAGAAAACACCCACCAAGAGGGCTTCTGTGTATAACTGTGGTGCTGAGCATTAGGTTCTACCATGGTCAGCAGCTATAAGGCATGTTGGAGTCACGGTCAGTGGGATGAAGACAAAATGGGCCACAGAGCTAACTAGCACACAGCAGGTAAAAGTGCCAAAGAAGGATGCTGGAGACTTAAACTTAATGATAACAAAATTTTAGCTCTTAACTTTTGGCTAAATACAGAAGAAAAAAGAGGCTGTGAAGGGAGAACAAAGACATACTTGACTTCTTTATGAAGCTAAGCAGAAAGCAGAGAATGCCCTTTCTTTAAACACTGTATAAACCTGTAAATGCACACTGTGAAGGTAAATGATTACATCATCAATAAACCCAGTGTTTCCAGACTTCCAAGAAGCTTGGATGATCGTTAGATGCAACAGTTTACAAAAGACTGTTTTGATTGTTTTTGTGTTGTCTGCCCATGTGAGTGGGCATAAGCACGAGGAGGTCAGAAGTCAACTTTTGTGTCTTTCTCAATAGTTTTTCACCTTAGTTTTTGAAAGAGTCTCTCTGTACTTGGGGTTCACAGACTTGGCTAGATTAGCTGTCCAGAACCCCCTCCATGTACACACCCACACACAAATGAGCTTTGGGAACAAGTTAATCAGAGAAAAACGTAAAGGTTCTTTAGCAGTCACATTAAAAAGCCAAGAGAACAGTGTGCACCTGTAATCCCTGTGTTGAGAAGAGACAGGGATCCAGACAAAAGGTTTCCATACTTACATAGCAAGTACTTCATTCATTGAGCTGCCTTATGATTTGTAAGATACCTTGTTGAAAATATAAAGTGTAGAACAACTAAAGAAGAGACCCAAATATTAACATCTGGTCTCCATATAGAGGTGTATATATGACCCCCACTATACATACACAAACATATATACAACACACACACACACATACACGTTAGTGGTAAGTTAATCAGGTAAAATATTTTTGTGCACAAGACCAATGCAAGAGCAAGCCAGGCCATATCCCAACATAGAGAGTTGAATGAATCCTAATTTCCACTCCTTGTCAAGTAGCTAATGGCTCTCCTTAGCTGTTGGAGGAGAAAGGGTCAGTTTTCTCCATGAAAGTGAACCCTCTTAGAATAAGTCTGTCACACTCCGATGGAAGGCCACCCATCCAAGAATATTTAGGCAGCATCTATTGTCCTTGATAAGGACAAAATGGGGCACAAGATAGGTGGGGAGAGGGAGGGGTGGGTCTGGGAAGAGTTAGGAGAAGGAAGGTGAATTTGACCAAAGCATGTACAAAACTCTTCAAGAATTATTATATAATGCATATTTCTCTGATGTTTCAGAAGTATATTGGAACTATCCAGACACTGATTCGTGTATTCAAAAAAGTGAGAAATCTTTTATTTCTATTCCAGCTTTCCTTACATGAAGGCTCAACAAAATTTTATTTTTTGATTAATGTAACATAACTGTAGAAACAGAACACTGTCAATTTTCTTTTATCTTTTTTAAAATAGAAAGATTTAACACCTATTGTTCATAGAAAACATATATAAGCTTCCAAATGTAAGCTGTCTGGGTAGCTTTTGTCAACACAGTGGATAAATCATTGACTGGAAACAAGAACTCTGTGTGTACCACATTCTCTTCCCTTGAAGAAGGCTTTCACTATATGGAATGGATCCCTGGGTGGGGCAGTCTCTGGATGGTCCTTCCTTCTGTCTCAGCTCTGAACTTTGTCTCTGTAACTCCTTCCATGAGTATTTTGTTCCTCATTCTAAGAAGGAATGAAGTATCCACACTTTGGTCTTCCTTCTTCTTGAGTTTCATGTGCTTTGCAAATTGTATCTTGGGTATTCTAAGTTTCTGGGCTAATATCCACTTATCAACGAGTGCATATCATATGTGTTCTTTTGTGAGTGGGTTACCTCACTCAGGATGATATCCTCCAGATGCATTCATTTGCCTAAGAATTTCGTGAATTCATTGTTTTTAATTGTTGAGTAGTACTCTATTGTGTAAATGTATCACATTTTCTGTATCCATTCCTCTGTTGAGGGACATCTGGGGTCTTTCCAGATTCTGGCAATTATAAATAAGACTGCTATGAACATAGTGGAGCATGTGTCCTTATTACCAGTTGGAAGATCTTCTGGGTATATGCCCAGGAGAGGTATTGCTGGATCTATGTCCAATTTTCTGAGGAACCGCCAGACTGATTTCCAGAGTGGTTGTACCAGCTTGCAATCCCACCAACAAATCCCATATACAACCACCAAACCCAGATACTATTGCATATGCCAGAAATATTTTGCTGACAGGACCCTGATATAGCTTTTTCTTGTGAGGCTATGCCAGTGCCTGGCAAATACAGAAGTGAATGCTCATTTGTTGGATAGAACACAGGGCCCCTAATGAAGGAACTAGAGAAAGTACCCAAGAAACTAAAGGGGTCTGTAACCCTATAGGAGGAACAACAATATGAACTAACCAGTACCCCCCCCCCAGAACTGTGTCTATAGTTGCATATGTAGTAGAGGATGGCCTAGTTGGCCATCAATGGGAGGAGAGGCCCTTGGTCTTGGGAAGATCATATGCCCCAGTACAGGGGAATGCCAGGGCCAGGAAGCTGGAGTGTGTGGGTTAGGGAGCAGGAAGGGGGTTGGGGGAGGGTACAGGGGACTTTGGGGATAGCATTTGAAATATAGATGAAGAAAATACCTAATTAAAAAGAAAAAGAAAAAGAGACAAAGAAAAAAAAAGGAAGGCTACAAGGGCCTCAGATAAGTTCCCCAGTTCTTACTGTCTCCCCAAATCTGCTTTTCAAATGATCTTTCCTCTGACATAGTGCAGTCTGTCCCAAACCAGCCTTCTCTGCACCTCCTCCTCACCTCAAAAAAAAAAAAAAAAAAAAAAAAAAAAACCCCCCCCCCCCCGCAAAAAAAAAAAAAAAAAAAAAAAAAAAAAAAAAAAAGGCTCCCCCTGCAGTCACAAAGTCATGGAAAGAGACAGGAGAAAGCAAACCTTACCAACCTGCAGGAAAGCAGTTAGCTAAATGGAGTGAGACCGATTGCCTTGTATTCTTTGACTGTGTTGTTTTACTCTTAAGGATACATTATAAGAAACTATATCCAAGTGGCAGGTTTTATGTATGAAGGCGGTCACTGAAGCACTAAGGCCATGTAAATAACTATAATGTCTAAAATACTAATTCAACAGGCTGTTATTTACTGTCCAGAGTCTATGGCAAGAACCCTTTCAAAGGAAATGCACGTGATATAACAACAAAGGCGGAATACAAAGCTTGAGACCAAGCTACTGAGCTATAAATAAAACTTTTAACCCTGCTTCTCTTTGACAGGATTATGGGCTGTTTTGAATGACCAGATCACAGCTTGCTGAATTTTTTTCTAAGAAACATTGATTCCTTTATCATAAATAGCAGCATTTTAAAGTATATTTCTTTATAAATGCTGTTTTTTCTTTTTAATTGATTTTAAACAGCTTACCCCGCCCCTATATCAAGCTCCTCTGTCCTGTTCATTCCTCCCCCCTTTCAGCTGTCCTCACTTCATTTTAAACAATAGTTTCACATTTTTTTAAAAAAAATTATTTGGATATTTTCTTTATTTACATTTCAAATGTTATCCCCTCTCCCTGTTCCCCTCCCCCAAGCCCCCTATTCTATTCCCTCTCCCTTGCTTCTATGAGGGTGTTCACCCACCCACCCACCCACTCCCACCTTCCTACCCTCAAATTCCCCTACACTGGAGCATCAAGCCTTCACAAGACCAAGGGCCTCTCCTCCCACTGATCCCTGACAAGGCCATCCTCTGCTACATATGTGACTGGGTCACAGGTCCTTCCATGTGTTCTCCTTGGTTGGTAAGTTAGTACCTGGGAGCTGGGTGGGGGGCAGGGTCTGCTTGCTTGATATTGTTTTTCCTATGGGGTAACACATAAAACCAAATAATCCAATCTCATGTTTTTCCTCTGCTGTTTAACCTACTTATATTATTCCTTTTCTCCTTCCATACAAACTTTTAATTGTTGTGAGCAAATGGCATAGATATCTTTACATCCTTGCATCCTCCTTACCTGGAAGGGAATCCTCTGAAGCCTGAATTCTGCCACTCTGCCTCCCCTGAAAATGTGTCTTTGTTGCTTTGCTTTCCAGCTGTTCCAGTATTCTGTTTTCTTGACCTGGGAAGTTTATGATCCTACACACCAAGAGTCATCTGGAAATGGCTAGTAGATTCCAGGCCACTGTACCATCTTGGCTGTGTTTCTTCCAACTTCCCTCATAAGACATCCCTTCATTTTCTTCCTGGTCCCCACAATGGCTGTGAGAATAGGTATGAAGCAATGATGAGTATTATAACAATTACTAACAAATAATTTCAACTAGTAACTGTTATTCGTTCCTGAGAAGGTGCTGTTCCATGATACTGAAACACAGTGAAACTAATCAGCCTGCCTGCCATGATACCTTCAGTGTGTGACTAAGACTTAAACCCAGAGTCTGACTTTATAAATATCTGCAAACTTGTCACTTCCAACACCTCTTGAAGAATTACACTTGTAGACCTTAGAATGTGACTTTGACATGTCCAGCTTGCTTCCTCTTCTGTATTTTATTTATTACCAGTGCTATCTTCTCAGACAGGATGACCTTTGACTCAAAACAGCCTCTCAATCAGGACCTGTCCCCTCATCATCTCTATGCTCATATTACGGTCACTGTTTCTTTACCTTAATTTAGCATTGTGTCTAGTTCAATTTATGCCCTGATGTTACGGTGATGCTTGGTTGTCAACATGACTATCTCAGGCATTAAATAAAACCCAAACAGCTGGGTACACCTGGGAGAAATTTTCTTTAATTAAATACTTTGAAGTGGGTTGACCCACTTTTAATCCAATTTTTTTGAGGTGGGAAGATCACTTCTAATCTAGGCCACACCTTCTGCTGGCAGTTCATGTATAGGATGTGGTGAAGAAAGCTTTTGTTCTTTGCCTGCTTGCTCTCACACTCACTACCAAGACCTTTACTGGCAGTACAGTCTACTTCTTTGGGATTCTGGATATATGCTGATGACTGACTGAGTCTTATAGCCTCAAGGACTGAACAAGTACTAGACTCGTGAACCTTCCATTTGTAAGAGCCATTGTTGGCCTAGCTGGACCACAATCTGGAAGCCATTCTAATAAATCATGCAACACACACACACATACACACATACACCCACACACACACACACACACCCACACACACACACACACACACACACAGAGAGAGAGAGAGAGAGAGAGAGAGAGCTGTTTTTCTAGAGCAGTATTCTGAACCTTCCTCATGACCCTTTAATAAAGTTGCTCATGATATGATGACCTCCACCATAAAATCATTTTGTTGCTATTTCATAACTGTCATTTGCTGCTGTTAAGAATCATAATATATCTGATATGCTATCCCTTAAGGGGTCACAACCCACAAGTTGATATCTGCTGCTCTAGAGAACCATGGCTAATACAACTGAAATGAAAATTCTGTTGTATCTTAAACAGTGAATACTTATTTTACCCTTTTGCAGTAAATGTGAGAGGAGCATCTTACTCATTATTTGGTTGTATCAAACTCAGAATTAGTCTTTCACAAATAATAAATTCCTAAATATGTTTAGGATCATCAATAGCATTAAGTGAGCATGGTGACAAAAATTTTTATCTTAAGCCTGGGAGCTAATGTATTGAAATATTCCTTTTCTTTAGCACATCTGCATAAATCTATTCAGTGAGTTACCTACCTGTCTATACACACTGAGGGGTAGGATCACTTTTGTCAAGTCATTTCCCTATTAATGCATTCAGTTCTTTCCCGTGCTACTTTGGAACATTAAGTGTAAGATATCATTATCCACATTCTTCAAGATCTGTGTTGGCAGCAGTAAGCCAATTCCCAAAATGTATTCTGCTGTTCCTACTGAGCAACAGTAGCAAATGACTTGGCTAGCCTCATTAACTACCTTGCTAAAGCTCAGATTGCTCCCAGACATCCTTGCCTCTACCTGATGCAGTGCAGCTAAGTCTTGGCGACCACATAATAAGCAGGATTACTGAGTGGTACTTCCACATATTAAAACACAGGAACACCATCCTCCCGTTTAATTCTTTTTGAGATATTGCCTATGTAGACAAATTCGCCTTGAACTCACAGAGAGCCTGTAAACTCTGCCTCCCAGTTTTGCCTTTTTTTTTTTTTTTAAGATTTTTTTTTTTTTACTTTTTTTTTCCCTCTTTCTTTTTTTTTAAAGATTTATTTATTAATTATACGTAAGTACACTGTAGTTGTCTTCAGACATTCCAGAAGAGGGCGTCAGACCTCATTAGGGATGGTTGTGAGCCACCATGTGGTTGCTGGGATTTGAACTCAGGACCTTACCCACTGAGCCATCTCACCAGCCCCCCAGCTTTGCCTTTAAGTTATTTTGTCCAGCTTGTTTTTCTCAGTGTTTTCCTCCACATCTACAATGTGGGTGGAATCTCACAGCTATCTTTGCAATGAAAATTAAGGTTTCAACTTGGAATAGTACCTTAGAAAACGGAAAAGGTCAGGAGTCCCCCAAAAACTCCAGTGTAGACACACAGAGATGGACGGAATGCCTACAGTTATATCCTACAAGTATAGAAGGCAGGGAGCAAGCCAGAAAGTCTTATCCCAAAATGAGTGTTCTCAGCCTCTGTGTGTTCAGGTTCCCCATATCTCTCCCCGTATCTAGCTTCAGTTAGTCACATATTATAATATATTCTAATTAGTAGGCCGGTGAATCACACTAAATGAATCATTTGAGAATATCAGTATTCTTAGTAAAACAGAATGGTGACGTTAGTCCTGGGATTAGAAAGAATGTTCTTAAGGAAAAGGAATATTAAAATTGGGGTCTAACTAAATACTAGTTTAAGTTTTTCATATGTTTATCATATACCATGAGTTCAAACAATAATTCTTAGATTTTTAAGAAGCTCAGATACTGAATTATCTAAAAATAGCAAATAATCATCTCTCTACTTAGAAATAAAATGATTATTTCTATCCCTAGTACAAATGTATGTGCTGATTATTTTGAAGATTATCATCTATAAAACTATTATTTCAAAAAATACTACAGTTGCATAAAAATAGAAAACAACACACAAGAAGAGTTTTCATTTTTCTTGAAGTTCTCTGTGAAGGGGAAACAGGAACATTCTGCTTTGAATTGTTATTATTTTGTTTTGTTTTTACAATAACGATGCTTTCAAGAAAGATAAAAGAATATACCCAGTGCGAATCACCGTCCCACCCTTCACAGTATTCTCATACCCAGTTATATGTTCAACTGTATTTGTCTCAATAGTATTCATTAACATTCTTTCCTAAACAAATCAATGTGATTTTGAAGTTACTTATGTCACTGTGGGTTTTCCATCAATTCCCTTTTTACCTAACAGGTAAAAAGCTGAGTGAAAACCTAAGTGCTTCCAATTTGTTTTCTCAAGAATTCAAATATTTATTTTGTAGAGAGAAGATGTGCATATGACTGGGATAAAGTAGGCAGACCTTAGCTAATACGATAAGCTCACCTGCGTTCATTGTATCGGACTCTTCTTCTTTTTGCAATTCTAACTATGGAAGCTGAAAATGCTGCTGCAAAACTTGTTGTCATGACAACAAAAATCCCCTCAGAAATGATGCAAGTTTCCATATGAAAAAAGTATTCATGACATGATTTCACAGAAAGATGCTGCAACCACCCACAACCTCATTTTTCAGCCTGTCTATTGTTTGCTTGCAAGCTTCAGCATCTATCAAAATCTCTTCTCTACAAATCTCTCCAGTAACTACACTATGATTAACAATTATTTGAATTTTCCTCTATCAACTCTTTTTTACAATAAAGGAAGAAGACAGCTGTTAACATCTACCAATCTTTCCAAGTTACTTAGATACATTTACGGTTCCTTGATATCTTTAAACATCCTTCATCCATGCAAGGAATAGGTTGCTGATGCTGCACAGGTAGGAGGTGGGGGGACCCTCTAGAATGTACCAGATACCTAGGAGGTGGCAAATTCTCAGGACTCAAAGGGAGGGACCTTAGATGAAATGCCCTACAGTGGGAAGAGGGAACTTGTAGAGCCCACCTCCATTAGAAAGACAGGGCATCAAGTGAGGAATGGGGTTGCCATCCCACAGTCAAAAACTCTAACCTAGAATTGTTCCTGTCTAAGAGAACTACAGGGGCAAAAATGGAGAAGAGCCAGAGGAAAAAGGAGGTCCAGTCATGGACCCAAATTAGGATCCAGCTCAAGGGAAGGTCCCAAGGCCTGACACCATTATTGATGCTATGGTGTGCTCACAGAAAGGAACCTATCATGACTGCCCTCAAAAGACCCAACAAGCAAATGAAAGATTCAGATGCAGATATTTGCACCCAACCAATAGACAGAAGCTGCTGACCCCTGTGGTTGAATTAGGGAAAAGCTAGAAAAAGCTGAGGAGGAGGGCAACCCTCTAGGAGGATCAGCAGCCTCAATTAACCTGGATCCCTGAAATCTCTCAGACACTGGACCACCAACCAGGCAGCATACACCAGCTGATATGAAGCCCCAACATAGATACAACAGAGGAACGCAGAGTCTGAGTTCAGTCAAAGAAGATATACCTAACCCTCAAGAGACTAGAGGCCCCAGGGAATTTAGGTCTGGTTGGGTAGGGAGTGAGTGTGTGTGTGTGTGGGGGGGGGGACATCCTCTTGGAGATAGGGCATGGGGAGGAGTTATGGGATGTTGAACATTCAGAGGGTGGACTGAGCTAGAGGCGAATACAATCTGGAGTGTAAAAAATAAATAGATAAATAAAAGAAGAAAGGAAGGAAGGAAGGAAGGAAGGAAGGAAGGAAGGAAGGAAGGAAGGAAGAAAGAAAGAAAGAAAGAAAGAAAGAAAGAAAGAAAGAAAGAAAG
>NC_034596.1:70241439-70276246 GCF_900095145.1 Mus pahari
TATATATATATATATATATATATATATATATCAAGCATCTATAAAAATCTCAATGGTCTTATTAGAAAAATACAAATAAGATTATTTTAAAATTTACATGAGAAAACAAAGGAGCATAGATAGTCAAAATGATCTAGAAAAAAAGGATAAATAGAATGGAATTAATCTATTTATTTTAAAATCTTATTATATAATGCCAATAGACATGGTCATAAAGAAGTGGCAGACAGATACATAAATAGACAGCTTAATATATTAAGCTAACTATATTTACCGGTTATAAAGATAGTTCAGTGGAGGAAAGGAAAACTTTTCCACAAGCATTCATAAACATTCATAAACATCCCTAAACATCAGACATTTAGTGGCAAAGTGAATGGCAAACTGAATCTTACTTTTTACAAAGTCTAACTCAAAGTAGACCATAGATTTAGATGTACACCATTGGAGAAATCATTCTAGACCCAAGAGTTCATTAAAAATTCATATGCCTGATTAGAAATCATTTTTCAAGGCAAACATTAAAGTTAACAAAAGTTAAATACTTCTGCTTTATGAAAGGTCTTAAGAAACATAAGGGGCTGAGGATGAACTCTGGGCTTCGTCCTCAACATCACACCACCAAAAAGAGCTCATATTTAAAGTGCATAATCCACGTGTACATCACCCAGACCCAACCTCAACTCACTATGCATGCCAGATCATTAGCCACACCCCCGAGGTTCAAGGAGGGTACTGTCTGTCCACTTGTTAGGTTTTTGTACTGTTTTGTTTTGTTTTTTGTCTGTCCACTTGTTTGTTTTGGTTATTTTGTCCATGGGTCAACATTCCTTCAAATGCAAGCTGAGAAACATGCACCCCAGTGTTTCTATTGGAAGTTTGAGATGTTTGCTTCCATAATCAGTGCTTCAGTATACACACTCCACATTTCACGTGTTCATCTCCATGCCCACGTAACCTCCTATCCTGCAGTCCAACTATTCTGAAAGAAAAGTTTGCCTCTGTCACTCTCTCTTTTTAACCATAGAGATTCTATAAAATACAAATATAATTAATACATGTTTATAAGATACAATGTTTCAGAAATTATAGGATATTAAAGATCATATTGTTATATGTTCAAAAGTTTGCATATTTTATAATATTACCATATAATGTACAGGTTTCTTCATTTTAAAAACAGTGAAACAAAAGGCAGAAATATATATATATATATATATATATATATATATATATATATATATATATATATAGTGAGGCTATGCCAGTGCCTGACAAACACGGAAGTGGATGCTCACAGTCAGCTATTGGATGGAACACAGGGCCCCCAATGGAGTTGAAGGGGTTTGCAATCCTATAGGTGGAACAATATGAACTAACCAGTACCCCCAGAGTTCATGTCTCTAGCTGCTTAAGTAGCAGAAGATGGTCTAGTCGGGCATAATTGGGAAGAGAGTCACCTTGGTCTTGTAAACTTTATATGATCCAGCACAGGGGAACGCTAGGGCCAAGAAGTGGGAGTGGGTGCATAGGGGAGCAGGGGAGAGGGTACAGGGGACTTTGGGGATAGCACTTGACATGTAAATGAAGAAAATACCTAATAAAAAATTGGAAAATAAATAAAATTAAATTAAATACCTGAAAATTCCGAATAGAAGACAGTGACTCTGTGAAGGAAACAGTTGAGTACCAAGTTATTCACTCAATTCTTTACAATGTTAAGGTAACATTGAACATTTGTTATTCACAAATATTTGCTCAGTGTGTTTTAGAAGCACATATGGTTCACTGGCAGGTGCTAGGATGGAACAAGTATTCAGGAGATGTGGTCTTCTCCTACTCACAATCAGGTCACAGAATCAACAGAACAGTAATAAGGCTTAATTTTTATCCGTTAAAGAGAATATAGTATACTATACATAAGTTCAGAACAAATATACTTAAAAGTAGGATCATCTGGAGGCCTGGCTGAAGGACTTCTCATTGGCTGCTGCTGCTGCTGCTGTTGCTGCTGCTGCTGCTCCTCCTCCTCCTCCTCCTCCTCCTCCTCCTCCTATTTCTCCTCTTCCCCCTCCCTCTCCCCCTCCTCCTTTTAAAATTTGCTATTTCTCAAGATGTTGCAGCAACAACAAAATAACTCAAAGCCCTAGTCTGGAGCAAGTACAAATCTGTCTAAATGTGAAGGAGTCAACTCTCTTCAAAGTAATTCAAGTTTCTTCCCACACAGTACTCCAGAAAGATGATCTATTGCCAAGATGTCAAAGGATGGTGCTAGTCTCTTCATAACTTACTAAGACGTTCACAATGCAGATCAATAAACAGATTTAAAATGAAACAATACTGTATCTCTTAAGCCTGTGAGTCAAACCACAATTTCTCTAAAGAGAATGTTGTAACACAGTCATGTTTTCTGTCTTAGAAAAGAAGTGGGATGTTTTCATTTTACCTTTATTTTTTAAAAAAATCTTCCAGAGAAAGCACAGCCTGCTGAGGAAAATAACTTTCCCAAAGGACAGAGGATTTGACAGGAGGATTGGACAGGTCCTGAGGTTCCAGCATTGACTTCCTCAGGTTGCAAGGAACAGACCTTTCCTAGATGTTCATCTTTGATTTTAAGGTCCTTATATGGAGGGCTGAAGAGATAGCTCAACAATTAAGAGCACTGGCTGCTCTTGTGGAGGTCCAGGGTTTGACTCCCAGCACCCACATGAAGGCACACAATCATCTGTAACTCCAGTTTTAAGGGAATACAACACCTTCTTCTGGCATCTGCTGGCACTAGACACAGGTAGTGTGGGCAACAGGCTACACACAGAGAGCCTGGTCTCCAGTCGAGCTGAGGTCTTGAACTCCGGTGGTACTCGGTGGGTGGTGATTTCCACCTACATGGGACAGAAGTCTTTAGATCATGTCTCCTGGATCCCTGGTTCCTGTCAAAGTTACCGCCCCCACAGTCCCCACAGGAGAGGCATGGCTATCAGTAGGAACAGCACCAAGCCTTCCCATATGCAAATAAGGTTTCCCCCAAACTCTCAGTCCAAACCAAAGAGAGGTACCTGCTGTCGAACCCTGAATCACCCCCAGAACTGTATATAAATCCATCCAAGGAATTAAAGGTACGTGAGAACTACTCCTTCGTCTGAGCCTTTTGTTCCAAGAGCTGTATGTAACACTTGGGAGGAGACCTTCGCTCCTGAAGAGCCACCTGAGGCCCTGTTGCACTCCTCACTGGAGAGTCAGCTTCCCTGTGTAGGCCCAGCCAGACTCAGTTCAGAGCAGCTCAGAGTTACTGAGTGACCTGGAAGGCCTGGCGGAGACTTCTCTCCCTGCCTGCACTCGCTTCCTTTCCCTGGAACCCTCACACCAGGCCTCCACAGAGATCTCCGTGGAAAGCCTCTGGTACCCAGGCCCACAGCGTAGTACATAAACCTATGTACAGGTAAACACCCATAAACATGAAATAAATCTTGTTTGAAAAGAGGCTAGCATTTGAGGCTTCTTGGGATTTAATTTAGTATTCATTCCGGTAGTTCATTCCTTGCTGCTTTTCCTTTTTGTGGCTAATAAAGTTCTTGAGATTAAAATCTTTGGAACTGCAACTATTTTCACACCAAGCAGCCATATTTAGTGAGTAGTTGAAGTGAGATCCTGGAAGATCTGAACATGTTAAGCTTCAAGGGGACTTAGTTTTTGCCTCCCCAAGGGAATACTTCCCAAAGTGCTATTTTATCTGAATTCTGTCACCAAAGATTAATAAAATGTATAAAAAGGCAATTCTTGAATAGCGCATGCATCTATTAATTGTCAAGACAAGAGCGAAAATACAGGTGGAGACAGAAAACAAGAGGTTTACTGTCCTCTTAGTGACTTGTATTCTACTACAAAGTTCCCCAAAGAAGAACAGGACAGGAATTAACAATTCCTACGATCATTAGTCATTAGGAAAACACTTTTAAGCAACAAGATACTATTATAGACTCTCTGGAATGTATAACAATAAAAAAATACTGATAATATTAGGTGTTTTCAAGAATGTAGGGAAACTTGATCCATTGTACATTGCCAGTACAAATATAAAACACATAGTCACTTTGAAAACAATTCGGTATTCTTGTAATAAAATACACACTACCAAATGCCCCATGGTGGTTCCACTACTACCTATCTACCCAGAGCAAATGAAAACATACATCCACACACATGTTCAGAAAAGCATTATACATAACATCCCTAAACAAACCCTGGATCAATAACAATGTGTGTCAACTGGTGAAAAAACGTATATTAGAATACTACACAGTGGTCCAAATGAACTGGGCTAGTATCCAACAACATGAATTAGCCTCCAAAATAGTTAAGTAATCTATTGTTTTAAGTCGTTAGATATAAATACTTAATGTGTTAGTATATTATTCTACTTATTTTATTGAGAGAGAGTCTTACTATGCTATTCTATGACCTGAAACTTACTATGCAGACTGGGTTGATCTTGAACTCACAAAGATACTGCCTCCTAAGTACTGGGAGTACAGCATGTGCCTCCATCCCCTGTAGTGGGTTGGTCTGATGTTGCTATCATGTTCAAATGTTAAATACTGGCCTCCAAGATCTGGTTGTGCATGTCACACACACAAGGACAAGGAGATCCTCACATACTTCTGCTTCTGTTGTGTAAACCTTATCCCCCAAATTATCTCTGATTGATTAATAAAGATGTCTGTAGCTGAGCAGAAGAGAAGTAGGCAGAGCTTCAGATATGGGAGCTTGGGGGACTCAGGTAGGTGGCACAAAGGAAAGCCAGAGAAGAAAAAGGAAGGAGGTCACCATGGGGTTAGTGGATCTTGAGATCATGGCCATGAGGGTTGGCCTGTTGGAGTAGGTACGGCAAAAGGGGAATACGGCAAGCGATACCTCAGGGTTCGCCATTGGTAAGTAGACAAGAGCATAGAGAGATGCTATCTGCCCAGCTATAGTAATTTAAAGCTTATTATAAATCTGAAGGTCTCTGTGTCTTTTATTTGTCAACCAAATGATCTGAAATGGGATAGAAACCTCTAATAGATATTTAAAGGCAACAAACGGGCTGCCACTAACCCCCAGAAAAGTATGAACCACAACAATGCCCACTGTATGAGTGTATTTAAGGGATTTTTTTTAAAAGTAAGTATCAATTCAAAGAAACGGAAAGCAAATGAATAATATCTCAGGGTGTGGATGTGAAAATTGACTGTAGATTGATGCGAAACCCCATTTTGTATGAACTGAAATGATCCAGAATACAATCTTGATGGTTTTATCTGATATACATTCGCTGAAAAGAATGGAATTCTCTAATCGTAGTGAAACAAATTACACTATTTAAAAGTCATTTCCTGAGGAGCACTTGTTAAAAGGTGGGAAAGACTGCAATGTAAGCAACTCTAGTAGATCTGTGCACGGGGCTTGGCTGCTGCAAACTCATCTGTAAATGAATTGTCAGTCACCGTCAGCACTAAGGAAGGTGGATTCCTGGAGTCACCTTCTTCATGAAGAAATGAGAGGGAACTCTTCAGTGGGGCTTACTGCCTTGTGAGCTCTTTCCTTTTGCTTGTTGATGCTTTGGTTTGGGTTTGTTTGTTTGTTTGTTTGTTCAGTGCTGTGAGAAGATATGTGCACATGTTATTAGGTTTTGGCCATCACCTTCAGGCAGGCAGGGATAGAAAGAAACAAACATGAGCAGGATTAGCCGTGATTCTGTGCACTGACCTGCACAGGTCCATCACTACCTGCAGTGCACATCATCAGCTCAATGGCTTTTAAGTCAGCGCTCAGAGCTGTGTACAAGTAAGAAGGGACATAGGAACAGGCAGGGCTGGCTCTTGGCATAATTAGACTATGGAATCCCACTTTCAAAATAATCATAATGAATCCAGTGAGGGCATTTTGGATGACATTTATTAGACCCCCTGTAATTTTAGCTGTTGTCCATTGGGTGCTAACATTTCCAATGTGAGAAATATGTGAGTCATTTTATGGCTGAAAAAAAAAATCATCTTTCCAAAATAAAAGTTCACGTGACCTTTTTTTTTCACATGAAAGAAGCCAGTGAGAGGATGAAAATACTACTATTAAATGTAAACTGTAAGAGCATTCTATAAGGTCTCCCACTGACCTTGAGGCTACAGCATCACAGTCAGGCTATTGTTTCATAACTAACTGCGGGTATGCTCTGCTTATACAGGTGGGCAAGACCACAGCTGTGGGGTGTACACATTATCCATAAGCTGGCAATGCAGGGCACTTTGACACTGCTGTGCTGTTGTCCCACCTGCTGAGGCATAGTACTATTTCCAGAAACTCTCTCAGGCTCTGTCTTCAGAGTAAGACAGCCTCTGACTCCATCATGGGCAAATCACTCACCCCACCACAGCCTGTGTCTTTTGAAAAGAGAAAGTAGCCTATATGTGTGGTCCAAATTAAAGTTGACGGTGTCAGCCCTTTGGAAACATAGGGCTAAATAGTCACTGGGGTTAAGGCTGTCCTACATACTGCAGGATGTTCAGTGGCTCCCAGAAGATGCCAGCGGAACTCCTGCCCGCACCGTAAGCAAAGAAAATGCTTCAAGAAAATGCCAAATATCTCCTAGGAGCAATAAATAAATAAACAAATAAATAAATAAAACAAAACTATGAATATATGTGACAAATTTAAACTCTTAGAAGTAACCAAAGTGTAGTATTTCACTGTTGGGTGGTTCAGAGAACTATATGCCTGTTGAGTGACACAAGACATTCAAAGAGAAATCTTAGAGAAAACATTTGCAAGAAGGAAAAGGCTACATTATGCCATCAACCAAGTTCAGTGTGAGGTATAGTGAATGGTGGAAACATTGCACTGGGGAAGAGTCTAAGTTTTACTACACGTCTGATACTTACCTGAGCTGACCAAACCTCCTTTGTTAGGAAACTAAAATAACATATCAAAAGTCAGAATCTGAAATGTATACCCAATACTTATTACTTTGCATAACGTCAGATTTTAATGCGTATTTATGTATACTTATATTTATATGTATATGTATGTATGTATATTGCATGTGTATGTATATGCATAGTATGTACACACACACATATATATTATATATATATATATTATATAAATAATTATTTATATATAATTATTTATATAATAATTTAATAATTATTTATATATAATTAATTATATATATATATTATATATATAATATATATATATTATATATATAATATATATATATATTATATAAATTGCATGTGTATGTATATGCATAGTATGTACACACACACATATATATTATATATATATATATATATATATATAATATAAATATATATGTCATTGTTCAGTCCATAAAAGTAAAAAGCCATGTATTTAGTAAGTTTGATGACCATTATTAGCTTATATACAGTACAATCCTTGAGCAAAGTGAATTAACATTGTGTTCTAATGGCCTGCTAGTCATACCATAGATGGGTTTTTGACAAAATGACCAAACCTGAAATATAATGCTGGAAAGATGAAGTCGACAGTGATGTCTTAGCCTTGTATCCTCACAGCATGGAGAATGGAAGACCTCACAGAGCAGGGAGGCCTACAATAGAGTTTCACTGAGAAAGGGATTGAGGCATTTGGGAAGTAGGGAGGAGAGAGTTTCAAGAAAGGAACTGAATTGGCTTGAATAAGCAGACAGCAAAGGTGTAGAAGCTCATTGGGTTGAGGCCTGGTACACTGCTGCTGGCCCAACTGGTAAGAAAATTGCCAGATAGAAAGCATTTTCCTCTGAGGAGTGGAGCAGATGAACACATCTAGTAGGAACAACAGAGCCTGTACTTATTTTGGAGTTCCTGTGCAGTGCAAAGTTATCAAGGCAGAACATAGAATGAAAGGCATTATGATGCATATTCTCAGACAGTTGTGATTTATGAGACCTTACTCATTTTGAATACGAGAAAAGATGGAGCAATCCAATCCGCTCCTTCCTCAGGGACTTAGTTGTGTTAATGGTTTGCAAATTAAAGTCTTCCTTTAAAACTTTTTATTCCAGCAACTGGAATTAGACTTCTAAACACTGCTGGGTACTGTGGAAGAAGAGAAAAACACAATCCATCCTTTAAAGCTCAGAACTATATCAACTGAGAGGCTGGCCCTGAGCTCAGTACTTCTGTGAGGTTTCTCCACACAGACATCATGAAGGAGAAAAGTGAAGGAGGCATTACTGGAAACTGAAATTTTCCCTATCTGTAAACAGACAGGCCATGCACTAGGGTCTACCTGAGCAATTTTTTCTGCTTCGGAACTTTGGCAGAAAGTTATAAAACCTTGGAATTTTATAATTATATGGTTTTCTGGAGATGCCCTCAATTATCAAAGATCTCCTTAAATAATTTTAACACTTATTTTATTTCTATGATCAGTGATACAATAGCTAGGTGTTGTCTAGATCTGAGAATCATTTGGAGTACTAAAACAGCAAGTATATAAAAAGCAAAAGCTTGATCCAGAGTCAGAGATGAGATTTTGAAAACTTTCTGACAATCTAGGGAAGAGCAGGGAAAGGCTATTTACCACCCAAAGCCTAAAGCTCGGTTTCTCCAATGGGGTTGATGGGAGAATTATATGCAAAAGCCAACAGAACTCATCTGACTGCTCTCCTTTTCACTCCACTCATCCACTTGCTCACACATTTATCCATTTATTCATCCATTTACCTATCCAGCCTGCCAGCCTACCACTCATCCAGCTGTCCATCCATCTATCCACCTAGCCAGCCAGCCAGCCAGCTAGCCACTCACCCATCTGTCCATCTATGCATTCATCCATCCATCCATCCATCCATCCATCCATCCATCCATCCATCCATCCATCCATTCATCCATCCATCTAGCCAGCCATCCAACCATCCATTTATCTATTCATCTACCTATTCATCCATCCATACATATGTACATACATAGCACACAAAAATAGTGAGAATCTCAGTTCTATACAACATTGTTTCAACAGAACAACAAAAATAGCAATGAAAGCACAAGAGACAGAATCCATTAGAAGTGACAGACAAGCTGGGCATGGTGGCACACGCCTTTAATCCCAGCACTTGAGAGGCAGAGGCAGGTGGATTTCTGAGTTCGAGGCTAGCCTGGTCTACAAAGTGAGTTCCAGGACAGCCAGGGCTATATAGAGAAACCCTGTCTCGAAACAAACAAACAAACAAACAAACAAACAAACAGTGACAGACATCTTCCAGAAATGGAAGAGAGGTAGGTAGTTCCAATGAAGATGGAATGTCAAAATTAGTCTCATCTTTATACTTTATATTCTTAGCATGCTTATATAATTTGATTAAACCTCCCCCTGCTGTTTCTTCCTCCCTCCCTCTGCCTCTCATACACACATGTTCATCAGCTTGAGTTTTGGGGTTTTATTTTATAGCTATGAATTTTAAATCAGGACCTACTATAAGGACCCAAATCCTAGTTTATGTGTCAAGAATCTCATAAAATACTACAACTCTGGGAGTGAAAATGTCCAATAGTACCACTCTCTGGGCATTTTCAATTTCACTTTTAGACTAACAAAATCTGGCTTATTTTTAAGTAGCTAATATATTAATAGATTTTAATACATATTGTGAAGTATAAGAAGCTCAATTGTGTGTGTGTGTGTGTGTGTGTGTGTGTGTGTGTGTGTGATATTGTGTCTAAGCAAACTTTGAACTTGTCCAGTTTTCTCTATGCATACAGGAAGAGAACTCGGAGTTTTATTCAGGGATGGGTGTCAGTGTGGGTTATTAATATTTATGACTCCTCCTCACTAAACCTTAAATCTACTCTTGCCTACTAGGAAAATCATTGGAAGCTCTACATAGCCCACTCTATCCTTTAAGGCACTTTTACTCTATTACCTTATTTGATCTGTCCCAGCCTACTTTAGGTTACTCAAGAAGTGATTCACACTCCAGCAAGTGAAAGAAAGAGACCTCTGACAGGTCCACCAGTGCTCTCCAACTCCTACCCCAATGCCTCCTCTTTGTTGGGAATTTCCTGGTTTTTGTCAGTCACTTTCCCTTACTCTGTCTTTTTATTCCTCAGCTAGGCAGGGAACCCAAAAAGCTACTGGAAACTAGAGGGTTGCCTGCAGAGTGCCTCTTCTTCTTGGCCTTCTGGTAGCACAATGGGAAACTACAGGGAAGAGGAGGGCACAAGCATACGAAGTCAGCAGAGAGAGAATTCCTGCTCAGAGTCACTCCCTTCCTTCCTTTGTCTAGTTGTAAAATGTGGGGCAAGAGTTTAAAGATGGAGAATGTGAAAACTTAAAGGGGGCTGACTTTCCTCTACCAGCCACAATCGCATGCCAATAGCTCCTCCAGCTATGGGGCTCCTCCCTGCTGGGATTTTGTCTGGCTTGGGCTTGCAACAAATCAGACTATAAGAATTGCTGTGAGTACATATGTATATCTGCCCTGTTGGATCTAGAAAACACTATTTTCCTGAAGTCTTGGATCACCTTTTGTTTCTTACAATATGTCTTCCTCCTCTTCTACTTAGATCTCCCTGAACCTTGAGGGTTGGGATGTAATGTAAACACTCCACTTAGAGCTAAGCACTCCATAGTCCCTTACTCTCTGCACACCGACCAGCAGTGGGTCTCTGTGTCACTTTCCGTCTACTTCAAAAAAGCAGCTTCTCTAATGAGGTTGAGCATTACACTGATCTACATGGGTATAAGCCATGTAGATGGTTTTAAGCCATTTGGGTTGTTTTAAAGCTTGGGGGATGTTGTAAGGAAATGGGGACAAGAGTAGGGGGAGCTTTGCCTGCTTACTTGTGTAGTGTGTACCATAGTGTGTACCACATCCTCTCTTTTGTGTGATCATCACAGCCTTGACTCTTTGATTATCAGGATTTAATGTAGAACACACCACCCACCCCTTGCTGCTTCCACAACAGAGGCAGTGGTCCCAAGCTCTCCTTTCAGCATGCCACCTTAGAAACCAAGTAGCTAATTCCAAGAGCATTATATCAGAAACTCTGCTTTCCTAAATTCGAAGACAGAACAAAATTTTCATGTAACACTTCATATATTATTGAGTTTTTATAGGATACACTTAACTATCATTTTGCTCTTGTGTTTAGTAGGGATTAGAATAAAAAATATTTGTTTATACAAAAAAAGAAAGCATCATTTCATTCCATGTATGTTTTGAGATAATTTCCCAGTCCCATAGTATTAGAAGAATTTCTAACATCTGATAGGACTAACAAATATTAAAATAAAGTGTGCTTTATTTTAAAACTTAAAAATATTTCTCAAATTCCATTTTGGCCAGATGATTAGCTGTCATTTATAGTATAGTGATATCTAATAACTCATAGAAATTTACTACTAGAGCTTAACATAACTTCAAATATAATACAAATCTTACAGCTTATATCATGCCAGATATAAATATCATACAAGTTTAAGATGACATTGGTAAAGTTAATATTAAAAGGCCTCTTGTGTTAGTTTTTGTCAATTTGACACAGGCTAGGAAAGTTGGGGAAGAGGTAACTACAGATGAGAAAATGTCCCACAGACTTGCCTCCAGGCCAATCTGACGGAGACATGTTCTAGATTAATGATTGATGATGGAGGGTCCAGCTCACTGTGGGTAGGGCCACCAGTGAGAAGTTAGTCCTGGAAGATATAAGAAGGCAAACCAGTCATGTGGAGCAAGCCTGTAAGCAGCACTTCTCCATGACTTCTTCAGTTCCTGAATCCAGGTTCCTACCTTGAGCTATTGCTTGGCTTCCATTAGTAATAGATGCCTACCTGAAACTTAAAGATGAAGTACACCCTGTCCTCCACAAGTTGCCTAATCATGGTGTTTTATCACAGCAATAGAAAGCATCAAGACACAGCCCCATTCTCTTGTGGTTTTGCAATAGGAATCTTTTTAATATACGAAACCAATTTCAAAATTCCAAAAAAGACTCACTAATTCAAATAAATTCCATAAAATGCACATTTTATTTTGTATCATGAAAAAATATCCACATTTAAATAAAGTGTGAAAAAAAAGCAAAGTTAATCCTCCCTGATGAGATACAGTTTATTGTGCTAAAACCCAGGATTATTTTGGGTTAGAAACTTCCACCTGCCAATTCACTTTTGGAAACAACTATTTCTTTAGAACAAACTTCCAATAAACTGAAAATTGTGACAAACTTCCCAACTGCAATTGAATTTTAATCACAAGTTTTCAAAATTGACCCAGAAGTCTCCAATTTTAGATGTTTACACATACGTTCTTAGCAGTTGAGTGTAAGTCGATAGTACATACAAAATTTCTATATTACACACTGTGATGTCTTGATTGAAGTAGAAAAACATGATCACCCTAGTGTGAACCAAATTTTGAAAACTATAGACAAGTACTGCTTAGCATATTGGTATTAAAAATATCTTCCATGAAGTCTTGACCTATTTCCTTAGTCAATGCATAAACCAAATATTCCCAGTGAATTAAACCTTAGGAAGCATTTTTAATATCCACAAATATGGTTACTGTGGCAGAGACATTTGAGAACTTGGAAAAAAATCTCTGTAGCAACATCAGTCAGGAGTTTACATTGTAGGGTACAAAATGGTATCACTGCTATACACAAAGTCAGTAGACCATAGAGTTAAAAGAAATACAGAATTCTCATTATATCATAGATATGCATAATTCAGTAGTATTGTTGGAGTGCCACGCATTTCCTGAAGTCACTGTTGTCTCAATAAACAACAGGAAACAACGACTAACTGTAATTGAATTTTTACCACAACATGTAGGATTGAGATTAAAATGATTCTAACCTAGTGTCCAGTTTACCCTAATCCTGTCACTAGGGGGGGACGTATACAGTATGACAGTGATTGTTTGAGTCAGTTTCTTAGGTGAAGTGTGTCTTTTCCTTTCCTCTAACAGTGTCTAGCTTTAGCATGGAAGGCGGCTGCTCAGAGAGGATGTCAGTGAATCCACTATAAAAAGTGAGCCAACTTAACATCATAATGTCACTGATGGAGATCCTGAGACTCACAGCATGAAACATTCCCTCAGGGGTCAAAAAAGCAGTCCTTGCCATTAAGTTTTCTGAAATGAAATTCATTAAATAATTGATTTTAAATAAAGTACATTTAGATTTTATTTAATAGTACATACTTGAGACATATAATAAAAGACTCAGTCCCATCAAACTTCGACATAGAACTATCAAAGGATCATTAATCTAATTTGCATAGTTCTCTGACTAGCTCATTAACTACTTGATCAACTGTGCTATTTTCAGGAATATTTCCATCAATTTGATTGGGAAAGTCTGGAACCAACTCAGATTTTTATGCAGCTTTTGACATTGATCAGTTTCCTTTACTTAGTGAGACATCTCACTATGTAACGAGGTGGATCAATATTTTAAAGACGATTTAGCTGATAATAATGATATGCTATTTGACAAAATCGTGCTTGCATCAATTATTAAGGAAAAATACTCAACAGTCTGGTTTATTCAGCCATTGAGTTAATTTATTTTTTTATTTTTAATTTTTTTAATTTTTGGCCTTGTCTATGTTGGTTCTTTCATAAATGTCAGTCCTCTGCAAACTGTCTAATCAAGATGCAAGGCAACTACCCAAGTAGAGACCTGGACTTGGGTAGTCCCATAGTTCCAAGCCAAAATCAAAAACTTGAACATAGGTACAAAAGCATCCTCTCGTGTTAAAAGCCCCCCAAATTGACATGCTTCCAAACTAGTTCGTAATGCTTCATTAAAATCAACACCGTGGTTACTGCAATGTAATTTTGAAATTAGCCCAAACAAAACCTGTTAAGAAGATGTCTCACAAGGAGGAGTCAGCCAAGAGGCAAGTACATTCTTTCCCTAACACCCTGTAGCTTTTCCGCAGTGCTCTTTGACTAAATGCCACAATTAGCACAGGTTAACAACATGCTTCTAGCACCTCCTTCACATGAAAATGTCAAGGTTGAAAGTGACCTAACCTGAAAGAACCCCAGCACTCCTCCCAGAGGGACAGGAAGCCTCCATGCTCACCTGGCCCCTCTGCTTCCTGTCCTCACCCAATAAGCATCCCTCCCTCATTTAAAAAAAAAAAAAAAAGCCCTCTGTCTCTCTTAAATTCCACTAGTAAAAATAAAAGTAAATTTAAAAAAAAATTAACATGTATTGCTTTCTTTAACTTTAACTTACCTCTTAAATGAAAATTCATCCTGGACTATTAAATATACACGACTGTGATATGTTTCATTTGCCTCTTACTTATGACTACACTTCCCAGTTTACCCCCATTGCTTGTCAACTGCTGGGAGAAGTGAAGGGAAATTTAGTTGTTGGCTCTTGGCACACTTTACTCATAACAGTTATGATAACAAGCTCTGCTATTTTCTCTGGTCACATGAAAGACAAGCATTAATGTTCCAAGGTAAATATATATATATATATATATATATATATATATATATAAAATTTTGATTTGGGGAACTATTGAATGCACATGTCCTGAAAAATTTGGAATTCACGCTGGAAGAGCCTGACCTTATAACCCTAGGAAGGTGTTTTTCTCTCTAAGGTCTAATTGCCTGTGTTAGAGTCTCCGCTTGACTGCTTTATTGGTTATTAATTGGCTACTGCAATCCTATTTAAATTCCTTAATTTATTCCTTCATAGGAGGGCTGCAGAATAAAATATGATTTTTAAGTACATTGTTTAGTATGGCGAGTGCTCAGTGACTATGAGTCTAGTTAACATTCCCTTACTTCTATATCTAAGAGAGATGAAGCACACAAATTTGACTTATCTGTTCATTGTCCAAATTCTCAATGGCCTTGACCCACACAGAGCTTGAAAATAACACTAGCCTTGTATAAGAAGCAAAAGAAAGAAAAATCTTAACTTAGAGTATAGACTAGCATCTCAGGACATAGGACATGTGGTAGGTATCTTAAAAATTCTGATTCGTGTACCTCTTCCCTACTCAATTGGACTCAGAATTTTAATGAGAATCCAAAACAAATCACACCTTCTACTGCCCTGTAAAGAAGTACAGAACAACCAATTCTTTCTTTACCCCCAAATTCCACAAATACCCCCAAACTTCATTATTGAGTTTAATTGATTTTAAATATTCTAAAGATAATTTAAAATTGTTCATGTGTGTTTGCTTTCTGCGTGTTTTTGAGATACAGAAGACAAAATGGGACTGTGGAGAGCTCTATCTTTTTTCAGGACCTCTGGTCACTACCCTTCTCAGATGGCTCAGAAGCATCCATGTAGCACAAAATACTTAAAAAATGGAAGCTATTAATCATAATTTACATGGTCACTGCTTAACACATTGATGCATTGAATACAATTAGGCATCACTATTCAATTAACCAATTTGTTATTTAAAAGATTTAAAATTTGGAGAAAGTGTTTTATCTTATTATTAAATGTCAATTAACTGAGCATCTAAGTGTCTCATTCTAGAAATATTCTTAAAGAGGAAAGCTGGTCAAGTCCTGGAGATGAAGGAATCTACAAATGTGGGGAAAGTTAAATTGATGTTTTAGCACAGAGTGGGAGGTGAATGGTAACAAAAAGAACTGCAACTTCTAGTTAATATTAAACTTATGAATGATAAATCTCTCAAAATGAGTAAAATTTGGTAAGTATATTTTTCTGAAGATCTAATTTTTACAATAGAGAGATATGGAAACCAAGGACATGCAGCTTGTTGAGGAAGGGTGTCTGGAATGCCATTGTTAAAACTGCATTTTCCACAATTTATTCATGAGAACTTGGGCCAGTTCGTAGATGAATTCCTTTGCTTAGAAAAGAAAAACTAATATTAAAGAAGAATCTACGTAGTACAGAGGCAACTGACTTTATTTCTTGTCCATTCCTACAGTTGGGCTAAGTTTAATAATTTATATTATTGAAATGTTCAAAAGCCCTTTAATATTTGGAGTGCATATACATTTTGTCCTCTTACTTTTCAGGAGGATGTGCCAGTCAGAAAAATACATTATAACTACAGAAAAGGGGTAATAATAATTTCTTTCTGCTCAAATGGTCTTGTTATTGTTGTTCGGTGTGAACTATCTTTGCAGCTGGTATCAAATTTAGACTTAATTATCTCACTGAGAAGGCTGCATATGTGTTTATAGACAAAATATGTAAATATAAGTCTACCATTGCACAGTAGCAGAGCAAAGGACTACGTTTTCAAATGTGTATACACTCACTGGCGTTGACTAGAATGTGCCTATCAGCACTGGCAATGACCACGCTAAAAGTCTACGAGCATGTAAACAGAAGCCTCCACTGTGCATCTATGTACATGGATATGAAAATCGGCATCCCTTTGTATGTTTGTATGTAAATCCTGACCTGGATGCTGGTACATGCATGTGATCTGGCATTAGTAACTGATTTAGTACCTAAATCTACATTTTTGTCCTGATTGTGTGACCCTGATGAATATTTATTTTTGCTTTGTTTGTCTGGTTTAGAAAAAGAATAGTTTCTAAAATGTTAAAGCAGTCTTTATCAACTCTAAAATGTAATGGCTGACATGTCATAATCATAATGGTTTTGTTTTAATGGAAGCTGATAAAGCATTTAGGCTGTAAGCAAACGTTTCCACTCAGAGCAAATTGATTGAAAATGATTTATTTGCATGTAAAGCAACTGTTAATTGTAATAACACAGGTCCAATACAGTATATATATATATATATATATATATATATATATATATATATATATATATAAAATCTTAGTAGTTGATTAGCAAATAGAGAATTACAGTAGATAGTAAAAGGTCAGGGTTAATAATGGACCATTAGTTAGTCCCCTTTGACTTGAAGTCTTAAACTTTTAAAACATTTAAGGCTAATCATTTTATTTTTGATGCTTTTGACTATGTGCACTTTCAAAATATTCTTAGTAAATTCTTAGTTGGAAACACACGTTTAAGTTGCCATTTGCTGAGAATCCTAGCAAAACCCAGTGAGAGATCTAAACATAAGTGTTCTTTCTGGTGCAAAAACAATGTTCCCTTTGTGTTTACTGCTCTGCTTATTTTCCTGCCTCAAATCATCCTGGCAAATATAACAATAAGACTTTGAGTGGGACCCTAGGGCAAAGGCTTCTCTGCAGAATAAGAGAACATTAGAAGAATGAACCTTATCTTCAGAGTCAAATGTTTATATAGCCTACACTCCTTCCTTGAAGTACTAACAATAACTGTCCCATCAATTTCTCAATCAAATCACTGCCACCAAGGACATATAGAATGGGCAGGTTTTAGTGTCTTTCAAGCAGCTAATGTGGCTTATTTTCCTTTGACCTAACTGTAGCTTGATATAAGATGGGAGTAATTTTGGTCTTTGTTTTAATACTTGTTTGGATATCAGAAATACAGTAAAGGCAGCTGACTGCCCAAACTCTAGACTGACAGAGCTGCGATCAATATCCCAGACAGTGTCCAATATTCATCCCAGTGTGTGCTAGCATCCAATACTCATCTAAGGATGTTCAAAATCTAAGCATACTTTCTTTTCTCTCTTTCCAACAGAATCCCAGGAGCAATACTCATATGTTTCCTGAAGATCCCAAAGCACACCGTTCACCTAAGAAGATACTCCTTTTGATGGTATCTGTGTGTGGTGGCTTCTGACATTTTCTCATTATCTACATGAAACTTCGGGGGGAAATGAAAAGACTCAGAGAAAATAGCTTTAACAAGACAATTATATAAGGTAACAAAATTCACCAATAATAATTACTGAAAATAAAGAAGACATGAATTTGAAGGAGGGGGGAATATGGATGGGTTTGGAGGAAGGAAAGGGAAGGGGAAATCATGTTAATTTATAATCACCAGTGCCAGCTGCTATGCAATCCCAGTCACTTCTTTAAACACTAACTTAAAAAACAGTTTTTATTTTTTTCCAAAAGATTTGAGAAAGTTTTCTGGGTCTCACAGGGAAATAATATTTCCTCAAATTCTGTATTACTTGTATTTGGATTTCTATTGAGTTAATTTTCAAAAGACACTTTAGTTTGCTGTGTTAATTAATATTTTCGTTAAAGTACTGCATAGTATTACATAGACATTTGTTCTGAGCCATTTAAAACCTCACATCCTCTTATTCTCTGTCCTGGGACCTATGTAAAGTTGTAGGCAATTTTCTTAATATTCAGAGCTTTTGTAGTCTCGTACACAAAAAGAGCTGTAACCAGGACTGTAATAAAAAGTTTCCTTAAAACAATAAAATTTGGGTGTGAATTCAACCACTAATCCTGAACTAGTTTAAGGTTGTTCGTGTAAAAGGGAGACATTGGGAGCTCTGACACTGTTTTCTAACTTTGGGGTTTCTAGTTGCCTTTTATTGTAAGTTCTTCTGTCTACTAGAACATATTAGATGTAATGTTATCCAGACTCAAGTTAGCTAACCTTCCTGCTTTGACTGAAAGATCACAATTCTGTTTGCATTTGCCTTCTGCTGTCATGTCACAACCACGCGTCCAGAATACAGTGTCTGATCTTATATATTCATACTATTATACGAGAATTAAAGATGTATAGGTTGTTTTGCAAAATATTTGCATTTCAAATACATATCCGTTTAGTGCTATTAGTATGTTGTTCAGAAGTATAATAGTAAAAACAATATTATTCTGGATGCACCAAGAGCACCAGTGTAGGAATAAAACATGCAGTCTTCTGGTCCCCCAAAGAGCCTGCCCTGTCTGTGTGTTGGTTGAGGCCACACAGAATGTGATTGTATCATTATCACATGGGTGCAAGCAAGTGTTCTCCCTTCATTAAAATCTGACTAAATTCTACTGTGAAGAATTTTAAAATCTGGAAACCTAAGACTATTTACAGTGTTGGCTGGATATGTGCAGAGTGCATTCAGCACCACGCCGTGTCATGCACGCAGAGGACAGGGGTCTAGAAAAGAGCACTGTGGGAACTGCACCAAAAAGGAAACAATTGGTACTTCAGCTTCCTATGGAGGGCCCAGCACAGTTCTAAATCGTTATGTTTCTTCCCCACCTACGGAAACATGTTCAGATAGAAATCTCATTATGACTAATGTTGTAGGTTGTTAGCTAAAACTCTATCTGGGCCATGGTCACATCTTGGCAAAGGTTTGTAAACCTAATCGGAAATGGCATAAGTCACACTTCAAACCAGTTTCTGTTTCAGTGTCCCTCTTCCGGCTTCAGACCAACTGTTAGTTTTGAATGTAGCTAAAGTCAGAACAGGGATTTCTGCATTCATGCTTTTTTATCATCATTCAGCTTTGAAGGTATTTGCTATACTTGACTCTGACAAATAAGAAGCCAAGGTCAAGATATCTTCCATAATACAAAAGCTAAAACAAACGAGCCCTCAAACCTCAATTCTAAGGCCGATTCTGTAATTATTTCATTTCTTTTTGCCTGTGGTAGGTAGGTATCTTAGCAGAGCAAGGAGACACATAACCCTGGAGATGTCCACTTTTAGTAATGGAAAAGAAAGCAACTGTAAGCCACAGTGCCGAACACACAGCCCAAGAGTCCTAGAAGAAAGGGGTACATCTTTGGGACCTGTGAAGAACTTAAAAAGCAGTACTGGTTTGTACCTTTCCAGACTGACTGTGGCAACTCTTTTTTTCTATAATTTTAGAGTGACTAAGATACAGAAAAGCACATAAAATCGCATATGAAAGAGCAAAGTATTTTCTTTGATTTTGTCACCATCTTTTGTATATTCATTTCTATATGTATATATGCATATATAATGCATATATTAGTAGTCTACCAGTACACAAGAGATTGACATACATTTTCAGGGTAATGCAAACGCTAGCTTCTTATTTTCGATATTAAGTTTTATGCCTTCACCAACTGAAAACCACACCCCCCAGGAAGAACTCCAGAAAACATTCTGAAATCATAAGAAAATGCTTCCACGGATTCTCAAAAGGAGTATGCATTTCAATCTGAGTGTTTGTTATCCAAGGGCCTAAATATAGGAAACACAACATTTGTGACTTCTCTTTTGGTTGACAGTAGGCACTTTCTCAGAAGAGGAATTATTACCTGAAAGACTATGACATTTAGCCTCATAAGCCTTTTGTAAATGGATCTGCCTGAGCCATAGTGGTCTACTGTATCAACTTAACAGAAGGCCAGCATTGCAACTGTGTGCAAAAGAGCTCAGGGAAACTGTACTCAGAATACAGTCATACAAAAACAGTTATCTTAATAAAGCAACTTTAACATTCCCTTCTAGATTGGTTATTTAGTTAAGTTAACCTCATTACAATAAAACTCATGTGTCATCATTTCTGTACCCAGATTTCATCCTAAGTCACAGATGTGCAATTAAAACATATCTAATTGCTTATGTTCTTTTAAAAAATCATATATCAGTAATAGTTAAAATTTTGATATGTTTCTTTGCTAAGAGCCTTTCAACATCCCCCTTTGAACGAGCTTTGGAAATACAAATGTAGAACATTCATCGCCTTTGGACAATCGACATATCTAACATATTGTTAAGAGGCCCGTATACCCTGTGGTGCAGTGTTTCTATGATAATATACACTATATTAACAATTGAGTATTTATGGTGTTGATCAAGTCAGCTCCCAAGATGACAGTTATTCTCCAAGACGGAGGGAGCAGGGAATTCTTTACATAAGAGCTAATGATTACTATCTAATGCAATGCTAAAAAGGAGAGGCGTCATTGAGTGGGAATGCAGTTCATGCACAAAACCCATAGCAATAAGTTCTCAATATCCAACAGTGGCATCAGATGTAGGCAACGAAATAGTCATCTCAATGGAGCAAACATTGCCTGTAGGGAAAAGGAACCTAACACTAAGTTACAGAAAAGTACCCTATGGTATGAGACTGTAGAGTGGTCTGACAGCTTCAGAAGCCGAACCCTCCCTTCACATTAATCTATAATTTTAACTAAACAGAATAGTGAAGAAATGACAGATCAATATACTCAGCCTGAGATCAAGTTTGTCATGGCAACATTGGCAGGTTGGACCCTGATTCTTCAAAGATTACATTGCCTTAGTTAACAAAATTCATACTTTTTTTTTATTACAGAATAGAGATTATAAATAAATGTAAAGTGTGCATGCAGTCAACTGCATAATGTACAAGCAATAGCTATGTTTTGAATAATTGTCTTTGGCAGGCCAGAATCCAGCTGGACATGCAGTATGTACATATCAAAATCCATATTGTGTTCATCATATTGAAAGCAAGTGAAAATATATATGTATATACTATATATACACACTTATGTATATAGATGTATATACTGTTTTAAATATATTAACAAATATATATGTATATATGTATATATTAAAAGTTGATTTCGTCTTTGTCAGATTCAGGTGACTCAGGCCTTGAGACACTAAAAATATCCTGACATGGTATTTGGGGAGGTACTTGGAGTGGAATTTGGGGTTTTGGAGAAGATGTCTGGGGTACGCTTTTCTCTGAGAGTAGTTTTAAAATCTCTGCCACCTGCTTTTCCAGGGCAGTCATTCTGCAGCTCAGCAGCTGGATGTCCTCCTTGAGTTCGTGTTTGACTTCCTGCAGTGTGGTTTGTAAGGCCTGCTCGGGGATGGGGTAGAAGGAGCGCTTGACATCAGCCTGGCTGGGACTGTGTTCTAGAGGGCTTCGGGCCTCACCGGCTTTATCCAAACGAAGGTCACTTTTTGTAATGCCACTGTCACAAGAATCCGTTTTCCTTAAGGGGTTCTTGGTCACACTGTTCTCTGAGTCACTGCCCTTGGGGTCCTCCGACAAGAGCCCCATCGACTCGGCTTTGGTGACATTATTCCAGTCTTCCTTTTTCTCCTCCTGAACCCCCATGTTGTTCTTCAGTCTCAGCCACCCCTTCCCATTTCCGTTTTTCATCCTGATGGGGCTGTTGACCTTGAGACATTTGGGTTCAGCGCCACCATTGGGCTTCAGTTCCATGGCATCGCGGTTGTTCTGCTTAAGAGACTCGCTGGTTTTCACATAGGCCAGAGATGTCTGGATGGGGGTAATCTGTGACACGGTGACTACACTGGTACCTGTGATGGAGGCTCCGTTCTGCAAAGAGCGGCTCTCTACCTGAAGCTGGCTCCTCTCAGGGTCACTCTGCGCAGAGCCCTGGTTCCTCAGTTCTTTCTGCTGTTTGAACTTCTGGAAGAGCTTCCTCACTGGGTGGTCCACGGGGATGCTCAGAGTCACCTCATTCTTCTGCCGCAGCCGCTCCTCCTCCTCCTTCTTCACATCACTAATTTTACGGAAGATGATCTGGAGAAGGGGAGAGATGAGCAAACCATGGTTACAGAAGCAGATGGCTCTATAATCATGTGACACTGTGCTGGGTGCACTTTACTTTACAATGAAGACATCTACACATGCCTCATGCCCCATTCCTAAGGGGAAATTAATTCAGTTGCCACATAACAATTCAATATACCCAAAATCTAACACAGGAACACTGACTGACTACTCTCTTACACACCAGAGGGGAAAGGTGGTTGAAACAACAGTGTAAAAGTAATTCATGTCCCCACTTAAAAGAGTAAATAAAAATGTATTCTATATATTAATATATATGTACACTCACATATATATTAGTATATGTGCATTTGTGTACATACAAATATATATTCCTTACATTTCCTTGGGACATATCATCATTTTGGTATGGTCTCTCCTTTTCTAAGTGTGTTTCAACCCCCCTTTTTTTAATTATTATTATTATTATCCTCTGTAAATGGATAGGATAGCAGGAGTTCCAAACTTCATGAATACTGAAAAGGTATGAAGTTCTCCAGGGAGATAAGCAGGTTGCACAGCAAGGGTTGGGTGGAGAGTATATGCATTCCTTATGTATATGAGGAATCTGTAAGGAAAAGTTTCTAAGAACTAACTGACAGATCAACACAGATCCTTAAAGTTACTGTTGACTAGATACCTCAGAAACACTGGAATTTCCATCTCTGAAATGTTCCAAATATATAAATTTTGCTCATATGACACTTTTGATTGAGATAGAATTCTAAATCTTAAAACTCTGAATATTTTAGATATGAAATTCAACATATAGTATGTTTGATGTTAGGTGGACATCCCTCAGTAAATCAGTGTGCTATTAAAATCTTGTGAAAATGTTGGGAAGAAATTGTGGTGACACAGTTTCAAAGGTAATAAAGATTATTGGCTATATGAGATACTACAAACTGTATTTTCAGTTAGAGGTTAACTTAGTGAGTTTATTTTCCTCAGATTCTTGAAAGACAAAAGAAACTGCAGGCAGAGTCTGTGAGGAGAGGCCTGGAGAGATGGCTCAGTGGTTAAGAGTACTGACTGCTCTTCCAGAGGTCCTGAGTTCAAATCCCAACAACCACATGGTGTCTTACAACCATCTGTAATGGGATCTGATGCCCTCTTCTGGTGTGTTTGAAGACAGTAACAGTGTACTCACATACATAAAAATAGACACAGTAAATAAAATAAGCTAAAATTAAAATATCTGTGAGGAAAATTAGAGTTTCATCATGTGCAGCACTTTCAGAGTCAAACAATTTTACCACCAAAGCAAAATCATTTATTTCTCCCATCCTCCCCATGTTATGTTTAAGAGTAAAAATACATGTGAAGCACATAATCCCAAACCATAAAAGACCCTCAAAATATGTTGGTTCTTTCTCCTTGAACTCAAAATACCTCCAACTTATAGCCACTTTTTGTTACCTTTCAAAGGTTCAGCAACACCCAGGAGTAATATACATTTCACAGATTTTATATCATAAAGAAATATTAATGATGACCATTGTTAGCTGAAGAGCCCAAAGCCAAGCAAGCAGGAATCTTCCTCCTGTGCACATTTTCTAAATTTAGACTGACGCACTCAAGTCAGTCTACCAAGTAGTAATAATTTGTATCTTAAAATAAGTAAATACTATAGATTCGATAATTACACAGAAAGTCTCCCATATGTTTTTCTGTCTGGTGGCACAAGACATCAGGTCGTTTTAGCAGATATAATACTAATCTCCAATTCTGGCATCAAGCCTGCAGCAGTTTAATTAGAAATCTTCCTAAGGTTTGACATAGTTCTTATCCTTCCTGAGGAAACAGAGCAAGCACTAAGCCTTCAGGGTATTAATGCCCTTCGGGATCAGACAGATGCCAGTAAGGAAAACTTGGATACTGTTTTCTTCCAGTCGTGCTGGTCCCCTGGGTTGACAGAAGGACCCTGGTATAAATGACTCACCACATGCCCATCAAACTCACCCCAAGTCACTATTTTAAATCGGTGATTACTCAGCCTGGAGCAGACAGAACCTGAGTATGATGCTTGGCATTAGGAGAAGGGGAATTCATTTCAAACCTCAATGCAGAACAGGTGGTTGGCACACAAGAATGTCATACATGACACAGAACAATCACACAATGTGTGGTTCATACTAAACAAGCACACAGTTACCTGAGTAGGGGACATTGAGACATATCTGGATTTACATAAAAGTTTACTTTAACATAGAGTCTTGCCATCCCTGAAACATCTCCATCTACCTCTCAGCTTATAAACTCCATACTGAAAGGTTTGGTATGTCTGATGATCGATAATCATGGACATCTGAACCTAAGAACTTTAAAAAAAATTTTTTTTTTAAAATAATGGCTAGCAATTGCATACAATTATTGTGTGCTTACCAAGTTTAGGATGTGAATAGTATGGGACTGCAATACACCTATGAACTTATTTTTTAAAAAAAGTCTTTTCTAGCTTTCTAGACCAACAGCTGCTCACACTCACCCCCTGACACGAACAGACAAAGGTATTCAGATTGCTAATATTACTTGAGAACAAAGGGTCCAGATAACAAAATACCTAGTGCAAAGAGAGTCCTGGAAGAACGCCAGACCTCCGATGGGCATCAGGAGGCAAAGGAAGCAGAATTGGATTAGCGAATTGAGAAAGGAGAGCTGGAGTTTGGGATGTTGGACAGCAGAGTCCTGTACCATACACTACAGCTGCTCCTCAATCTCCCCTACTGCAGAGGCTGAGGGACTGAGACCTACTTTCCCCTATTTGGGGAAACCTGAACATCAATACTGGCCCTGACTTTTCATCTAGACTTGAAGGAGCATCAGAAACTACTTCCCCTCTTGAGGCAGCAATGTATGTTGTGGGGCGGGGGGAAGGAAAGCTACAGCACCTCTCCTTTGGAGGCTGAACTCCCTCCCTTAACTCCCCAACTCTTACTTCTGTTGTTAGGCTACATAAGATTGGGTGGATCAACATAGGCTCAGGAATTGTGACTTCAGCTCCTCAGAAAGCCAGACACTGAACAAGCAGTGAATGCTAGAAGAAGAGCTATCACATCCTGTGGAACATCTGCTACCAAGGATTTTCAGACCCTTAAATAATCCACACATGGAGAAAACTAGCAACCAGCTACAGCCCAAACCCTGACTAGCAACGGCAAGCCTTCCAAACCTCAGAGACAAGCCTGAGGTACTGAAATAGGCCAGGCCACCTTTGTCCCTTAGCACCTCACGGTCTTGAGCCCAGTGAAAGCAGGCTGGGAAGGAGAGGGTTATGAGATCCCACACCCAAAGTATACAACTGAAACTAAAACCTCGATACTAACAATGGCACCTGGATTTGATCAACTGCCATATGTATCATATAGGTTCTGGAAACCAAACTCAGATCCCCTGAGAAAGCACCTTGTGCTCTAAAATACTGAGTCATCTCTCTAGCCACTTAAAAATCTGTATTTTATTTCAAAATGCAACAACCTTATATACTCACAAAATACAATTGAGATAGGCTGTACTACAAATAATAGGGTTTTTCTCATTATTTTCCATAGTCTAAACAATTAGTCGATAATAACTGTTTTTTTTTCTATTTTAATTTTTGTTTTGAAATTTCGTACATGAGTTCTGTGTTTCTATCATTTCCATCCACTCCAACTGCTCCTGTGTTCCTGCCTGACTGTCTCAAATTTATGACCTCTTTTTCTTTGTTATTGTTACACATACACACTAATACACACATACCCACTATGTATATGTATATGTATATAATGTATGTGTATATATGTGTATGTACATGTATATGTTTATATGTACTTATCTATCTATCTGTATGTATATATACACACATACCTTGATGAGTCTGTCTAGTTTTTCTCATTAGTATATATATATATATATATATATATATATATATATATATATATATAGTATTGACTTCTTGAAATACGCTACCTATCAGGGGTACTTTTTCCTGGCAAATGCTGAAACCCATCTCACTGCAGCCTGTAATTCTTCATGGCAGTGGGGCCTTGTGAGAATTCAGGTAAGTGTAGTTCTTACTCCTCATCAAAGAAGCTTAGTTTTGCAACATACAGAAACCAATGTATTAATCCACACTGGTTCAAAAGCAGAAAACAATTGACATTTGGATGATCGACCCACTCAATACATCAAAAACATAATCCTAACCAAGGTTCAGAGAACAGCACGGAAAACAAGGAAGAAAAAATGTTAGAGCCAGAGGAGCAAGATAGATGGTGCCAGCAAGACAGTCTCTTCTAGACAGGACAGGAAAGCTGCACCTATGAAGTCTGTGTATCTTACTGTTGATAACTGTGTCTACTACTGACTCCTTATTTGAATTGGATACTGTATCATTATTAACAACTGGCCCTCTGTGTTAACAAAGTAATGCCATTTAGCGTCAATTCAAAATTGATCCAAAAATCTACTTTTAAAGGTTCTTTATTCAGGATTCTTATTCATTGTATGGATATAACAGTATCTATTATGAGCTTAATTCTTAGCTTAGGACACTACTCAGTATTCTTCACGAAAGGTAAGAAAAGACAGGCAGAGAAATTTAAAACTGTCCATAAAAGGAAGAAATGAATTTATGTTTCCAAAGTCTAAAAGCTCACCTACTGGGTTCTACCTTAAGTAGATTCATCTCTTAATGCAAAGAAAATTCTTGCTAGTTTCATCATATGCCAGAAATAATGCATTAACTGGGAAATAAGAAAATACAACATCAGGGTTGCCTAGCTAGGTAATTCGGTGTACTTCAAAAACACTGCATATACCAACCTTCCCCTCTAAGTTCTCACAGTTTTGAAGGTAACTTTCCGAATCTATATTTCTATGGTAATTATTCTACAGAAGCATTGCAGCGTTCTCTAATTAACTCTACTGAATGCTCCATTTGGTGGAACTATTTATCTTGACATTTTTATCATGACCATAATGAAATGTTTCAAGTAAATAATATAATGGAAAGACTGATAGATTTTATTTTGTAAAACCTTTTAAGTATAGCGTGCATTGTTTGGATAAAATAATTCTGACTGCTATTTCTTGGTCACAGAGAAAACCTGCAAACAGTAAGATTCCTCAAAATGCTCTTGAATTTTTCATAAGTATGTATTCACAGAAAGAAAACAGCATCCTAATAGTTTGACATAAACTGTATAGATTACTTTTACATAGGTATTCCATTGAAATAATGCTGTTTAGTCCAGAAAACCAGCATTAAGATGACCCACAAATAGATCATTATTTTTCAAATGATGAAAAATATAAAGCTATGATTATCAACATAGTATTACAATAAATCAGTTTTAAAAGCCCCCTCGGTATTAATAATTTTGTATTTGATGTACTCTAGGGCCATCTTTTATCCAACAGTAAATCAAAGTTCTACTAAACAACACAAAATCAAAAATAAAATTATAAAGAGAAACTCGGGCATCAGGCTACACTTCTTGCTACACATTATCAGTACCATGCATAATAGCCTGCACTATATCAGCAAAGAGGTTTATTTCGTTTAAGCTTTTCTCCTCTGCGCTTCATTGTGTTCTGCAGAACCTGCTGGAAGGTTTAATTTATTTAAATGATAAAAGCTTCTTAAACTTAACAGGGAACATGGCCAAGTGAGCTTTCCATTTCCAAAGTAGGACATTTGATCATAAAAGTGATATCAAAATTGAATAATTTGAATGTGTACTGAACTTTGAAATCCAATAGGGGAAAGGGAGGGGAAGCATTGGTTTAATGACATGGGTTTAGCATTATGTAATTTGTAGAGAGATGGAGGTGTTTTCTCTCAAATGGTCCATCACTTTCCAGATCTGTGAGTCCAAGGAACTGACTGGGAACTTACAGCTCGGTGCCCTGGTCCCACTGACTCTTCTGGGACCCGGCTGCTTTGACTCTTTGGTTCATATCAATTCCCATAGTCTTAGTCTCATTCTAATTCTGGCTGTCCCAAACCATTTCAGCCCGAGCAACTGTAAAGGATTACTCACTAAACATTATCCTGCACAAATCAGAGGCTGTGAGCTCCCAATGCATTACTCGACGCTGTCTGGTTGTAGTTGCCTGTTCTATATGTTTAGATGTGTGGATTGTAATGATGAAATTAGTGAGTTTTTCAGATATGGCAGCCTTGCTCTACCCTCCAAGCTGCAGAAGAACAGGGGTGGTACTACAAATTAGGTGATCCTCTCTGGTTGAGGAATTCATAAATAGGGTAAATATAAAGTAAATGGAAGGAAGGAATGTCAGTAGGGAAGAAGATGAAAGAAGGGGAAAAGGAAGAAGAACAGAGAGAGGGGGACCCTTCATGTTGGTAAAGTGTGGGCGCTACCTACTGTGAATGAGAAGGTTAGCAAGAAATATAGGGATGGCCTCTCCTTCTTCCTGTCCCTTCCTCCTCCCCCTCTCATTCTCTCTCAATTGCCCTTCTTTCTCTTCCCCTTTCTCTCTTATTTCCTGCTCACCGCACTCACCATGCAAAGCCACCACACTAGACATTATAGAAAAGGTTTAAGTCACATTTGTAATTTGCTCTTTGCACAAAGGGTGTAAATAAAATTTGTACACAACAGCTTTTCAATCTTATTTTTCATACTAATCCACCCTATTCTATTTTATTTTCCATATATACTTAGAACCAATGGACATGACAGAGTGCAAAGGAAAGGCCTGTGAAGTCTCAACTGTGTGTGTGTGTGTGTGTGTGTGTGTGTGTTTCCTATATATTGTTATATATTTAATACATATTTCACATACATATGCATGCAAGGAAAATTAGTGAAAATAGGGGCCATGAATTTAAAAGAGAGTGGGGAGAGGTCTAGGTGAGGGCCTGGAGGGGGGGTAAAAAATGGAGAAATGCTGCAATTATAACCTCAAAAACCAAGTATTTAAATGAATAAGGGGGAATGAAACTATCCATAATTTCCAGTGTCCATGGTTTTCTCTTTTTATAATCTGTGTTAAACACAGCAGACATCAAGTCACACAAATAGACCGTTATTATTTTGCAATCTTGTCCAATAAAACCCCAGCATTAGAGGCCATCACAGCAGGAAGTGTTACCAAGTGACTCAACGCTGGGAAATACTTCCAAGCCAAAAATTTCCAAGCCACACATGTTAATTCTCTATAGAGCCAGTTTCACATTGTTTTCACATTTCTCTCTTTACCTCCAGCTCACCACTGTCCCTAACACTACCTTTCAAACTCAGGACCTCTTCTTTACTAACAATATAATATAGACGTGTGTGCACACATGATTTCCTGAGTTCATTAAGTGTTATGCACATGTGTTTAAGACAGACCACTTCAACTTCTGTATTATTTCTAGTCTTACCAGTATTTTTGTGAAGCTTCTCTTTCAAGATTTATTTTGATTATTAACCATGTGTATATGTGTGCCTGTTGTTCACAGAGTCCTGCAGAGAGTATCAGAGCCCCTGGAGCTGGCGTTGACAGCAGTTGTAAGACACCTAACAGAGGTGCCTGGAACTTAGGCTGAGTTCTCTTTGCAAGACTGGTCTGTACTCCTAACCACTGAGACATCTTCCCTGCCCTAATGGCTTGTATTTTAAAAAAAATTATGCCAGAGCCACTACTGGCTTCAGTTTAGGTTACATCCAAGGCACACTGCCTGAAAGAAAATTCAAAAGAACAGCATCATTTTATTTATATGATTTTAGCATAAAAACTTCAGCATACCCAAGGTCAATGAGTCCAAGAAAATCCAATAAAGAAAAATATCACAATTGTGTTTATGCTGAGAAAGTAAGAAAACAAGTCCTAGCACTTAGTCCCATAAATGAACCATGAGACTGCATTGTGCCTGAGATAATCATTCCAGCCACAATAGATACCATTCGCATATCATCTTGGGAGCATTAAACACAAATACCAATATTCAGGAAATAGCACTCAAGAATTTACAGGGATTATTGCTGCATCTAATCATCACATGATTCTGTGTTAAAGAAGGGCAAACTGAGGCTGAGGGGGATTTGAGAGTGGGAGTGGGTGGGTTGGGGAGCAAGGCAAGGGGAGGGTGGAGGGGGCTTTGGGGATAGCATTTGAAATGTAAATGAAGAAAATATCTAATAAAAAAGAAAGAAAAAAAGATAAAAGCAAACAAATAATGTTTTGGGAAAAAAATCCTCCCCAATTTCACACAACTGAGAAATAAGACAGACTTTATGAACCAAATTAATGGACATAAAAGTTAAGCTGCTGCAACAAGGATATTAAGCACTTAAAAAAAAAAATGAAAGAATCCAGGGCTGTATTGCCTCAAAAGTGACGAGTGCTTGCTGCTCATCCAGACGACTCAAGTTCAATTCCTAGCACCCACATCAGGCCACTCATAACCACCTGTAACTTCAGCTCCAGGAAATCCGATGACCTCTTCTGACCTGTATGTGTGGTTATATTCTTTCTGTCTGTCTGTCTGTCTGTCTGTCTGTCTATCTATCTATCTATCCATCCATCTATCTATCTTCCTCTTCCCCTCTCTCCCCCTCCCCCCCTCTGAATAAAAATAAATATTAAAGAAAACACTGACAAAAACTGAACGACTTCTGTGACCACATTCACTAGAAGTCACCACTGAGGGTTGGAATGTCAACATTCAGGAGGTGTATACATGTGAATATAGACCCTTCAAAACATTATGTAGACAATATTAATTGGCATGTGGCTGTTGTGATACAGTTGACAAAGGAGTTTAGACTGTCACTCCATTTTCTTCTTGCAACTTTGCACTTTATTTACTAATATTTCCATTCATAGCTGTTTCTATTTAACAGATGAGACTGAGAGGAATTATGAGTTGCCTAAGCTCACCTTGTTAGTAAGTAGTCAAGAGGAAACATTTCCAAATCCAGCACCAATGTTAATCCTGCTATTCTATGTTAATATTTTGTGTGTATCTGTCTCAGTCTCTCTGCCTTCTCCCAACGTGTGTGTGTGTGTGTGTGTGTGTGTGTGTGTGTGTGTGTGTGTTTAAAAAATTTTCAGCCTAGCCTATTAGTTCACATAATCCTAGCACTTGGGAGGCAGAGGCAAGCAGATTGCTATGAGTTCAAGTCCAGCAGCCTGATCTACATAGTGAATTACACAGCCAGAGGTAAGGAGTAAATACACTGTCTCAAAAAGCAAGCAAACAAACAAGCAAACAAAACCGAAACAACAGTGCAAAACAAACAAGAACAAAACCCATCCACTCCCCTTATTTTACCCTATACCTGGATCTCAAGTTTTTAAAAAGAAGCATGCGAGTGACTTAGCCTTATCTACTTTGACCATTGCCATCTTTATTTAATTTGGAAGAATATTACTAGAAACAATATTAGCAAATTGGTGTCACTTCCAATTTGAAATCCCTCTGTAGGAAACTTGGTAGTGTTTGTATCACTGGAGGACCAGGCCTGGCCAGGACTCTAACTGACTGTGTGACCTCAGACACAAGTTCCATCATCTCTCCAGATATTAGCCTGCTTATTGTATTAATAATAAAGTGATGTGACTTGTCCTTTCTAGCAGTAGCTATCCTTGAATACATAACACAGGCAGCTGGTATTTGACTCTTTGTAAAGAACACCATCTACATTATGCTCTTTAAGTTATTCTTCACATAACTCCTTTCTAGAAATAACACTTGCCCTATTTTCTAGGTGTCAAAATTTCCAAGTACCAACTGCTGATATTTTTGTGACCCTCAGTAATAATTATAGATTCAGGATAAATAAGTGCTCCTTTCATTTATGTTTTGCTTCTGTGTCTGCTAGAGCCAACTGCTCACACGCTGTGCGGAGAGGAGACAAAAAATTGCTGCTAATTACTGGGGCTTGTGCTTCTAAACATTGCTGGCCAGTAATTGAATCTCAGTGTCTAGAGTCAAGCGCTAGCTAATAACTTTGTCCCCACAGAGTTCAACTGCGATTAGTAAGTCTAGTCAAAGAAGGCAGAAGCCCTGCTGACTGATTTTTTGGTGTTACAACTGCTAGGATCTGGAATTTACAATTTAAAAGGAGAGTCAGTTTAAGTGATTGAGAGATGCCAATAACATGTGTGTACCTATACACCCACAAAAGAGCCTGCAGAGTCATAATGAATGACATCTAAGCTGTCATCAGTGGGAATTCTGGTTAAGGGGAACTCATTACATTACTGGGATATGAACTATAAAATTGTACTTAAAAGCATTAGTATTAAAATATGTGCTAAATTCATGGGCAACTTATTATATATGCATGGCATTGTTATTAAATATAATATTTACTCATTAAAACATATGTGGCTAATATTTATTCCATTTGAAAAGAACCACTACACGGTCCATTTTGAACATCCTCCTATTGGATTTATTTTATCTTTAGCAATTTGGGTTACCTTAAGTAGGAAGAATCCATATTTTACACATTGGTATAAGAAGAACTATTCTCTCCTAGCATAATCTACAGAAGTTTAAGAAGGGCACTGGTCCTGTTTTCGTAGTAAGAACAGACTATCCTAGAGCAGATAACTCTTCAATAATTTTGGCTCTGTGTGGAGAATAACCTTTGAAAAAGAATCAAATGTTTTTAGTAGAGGATCACAGGGTCTGAGAATGGGAAGGGATGAGAATTCACAGTTTTCAGAGTCATCTGGACTCTGGGCAATTCTATCCACAGGAAATGTAAAAGTAAATGCCTTAAACAAATGGAAGTCTATCCGTATTTATAGTTCAAAGATTGACGACTGCCAAGATAAGAGTTTTTTCTAGTTGAGTCAGATCTAAAACAATCATAATCAAATCTGAATAAGATGATTTTGCAAAATTTAATGATTTAAGTGTACAATTTACATGGAAATGCCAAAAAGGCCTTGAAAATTCAATTGGTGTTTATTAAGAAGAAAAAATTGTATTTATATCACCCATATTTCAATATTGAAACTATAGCAATAAATATAGTTTCGTGCTGGCACAATAGTTATACACATTAGCAGAACAGTGTTCTAGAAACACATGCCTTTGGACACTGACTTGTGATGGTAGCAATACTAGCACATGCTAGAGACACCATAGTCTTTTCTTTATAGATGATAGGTAAATTGATTTTATCAAATGTATTGCATCTCATCCTTTACCTTCTCCGTGCACAGCAGTTGTCAATGTATCATAGAACTGTGGTGGGTAACAAAATGATATGAAAAAAATATAAAAACACTTTCTCAACTTTAGTATATAAAAATTTTAAAAACATCACACAAAACAGGCTGTGACAGTAAAGATGTGGGATCGATAAAGAGGACATAGAGAAGGCAGGGTAGTTACCAATGGTAGTCAACTGTACCAAGTCACTAATATCAGCTGGTATGAGAACCCGGGGGAAAGGTTCACAAACAGTTGAGAAGAATTGAATCATGGACCAGATGTAAGATACGACAGTAGGGAACTCTGGGCAGAGTGACACAGACTATAGAAAGGCACACAAAGCTAACATGGGGTATGGACGGGGCCTTGTTTTGGTCTTGGCATCAAACATTTCTTTGAAATAAGAGTGTAAAATTAAGCTAAAAGGATCATTTGACTTTTAAAAATTTACTATTCATCAAAAATGTTTGTGTTCCATAAGAGCAGTCATTATTTTTTCCCCACAAACTCTGTAGCACATTCCTATTTCCATATAGCACACACTCTCCTGGTTGATGCTCTAGTCACTGTCTAGTGCCCAGCCTTCACCAACCTCACCCACACTGTTGTCCTCTTCTGACTTCTAAGTGTCAGTATATTCAAACTTCTACCACTTGGAATAACAGTTATAACTTCAAGAATGACATTTTTGTATTGATTTGTTTATTCCCTAAAATATATATTTATATTCCTAAACGGAATCATCAAAATTCAACATATCTTAGAAGCAGGGGTGCTGTCATTAATTATTTCTAGACAACAGACATAATTCAAAGCTAGAGAAATATAGAGCCAACACACACATATATGTGCATATATACAGATATATGTTTATATATGCATTGATGTTAAATATATCTATATATACATATATACATATAATATATAAATATAAACATATACATATATGTATATACATACACACATATATTTGACATCAGTCAATACATATTAGAGGCTGAGAAGCAATGGTGAGACTATGGGGGTGATCAGTAAAGGAGACTCTAGTCTGTTTCCCATGGCATATACCCTTTACTTCATATTTCATACTTCTATTTTACATTTAAATCCCTAGTGTGTGTATATATATGTATATACATGAATACTACACATATATATATATATATATACACACATACACACACTATATGTATACCATATACATGTGCATATACATATACACACAAGAGATTTTAT
>NC_034596.1:70276301-70278291 GCF_900095145.1 Mus pahari
ATATATATATATATATATATATATATATATATATATATATATATGTGTGTGTGTGTGTGTGTGTGTGTATATTATACATAACATACACACACACACACACACACACACACACACACACACATTCAGTGTCTCTACTCGGTTAGCCAATAGGCATTATCAAGTCTCAAAACAAACTGCTGATTTTCTGGGAAATAGAACAGCACCTGCCTGGCCTCCTGGCCTCTGACTGGAACAAGTTCTTGGATGAGACTTGCTATTGTCTCCTCTGAACTCTAGGTATAAGAATGATTAAACTTTCATTTTTAACTACGCAAGTATGTGCATAGGACTGCAGTATGTGCATAAGTGCAGTGACTACAGAGGCCAAAAGATGATGTCCTGGAACTGAAGTGTGTGCTGCCCAGTGCTGCAAAGGGAATTCAGGTCCTCTGAAAGACCAGTACATGTTTTTTAACCAAAAAGCACTCTCTCCAGCCCTCACACTAGACATTTCTAATGACAGTAGTTAACTGTCAGCTCTTCCTTGCAACACTAGATGCCGTTTCTCTTAGAGATAAGAGCAGCCATAATTCCGAGTTGTAGCTAAGGAACTGTGAACAGAAGCAATAAGCCATGCTCAGGCCACACCTAATAAATGGCCTTGTTGGACCATTATGTTGTTGCCAGCCTTGGCAATTACATAATCACTGCTGTCATTTTCCACCTCAGGAAGCTCACTCATACATACAAGGCACATGTGACATCTCAGGACCAGTGCAGCTAGAGGACCATGAAGCTAAAAGATGGGTGTTGTATGAATCCTGAATCTCAAGTGAAGATGGCTTATAAGAGGTTTGTTTGGGATTGGTTAAATATAAGGGATTGGTTAAATATACAGTAGTTAACATTTTTATTGTGCCATGATACTTAAATTTGAGGGCTTATGGATTTTGGAAAATATCATGTCCTTTACAAAGAAACAAGGGTTTTCTATACATTTTCACTTTGATTTCATTTTGTTGTTAATTTTTATAGACCTAAAGTCAAAGAAAATTATAATCTAGAATTCTTCACATGACAAAAGAAGTCTTTTTCTTTATAGTCTACAAAAATAGTTTTTCTGAACTAGGAAAGGGGATAACATTTAAAATGTAAATAAAGAAAACATATAATAAAAAAGAAAAAATAGTTATTCTGGGCATTTTTTATAAAGTGAAAATATATTTTAGGACAAGAGATTGTATGCAGGGGCTGGAAACACATAAAGGACTCTTTTCTGGCCCTCCTTTTACTAATGTGAAATAAAATGGCTATTAAGATGTAGTTGTTTAATTTCAAGCATTGGCTCAGAAATAGTGGTACCTGCAGATCCGATTACCCATCCCCTTTGATACTTATGGGGAAATTGGTTCCAGGGGAGAGAAATTGATAACTTTACAAGTAGTAGTGGCCACCACGGATCAATTTACTACGATCAATAATACACGGATTCATTTACATGATTAACATTCCTTCCTTTTGTCTTCCTTCTGTTGCTATTCATTGTAAAGGCAAAGAAGTCACTCCAAATTATTTTATCTTGCTTTAACATCCAAAGAAACAAGAAACCTCCTTCCACCTCTCATCATGAGCAGCAACAGGGGAATGTTTATTTGTTAAACGAGTCTAAGAATGGAATAGAGCCATAGAAAATATTCACTTCTACTAGATAACATTACGTAAGACTAAAATAAATCCTTACTGGTAAAAGGATTTTATCTCATATGCAAAGAAAAGCATACCAGTGCTGGGAGACTAAATGTGGTATGTTGGCTCCTGTCCATAATCCTAGCACCTTGGAGGCTGAGGAAGGATTGCTGTGAATTCAAGGCCAGCCTAAGCTCAAAAGGAGCTTCTATTTAAAGAAGGAGAAGGAGTCGGAGGAGGAGGAGTCGGAGGAGGAGTCGGAGGAGGAGGAGGAGAAGGAGGAGAAGGAGAAGAAGAAGAAGAAGAAGAAGAAGAAGAAGAAGAA
>NC_034596.1:70278336-70342222 GCF_900095145.1 Mus pahari
AAGAAGAAGAAGAAGAAGAAGGAAAGAAGAAATGAAGGAAAAGAGAGGATGCTCAAAATAGCAGTAACATCATCCTTTTATTGAACTTATTAGTCAAAAGTGAAATTTGAATACTTTTGACAAAAATAGCTGACTTTTCAAAAGTATTAAGCATCTGGATAAAACGTAAAGGTGAGCAAAGAAATATCACTGAAGTTCAATTTGACTCTCTTCCTTTTAAAATCAGACATTTATTTTTCTGGTGTAGTTGCATGCATTCAACAAAGGAGTTAGAAGTTTCCAGATGGATTATAAAGATATAAATGCAGTATAACTTTATATATAAAATCAGAATCACTGTATTCTTATGTTTTTATGGATTCTGCTTTAACGTTCATATGAAATTTGCTACACTAAAGCATGAAAATATTAATTATACTGCTTAAAGAAATTTTGTTACCTAAGTACTGTAAAGTAATTCTAAGATAGATGCCATGTCTGTTGGTTTAAAACAATGGGAAATGAACTTTTAAAATAGAACCCTAAAAAAGAAGAGAAAAATCAGGTCTTCCTGCTACATGAAGGTGGCTTTTGAGGATGATCCCCAAAGTCCTGTGTCTAATGTATCTGCCCTTCTACTAAATTAACCTGTTGCGACCCTCTTTGAATTAATTATTGTTTAAACTCATCATTTTTTGAGTTATACTCTCCATCTGCGATGCACACATATCAAATGAGTAAAAGCAGCCAGTAAAGCACAGAGGGCACATGTCATAGCCCAGGACCATCACAGTCCTCTCTACTGTCACTAAGCTAGTCATGCCTCTCTGCAAAATCCTCCACACTCCTTACCTCTTGTGATCTGCAGCTGGTCTTGCCTTCTTCATTGGGAAATTGCAAGTAAGAGTTCAGCTCTCTCAATTTCTCTCTCTGTTCCCCTATCAGTAGACAACACAATGGTGCTTCTCTCCCCTCCCTCCTCTCATCTAAGGAGCAGAATTTCTTCCCTATCTTTAAAACCTATGACTTTGGCTCATCCAACCGCCTGTTGCCTTCAAGACCCAGCTAGAACATCAATCACTCTCACATCCTGCTTGAACATCAATCACTCTCCCATCCAGCTTCAGCATCAATCACTCTCCCATCCAGCTTCAGCACCAACCATCCTCATATCCAGCAATATCTTTAACTTCTTTTCTGTTGAAGCTTTGACCTTGGTTTTAACCTCTTATCTAGTTTGGTTAGGAAATGAAGAAAAGGGAAGTCTATAGTACTCAATCCCCTCGTCTAACATACTCAGCCCCTGTAATCATATTTAGTTCCTGTTCTACTCAAGTTAATGTGCAATAGAGTGTATTCTATTTGCATCTCCAGACCACTCCCCAGCCTTTTTTCCCTGCTCTGTGCTCTGAGATGCTGGCCTGTGTGGCTAATCAACAAGCTTATGTGTTGCCTTGATTTTAGTTGCACATCTCCAATAGAAACCACTAAAAAGAGATAGAATTCAAGAGAATAGGGACCAGTCTTTATTATTACAATTTTAAAGTATCTCTGTATGTTGGCTTAATTCATTCAAACTTTTTAATAGATTTCTTCTCTGTTTCTTATCTCTCCTGGACCAACCCTTCTCTCTGTCTTTGTGTTTCTATCTATCTCGCAGCTGCTGCATGTTACCCACATTCCAGACGGGTTTTTCCTCCCTAGTAAATCACTGTGAAAGGAGTCTCATAGACACACCACTCTTCTTTCAAGTGAAATAAATCAAAATGAGGAAGAACCATCGCAGCAGTCCTTATGTCAACAAGCCCCAAAGCTTGGCTACACTTTGTATGTAAACCTCTAATTTAGTTTTCTGCAACTATTAATCATGATCATCAGCATGGCTGGGTTGAAAGATACCTAGCAGATTACTAAAGTTCACCTCTCTTTATGTCCACAAGGATGGCTCTAGAGATGATTAATTCAGGGAGGAAATTGTCATTCTGGTTGTGGGCAGCACTATCCTATGCCCTGTGTGCTGTGATGAAGCTAAAGAAAGAAGAAAGAAGCTACCAGGAAATGCCTGCTTCTTCATTGCCCCAAGATGGGCAGCTGTGCCCTATCATACCCTCCCAACTCAATAGCCTAACCATAGGCCAGGACTAATGCCTCCCACTAACTATACAAAATAATCAGGACAGCCATGAACCAGGATAATCTTTCCTCTTTTTAAGTTGTTTCTTGGAATGTCTGTCATAGTGACAGAAGTCTGTCTGATACATTCCTCTTAATTATCCAGGAAAACTTGGGCATTTGTTCTCTGCTAAGTTTCAGTTTGAAAAAGGTTTTCTTGAAAGATTAGCTATGCAGTGCTGGAGACGACATTGCTGTTCCTCCAATGTTAGCATGTTGCACTCCGAATCTCCAATAAGATAGTATTTGAAGATGGAACTTTAAAAACTAAGACCACATGAGTGGTGCCCATAAAAGAATTAGTGCCTTATAATATGAGGCATATGAACGTTCTCCCTCTCTCTCTTTGTTCTTTACCACGTGAGGATATAGGAAGACAGAGCTGTTCACTGGAACAATATATAGTCACCTTAATCCTGGACATCTCTTCCTCCAAAACTGTGAAAAAAAAATGTGTTTTCTTTTTAAGCTACCTAGTTTATAATAATTTATTTTGCATCACCAAAATAAGATACATATCTTCTTGATCTAGGGTTAAATTTACTCAATCAAATGTCTGATTTCTTACTTGTTCCCTTGTCTTCCTGATTCTACTCATAGTTCATCAAAGATCACCATCAATACTCATTTCCAATTTTCTACATAAAAGATGTGAGCATTCTACCACACTGTTTAAGAATCTACACTGGTTCAAGTTTGGGCTTGTTCAAGGCACATAGGTACTTTATTCCCATTCTGACCCCTATCTATGTATCCTTGATCCCAACAGCTAGAATCCTCATGTCTTGAGTTTTTTGTATCATTAATACCAAACTGGTTTTAGTTTCTAGTCCAAGTTATGGTATTTTATGCCTACATGCTCAGTGAAGTCTGCCAATTCCCAAAATACCATTGACTGTGTCATTTGATTGTGTCCTTAATACTTAGAGTAAGTGCATTTTGTGTCCAAGAAGGCTCTCCTTTAACTTCTATGCTTGCATTATCATTTCTACTCAGGTGTCCTCCCCACTCTCTCTGCCCCCCCCCCTAAACACTGCTTCTAAATGGCTATATTTGGACTCCGGGGTAGAATGCAACATTTTTCAGGGAATTAAAAGCATTATATTGAAATTATCCTTCAGCCTCTCTCTCTCCTTTTCATCAAAATCTGAAAGTTCCGAGGCTCAATCATATTTTCACAACTGCAGAGCACAGCCATTTGAGGTCAAAGCAAGTACTCAATGCTGTTCTTATAATCAAAAGTAAGTATTGAAGGCAACAAACTTCTTATTACTCTGTATTTGTGGTCATTGTTTAGAAAATGTACACCAAATACTGCAAATGGTCCTGAGAAGATTCTATTCTGATACACTCCAAGACAGTTTTCCAAATCTTGAAATTATATACTATATGCAGCATGTGATAGGCCAATGTGGAGGGCTTATAATATATACTCACTTGAAATAAAAACAAGTGCTGACAAGTTCTTAGGACAGTTCAGCTTAAAGTTATACGCACTAAGAAAAGATGGAATGCCTACACATATGCTTGAGAAATGATGTCCAGCGCCTCTCACCAAAACTCTCTTACAAGAAACAAAACTTATAGTGTTCAGTTTGGAGCATGTGAGAGAGATTTTGAAGCAGAAGTAATTGTGAAGTCAAAGGGTTTGCTATGTGCAAAAAATAAAGTGTCACAAGAAAGTGACAAGCAGGAGGAGGGACAACTCTGAGGAGCTATAGCTATGGTTAGAAAGATGTATCCCATGATTGTGAATGTGGTGGGGGGTTGGGCACAGAAATCAATGAGAAAAAATAAACCAAGATTACACAGAAGACTGTAAGTTGCCCTGAAGGACCCTGGAGTTTAAAGAGCTAGTTTTGGGGGGCTGGTGAGATGGTTCAGTGGTTAAGAGTACTGACTGCTCTTCTGAAGGTCCCGAGTTCAAATCCCAGCAATCACATGGTAACTCACAACCATCCTTAATGAGACCTGATGCTCTCTTCTGGTGTGTCTGAAGATAGCTACAGTGTACTTACATATAACAATAAATAAATCTAACAACAACAACAACAACAACAACAACAACAGCAACAACAATAAAGAGGTAGTTTTGACATTTGCAACTCCTCGATTTCATGGTTAATGTCTTTTCTATATGCTACATAAGAAAATTAGCTTGTTACTTAGATAACTGTGATTACATGATCATGATAATAATTGTAACATAAATCATTATAGCTACTATCACCTTATAGTCACAAAATCACATACACACATGTATTTGTAAATACTGTTGACTTTTCTAACTATAGGCAGAATTCAGTCAGATCTCACTATTTCTACCTAAGCCAATCTGGTTCAAGCCATTGGCACTGAACTGTGTTCCCCAGAAAAGCTACATTGAGGACTTTACCTAGTATCTCAGAATGTGCCTGTCACTGGAGACACACTCTTATAGGTGTTATGACTTTAAAAAGAGGTCCTTAGGATGGTGCTCACTCCAAATGACTGCTGTTCTTTATAAAACTGGGAAATTTAGCTACAAACAGACTTTTGCATCAGGAAGATGATGTGAAGACAACCAGCTTTGTGGTGGAATGATTAATTAATCAGAAACCAAAAAACGCAAAGAATGCTGGTAAGCATCAGAGGATGGAAGTGACACGGAAGACTCCCTTCTAGGGCTGTCAGCGACAGTACACCCACTTAAATCTCAATTTCATGATTTGAGCATTTAAAACAAATAGAATAGTTTAGGGAGTTTCCCCCTCATGTATTTTAAATCATGTACTTTGTTTTTCATATCTAAGATGGATGGTGATGTATGATATACAGACACCCAGCAAAATGATTAATGGAGCTAAGTGATTTAATGATCCACTGCCCCATATCCTTTTTTTTTTTTTTCCATGCATGCATGTTGGAGAAGGGTGTGTCATTTCTTCAAGGACTTTAGTTGGAGAGGTAGGGGGAATGAACAGGGACTAGGTCCTGAAGACAGCTAAAATTCACTGTATAAAGATGCAAAACTGTCTAAAATACTTAAAAAGTAAGTCTAGAGAAAAAAATGTACAGCTGGTGACTGTAGCCAGTATTTGAATTTAGTTTTAAACTACATAGTCTTGAGTGTTTAGTTAGCAGTTACAATGCTTGGATATTAGCACCCACCTTCAAACTGGTTGGTCCCTTGTTCCACAACACATCTGCATCTTCTGAACTCCCACCTATATAATCTACATGTGAACTGCAAGCAAGTGAACTTTTGAAAAGGAAAGTTGGATCAGATTATTCTTTTATCTAAAGTTCTCCTTTGGCTTCTCATCTTCTCTAGCGTAGAAATCAAAGACCTACCAGCAGATTCTGGACCTCTTGATCTCATTTCTTATTATTAACTTGCTTGCTCTCTGTGGTACAGCCTCACTGGTTTCATGTCTGCTCCCCAAGCATGTCTGAAAACTTCTGTCTCACGTCTATATGTTTATTGTTTTCTCTACTTGAATTTTCTGGAAGCTCACAGCCCTGCTCCTGCATCTTCTGCAGGCTTAGGCTTAAGTATCAGGCATCTGTGATGCTTAATCACCCTATGTAAAATTATAACGCTCTATAAACATTTTACCCTTTGGTGTTTCCTTTTCCTCCAGGGCTCCCAACACTGTGTAAAAGACCATATTATATTTATTTGTTGTTTTCCCAAACAGAAATTGGATAATGATTTATTTTGTTCGCTGTTGTAGACTATGCGCATATATATCAAGTGAATAGGTGATTCCTCTTTTAGCCTCAAGAGAATACCTAGTAGTAGAATAAAGACTGGCCACCACTAGAGCAATCATTTATGGACTTCACTGAAACATTTAAGAGGGGTAAGTGGTGTTACTATGTACCCTTTGAGTCTTTATTCTTCGGCTAAACTGAGTATAAAATTTACTGTTGGCCCCACTGAGAGGATTACCTTGAACAGAACATACACAACTGCATCTGGGTCTGCACAGTCTTATATAAATACAGGATGCCATTAGAATAAAATCATTCACAGTTTTATAATGAAAGCAATTCCGTATATTGAGGGGTTAGTAATAAAAGATGACATTCTTAATTGTTGAATTCAGCCTTCCTGAAAATAGGTTGTAAAAACGCAAGTGAACGTAATCTAATCAGGCACAATTTGAAAATCTCTCTAAAATAGGAGCCATGAAATGCAGTTGCTTTATTAACAGCTATTACCATCTAAGAGTTACTGAGAACACTAGCAAATACTCACAGGAACTCAGGCCATTTGAGCTTTTTTAGTGAGTAAAGAGCTCCTATAAATGAACCTCAACATTCTTACCTGAAAGTACACTATCCCAGAAGAGGACCAAAGTACCTAAAATATCATAGGAGGAGATTTTAAGGTTAAAATATACTTATATCATTTCCCCTTTTTCTTTGTTCCTTCCAATCTCACCTGTGTACACTTCCCTCTTTATCCCTGTAGAAATTATGCTTTTTTTATCCTTTAGTTGTTATTGTTTTACACACACACACACACACACAAACACACACACACACACAGAGTCAGAGATACACCCCTACATATGTTAATATAATCTGCTCAATCAACTTAATGTTGCCTAAACATATATTATTTCAGGGCTGAATATTTGATATTAGACAAGCAACTAGTGGACTCCTCCCTGGGAAAGACTATTTCTCTTGCTGTCAGCATTCTTTAGTTGCCTGTAGTTCTTAGTCTAAGATTTTCCCTTCCACATTAGAATATCCATTGGTGTTATCCTTATTTAGGTCTTGTTTAGGCAACCTTATTGTTGAGATATGATGAGTGGAGCTTCTTTGTCATTTCTAGCAGACACAATGTCACAGTAGACTGCCTGTCCCTTTGGCTTGTAAAATCGTTCCTCTCCCTCTAACATAATGTTCCCTAGGACCTTGGTACAGGAGCTCCCTGTTGTAGATGTATCAGTTGGGGCTGGGCAAACCACCAATTGTGGTTTTCATTAAAGGCTTTGTCACTTGCAGTTTCTTTAATTTATTGTGTCCACCAGGATTTTCATGTGCTAATATGCTTCTGTAAAATAAGAATTCTTTGTATACTGTACAGTCTATGTTTATCAGAGCTTACAATCACACTGAGGATACCTAGTGATTTATTTCTGATGAAGGTCAGCATTGTGTTTGATAAAGGTACAATCGTGAATAAAACCTGGTTTTTAATCTTAGAGAATCTTATCGTTAATGTACTGATAGTTCTGTAGAACCTCAATACAAATTGGATGAGAAGGGGTCATTAAATAAAATGAATGGACCCCAAGCGTGCAGAGGAAAAGAAGGGAAGATGAATTTAGAGTGGGGAACCTAGAATGGACTTTCAGTTATTTTATCCAAGTCCCAAAAAGGACCCTCATAGGCCAACAAAGGGATAGGCATGCCTGTTTCTGAATATATATGTGACTATAAGAAGATACACTTCTAGTCATTACACTCCATCTTTCTGGTGGTCATCCTGTGTGTGTGTGTGGGGGGGGGAGTGGTTGTTTGTGTATCTCATCTATCAGTCTGTGTGCCTCGTCTAATCTCAGAACCTCAGTGACCAGCATGCCCTTCCCTTAAGTTGAAAGAAAAGTGGTCTTTTTCAAGGTACTAGTTAGCTCTACTGGTCCCCATTGACCACTTCTCCCATTTGCTATTCTAACATCATGCCAATGCTTGCCCTTTGGTCTCCCGTGTCCTTAGAAAAGCCCTCCTGACTTGTGAAAGCTGTTCCTAGAAAGGCAAGACTTGGAAAGAGACGTAACCCCAAATGAATAGTATCCTTGTATTTCTTACCTCATCCTCGTCTTTTTCCTTCATTTATTATACGTTTATTTTCCACTCATACATTTCAAGTTATACATACTATATTTCTTATGGAGGTAGAAATGATGCTGTCAATTCAGCTTTCAGGAACAGATTGTTTAGTGCCAAGGAGCCACGTAGGGCTAGCAGTCAGGATGGAATTAATATCTACTAACAGGCAAAATTTCCCTGTCGTCTCTTCAGAGCAATACAAAATGATTAGCTCTGTGCAGCAATTTAAAATGAAGAACTCATGGGAAGCCTCTAATAGTCTCATTTCTGGCTTCTACTACTTAGTTAACTAAGCTTAATCTGTTAATTTTCAGACATGTCTTATTTTTAAGTAGAAGTCACTTAAACATATGCCTTGAATTCTTGAACAAAAAGCCAAATGCAGAAATGTAGGCATATCCCTCTCAATTTTTTCTTTAATTTCCTTTCATGTACCTGTATGTATGTGTGCTCACATGTGTGCACAGGTATGTGTGTCATGTGTGTGCATGTGAAGGCCTGAGGTTGATGTCTAGAATCTTCCTCAATTCCTTTTGCATTTTATTCTTTCAAATTCATATCTCTTTATCAAATCCAATCCCCTCAATGGCTGGTCTTATTACTTAGCTTGCTGTGGGGGATCGAATTTCTGGTTGCACCTGTGAAGTTTTAACTGCTGAGCCATCTCCCTAGCCCTTCCATCTTAACCTTTAGATTTATTTTATTTTATATATACAAGTGTTTTTGCCTATATGCATGTGTGTGTAACACGAGTGCAGGGCACCTATTTAAGTTAGAAGAGTCTACCAGATCACCTACAGCTGGCGTTAAGAGTAATTGTGAGCTGTCATACCACTTTGACATCTAAACCTGAGTCCTCCGCAAGAGTAGTAAGTATGCTTAACCACTGGGCCATCTCGCCAGCCTCCCAAGTCCAAGTTCATCTTACATTTTGAAAGTCAAGCACCATGATCTCAAACTGTATTGACTGCTGTATGGAAAAAAAAAAAATAAAAGCTCCTAAGAGAGTTTTCCCAGAAGAACAGGGGTATTGGTAAAGAAGCCTATATCTATTGCTTAAGAACGCTGTCAGGCACTTGATGCTTCTGATGTAGAAGATCTGAAAGATTGTACTATACTCTCAGATGACAGGCTGACTGACAGTATAAGAGCTGCTCACTTCATCAATAGGCTAAATTAGGATAAAAGAACGCGTGCTCAGAGAGCTCGCGAAAGTACAGATGGGAAGATTTTAATGCTGCTATACAGGCTGCCTGCAGAGAGCTACATCGTAGAACACTCTGCAGCACCTGCTCCTAATGAACTGAACAGGCCAAGTCAACAGTGGCTTAAATCAAGAAAAGACTTATCTGGATTTTTTTAGGCTGTAAATGGTTTTGTATCTTTCATGGTATCTTAGGCTCTTGGTTTCTTTCCCAGTTCACTGATAATGTCTAGGAAGGTGGTCAGCACTCTAGACTTTCTATGGGCACATGAAATCATGTGTGTATATATTGCATGAAAGAAGAAGTTAAACTGCCTTTGGGAACTTCAGTAAAAGGGACTGGTAAGAAAGGAAGGGGAAGCCAGGCGTGGTGGCGCACGCCTTTAATCCCAGCACTCGGGAGGCAGAGGCAGGCGGATTTCTGAGTTCGAGGCCAGCCAGGTCTACAAAGTGAGTTCCAGGACAGCCAGGGCTACACAGAGAAACCCTGTCTCGAAAAACCAAAAAAAAAAAAAAAAAAAAAAAAAAGATAGGGGAGATGAAAATTCACTGGGAAGGGTGGCCTGAGAGGAATATGTTTGGAGAACATTTCCCTTACAAAATCCAGTACCATGTACAATACATGTATGTCAATTAAACTGTTATTTTTAAAAAGATACTGCCTAAACAAGACTTGAACAAAGACAATATCAGTAGAAACAGAGTCTTATCCCTAGACAATGGAATAGGAAAAATAAATCTCACAGAGTCTCACCCACAGACAGAGAACTACAGGCAATTAATGACCAATGAGAGAGCAAGAATTCACACCTGTCCCAGGGAGCAGCCCCCTAACTGGTTAGTCTATATAAATGTGTCCACCTTGAAATCACACACAAACAAAGAAAACAGATTCAACAGGCACATGTGTGTGCATGTGCATGAGTGTGTGTGTGTGTGTGTGTGTGTGTGTGTGTGTGTGTGTGTGTGTACAATAATCATCAAAGAAAAAGGGCATCAATTCAAGAGGGAGACAGAGGGAAAACATAAGAAGGGTTGTAGTGAAGGAAAGGAAATGGGAAATGGTGAAATTATACTTTAATTAAAATATGGAAAAATGAAAACATTTTTAGAAAGGAGACCAAGCAGTAACTGAAATGACTTCCATTTAGAGTATTTCGTGAGTTGGTGGCACTTTTATTACATAGTAGAAGGTGATAATAGTTTCTACAGTTCCATTTTCTATATAGTCCTTGTTCGCTGTATGTACATGGTGACACAGATTTTGCTGCAGGTGTTTTACTCCAGCATCTACTTTTGTACCCTAACAGATACCTTTGGAAAGAAAGCATGGCACCATGTTTCAGGTAGCCAGCTCTGTAAGTTTAATTCTTGCTCAATCACATGTAAGTCTAAAGACAATGTGTTATAAATAGGTCCTCTGGTCTCCAAGAAGTTCAAGCTCTGTTCTGGCTGCGTAACAGGTCACAGCCTTATAAATACGTTGAACATCTGTGAACCTCAATGAGTTTGGGGTTATAGAATGGATCAGCAGTATATTCCATAAAGGGCTTGAAAAATTAAATTAAATAGTATGTGGAAAATGGTGACATAAAGATAGTCCATATCATCTAGAAGGTTCAGGGAAGTGAGTGCATGAACTACAAAGAGTACAAGTTTCACTCAGCATAATGTGAATCCTCTGACCTTAGTAGTTATAAAATCTCAATCTTCTCTTGCTTTTATTAAAACGTAATAAACTATATTGGCATACTTAGATTTTAATAAGTAAAAGTACCAAATAAGAAGGGAATAAATAATTCAGTTAAATTTTCATGAAAATACAAAGGAAGTTCTTAAAGAATTTATAAAGTGACTCTGTGACACTTCTTGGGAAAGTCACTTGTGATCATCTGGAATAGTGGTTTTCAGCAATGACTACATATTCTTATAACAATCATCCAAAGAACTTCAATATACACATACACATATATATTATATATATGTATATTGTATTCTACATAGATATGTGTTATACATACATACATTCATACATACATATATGTGTGCTACATATACATACATACATACATACATACATACATACGGGCTTGGATTCTTACAAGTATGACAAGATTTTTTACCTTGACTGCCCAGATAAAGGTTAGAAAACAGCTCTTAGGTGAGATGTTTGAGTGCAGGATTAACACCTGAGTTCAGTCAATGAATCCCACAAGTGGAAAGAAAGAAATGAGTCCTGAGAGTTGGCTTCTGACCTCTAGAAGAATTCTGTGACCTGTGCTTGCTTTCACTCACATAGACACACATGCACAGACTCACATGCAAATATGCAGAAAGGCACACAGAGACATACACAGAGATACATGCACATATGCAGATCCACACATACACAGACTCACAAATACACACACAGGCATACAGATAGACAAACACACAGAGACATACACACACAAACGCACAGAGAGACACATGCACATGCATAGATACACACACATGCACAGACATACATACCCACAATACACAGAAATACACACAGACACACACAGAGACATATAGACAGACACGCACACAGACACATGCACAGACACACACATACAGAGACATACACAGAGACACATGCGCTGACACAAGCATGAAGACATACACACACAGAGACACACACACACCAAAGCAAACAAGCTTTTGTATGCTCATCTGCAGGCAGGAGGCTTGGGCACTCCTTCCTGCCACCCCCAGTGCTCCCTGCATCCACAGAGCATCAGTAGACTCCTATCTGTTCTACAGAACACCATGATCATTCCAAGAAGTTTTATGAGATGGGTTTTGAAAAGGAAATCTGTCTTGACATGGAGCAGGAAGCTGAGGAGCTACCTGTTTCCCTGCACGGTCCCCATCCAATAGATGAGCCAAAAGAACTCTGTCCTGATTTGTAATAATAAACATGTGAAATAAGAAAACAAATCAGGTTTCAGACTTCCATTCGGGGTACATGTGTCTTAATATTTTCAGCCTCTATTTTGTTTAAGATCTTATAATTCCAGGGAACTAAAGGAAAACAATGAATATTGGTGGGATCATGGGGTAAGTCAATTCTGCCTATTAATGTTATCATCATATCTAATGCTAATGTATAAATATTGATAGATTTTTTTAATTCTATAGCTTCAGCATTATTTAGTTCTTTCAGTAATTCTGTGAGGCTGTATAGGCATATTTATCTATAGTAATATGTAGCAAACTTTCTCAAGACTTGCTTAGGTTCCAGGAATCTAGTATTTACAACTTAATATCGAGAGATCTTAGTGTGTGAGTTAGATTTTCTTGGTCTTGATTTTCTTATTTGTGAAATTGAATCAAGTCTATGTGAAGTAAAGGAGCTTTACAAGTGTTGGCCGTTATAATCATTACCAGTTTAGAGATGATCATACTGAGGTGCAAGGTAAGTTGGTCACTTAAAGTGAGAATGCTGTTACAAAATACTATTACATTAGAACGTAGTTTCCTAATTGTTAACCAGTTATTTTCATACTACTTATGAACTCAGAATATTACCCAATGAACTTCCTCACATCAAATAACTAAGAAAAAATAGTGAACATCTATTATGATTTGAAATTCTAAACAACAAAGCTTGGAATTTTTCACACTTTGATCATGACTTTAAGTGAGAACTTAGAAACATGTCACTGTTTAGGAGATATGCAATCCAATTGTCAACATGTTAAAGTCTTGGTCCCTAGGGCAGCTACAGAGAAGGGAAGAAACATCTAGGAGACAGGCTTATTGTATGATCTCTTAACTGTTCATGTGCCTAAGATGATTATAGGACCCTGGCCCATTCTCTGCTGAATCTTCCTTCTTAGATCATGAAGGAGGCATTTGCTTTACCATGAGCTCCCCAGCCTCACCATTCAGCTTCCCAAAACCATCCCTAAATTAACAAGTTCCCTTGACTGTGGATTCGAAAATCCAGAACTGTGAGTCCAAGTAAACATTTTTTAATAATTTATTTATATCGAGCATTTTTTCGTTGCAGTAATAGAAAGGTGACAAAAACTACTTGCATTTGTATATTCTGAAATGAGAGGCAGAGCAGCTAAATGAAAGCTGTCATAGTATCTGACACTAAATGCTGCACTATGATCAGAAGCTATGATTATTCACTCAGCAAACACATCATTCAAAGGGCTCTGGGGAAAACCTCCTTTGATTTGAACTAGCTAAAATGGAAAGAAATGTCTTCTGAGTCATGTGCCTAATGCCAAGCATTAGAGACTAAGAGTCCTTAATAAAAAGAATAAAAAGAAACAGTATAGCTTTCAGAACAGCTCAGCCAGAAGACTGTCAGGCAGGCAGAGTCATAAAGGGAGGGGGGAAGTGGTCGAGGAAAGTATCAAGGCATTGTAAAGGGGACAGCCAGACTTCTTCCAATGGGACTAACATTACCCTGTGTGTACATTACCCTGTGCATTTTGTTTTGACCTGGAGTCCGGCAGGGGAGGCTCTCTAACACCTCCTTCCCTGTGGGATGTTCACATTGCCCAAATCACCATCCAGACTGAAGGTCACATCCCTAGGCTTCTCAAGCTCAGACGTTATCTTGTGAAACAAATAAATCCAGTAGCCGGTACTGGGTTTGTTTATGTATCTCCGGCTCACTGGGGCAGAGAGATTCTGGAGAAGTCACCAGACCCCTATGGTCAGGATTGTAATATCTGAGAGAGAGCAGCAGCACAGCACTTCTATAAAAATAGCCTTCTCCCCTCACAGCAGCAGGGGCTCATCCTAGAAAAGGCAAGCTTAACTTAAATCAGCATCAAACGGAGACTCATTTCCAACACAGGCAACATTTTCTCAGAATTTTTCATGTAGTATAGAATGTTCAAAAGCACGGAACTTAACATAGTGGGAGAGCTATGCCATATTCAACTTTCATAGCTACATTCATTTTTAAATACCCCACGGTGATGGGAGGATTTTGGCCAGAGATCAGGGAGCAGAGACTCCAGGATAAAATCTTGTAGGAAAAATGGAACAAGACTTGGGTGTAGGGGATAGGGTACTTATCAGAGAGGAAAAACCAATAAACAAGCAAACAAAAATTGCCATTGCTTCCCATGTGAATTAGTCATTGAGCATTTACTATTACTATAACAAAACTACCCAAGGCAGGTTAACCTTTTGAAGAATAAAGGTTTAGGAGCTTGTAGTTAAAACGTTTAAGACCATGGCACCAGAACTGGTGGACTCTGAAGACCTCAGAGCAGATAGAAACACAGTAATACAAGCATGTGAGAGGAGAAAGTAATCAGAGGATTACTGGGCTCCTATAAAAATCATGTATTAATCCTTTAGAAGATACAACTTCAATGGCCTAACAACTCCCACTCCCCTCTTTACACGGCCCCCATCACCCAAACATCACTGTAGTAAGGATCCAAGTCCCAACACAAGAACACTAGGAGGAAACCTCAAAGCATATCCAAATTGTGAGGACCAGGACTCCCTAGGTGGGAAACAGCAGATGTCTGCCATCCATCCGTCCATCCATCCATCCATCCATCCATCCATCCATCCATCCATCATTTAAATAACTCACCTTGTAGATGAACCATTTTTGTTGTCTCCTCTCTGTGCAATACGTGGGGTGACAGAAGTTGATCATAATCCTTTGTGTTATTCTAAGGGAATTTGGTGGCCTCTTGGACTAAGCTTTTCAACCACTCTATGCATATGAATCATATGGCATGAATACATACAAGGTATATTTTGTACCTGTAAAACACTGTCTCTGAAGTGAATCCCAGAGTCTGACTTGAACAGCATCCAACGAGCCATGTATGAGAATCACATTCCTCTGTGTCTTGATCTAACCTGTCTCCTTTCGAGACAAAGAGCTTTATGGTTTCTCATCCAGATTACCCATAATCCTTCAGGTCATTATCATTTAGCTAGGAATCTTCCACTGGGCCTTGAGTAATCTTTAAATATATCAATTTGTATGTATGATAGATCATATATATAAGTAAATATCACATACATTTACTTATGATTTTAAAGATGTGTGCTAATTCAATGTTGCTGTTCAAATGAGGTGTCAGAAGAAGACCAGGGAGAGGTGAAGTTTGGCTAAGATTAAAAAAAAAAATGCTGAGCAGTGGTCACTCACACCTTTAATCCCAGCACTTGGGAGGCAGACAGAGGCAGATTTGTAAGTTTGAGGCCAGCCTGGTCTACAGAGTGAGTTACAAGACAGCAAGAGCTACACAGAGAAACCCTGTCTCAAAAACAAACAAACAAACAAAAATGACAAGTGCTGGCAAGGGTGTAGAGAAATAGAACACTTGTTCACTGCTAGTGGGAGTGAAAATTGGTGCAGTCACTGTGGATATCACTGTAGAGGCTCCCTAAATAGCTAGAAATAGATCCACGACCTGATCAAGCTATACCACTCTTCATGTGTACCTAAAAGACTCGACATCCTACTACATAAACATTTGCTCATGCAAATTCATTGCTACTCTATTAACAATATCCAGAAAATAGAAATAACCTAGATGATCCTCAACAGACGAAAGGATAACAGAAAAGTGGTACATTTACACAGCTGAATAAATATTATTCAACTGTTAAGAATAAATATGAAAGTCACAGGTAAGTGAAAAGGACTAGAAATAATCATTCTGAGTGAGGTGACTCAGAAAGACAAATGTAGACTTCCCCTGCTTGTTTGTGGATGTTAGCTTAAATCTGTGTTTCTCCTTATGCATAGGGTTCAAGAAATTAATAAATGGTCATGAGAGTTTTCAAGAAAGTGAAGATAGAACATGGTGATGTAAAGGTTTAAAAGAGAATAATGGGACAGAAAGAGCTAAATGGACAGAGCGATGAGAGAGCAGGGTAGGAGAAGGAATATGAATATTGGGAGGGATAAGATCTGAAAAAGGTGCATTACAAACTACTACTGCAGAAACTTTCTAAGACATAAATATATTCATGTATAAAAAGACCTTAGATAGAGTTACCCTCTAATGGGGCAACAATGCTTCTACTAGATACCAGGAGCCAATGCAGTAAAATACCAATGGCAAGAGTGAGTTACTTTTATCAGAGTTGTTGGCAAGGAAGACCTCAGAGATCCCAAATATTACAGGCAATTGTAAATGTCACTTCTCTTGGTCACCCTCAAGGACTTGACTTGTGCACAAAAAAATTGATAGCAACTGATGGAGTTACTTTCCATTAAGAATGTGGCCTTAAGTGGGTCTAGCAAGTTCCAGTTCATGACGACATGTCTAAGAATATATGGATAGCACTAATGGGTTAAAAAAAAATGAGTGATAGGAAGTGGAAGTTGATCTGAAAAGAAATAGGGAGGGGGTTGAAAAATCTTCAAAACACAATATATGAAATCCTCAAAGAGTAAAAATGCATTTAAAAAGGCATGTCTTATTTATACATGTTGAATGTTCTAAAGTATGTGAATACTGTACACATTATGTGTTGTTTATATATTTTATATATTATACCTACATGTTAAATGCAAGAACTGCTGTAATATCATTTATACTCATTAGAATAAAATATGCTTTACTCCTTATATATTCACACATAGATGGACTTCTACGAGGATGATACATTTTTCTCAGGTTGCAACTATTTTCTCTCTAGGAAAGAGTAAACCTTTCTGAGTAGGAAAGCTAGAAGAAACAACCTGGCCACTCCCTCTTCACTTTTGAAATGGAACTGCCTGGAGAGATGATGCATCCCAATGCAGCTACCCCCCTGAGCCCTTACCTAGACAGACTGTCTGCAAGGCAAGTCAGCTAAAACATTGAAAAAGATCACTTGAAACAGCTCTGCAGCCAGATTCTCCAACCAGCTTTATCAATTTAAAAAAACAAAAACAAAACAAACAAACAAAAAACTCATCATATTTTTGATGGGGTTTCTGCTTCTTGAACACTTTAAACATGTACAACTACCTAAATGAATGTCAGACAACAGAAGAGATAGTATTTACTGCTTATTATTTATTATTGTATTAGTACGTATATGAGATGGTAAGGCACAGCTTCATGGAACTTATTTTTCCTTTTGCCTTTATATGGGGTGCTGAGATTGAACTTGGGTCACTAGACTTGCACAGCACGTGCAGGTACTCACTAAACCATCTTGCTAGCACCAAGAGAAGTTATTTATATGTTCCCCCAAACTGTGAAGGGGCTGGGACAGAGGTAAGATTAGGAACTCTCGGAGCAGGAACGGTCATGCAGACATGTAAGGGAAATTTTACATCACTGCTTTCTCCGATCTTGGCTCTACTGCATGTTTTGTAGCACCAGCTCCTCCTTCAACAAATCAAATAACTGCAGCTCCTTTAACGTTTGCATACAGATACCATTTGTGCCACAGGAATATGAACCCATGTAAGAGCTCTACTCAGTCCTCTTGGAAATAGAACATAATCATATCCACTCAGTTGGCATTTCTTTTCTTTAACAATAAAATATAAAATAATTACTACTAAGGGAACACTTCAGAAGAGAGGGCAGAAAGAATGCAAAACCCCAAGCATCAGGATTGCCCTGAGATGGTGTCTCCTAATACTGTCAGAAGCCACACCCATGAAGTCTCATCAATGTGTCGGTACAAATGGGAGTTGAGCAAGGATGACCACAATAAAGGCGCCAAAGTGGACAAGGGAGCGCCCACAAAGCCTCAACCTTACACCAAGAACTATAGGCATGGAAGAAATGCTGACAGCCTAGAAAATTGTCTTCCTCATGGAAGAGGATACCAATTGTTTGTCCAATACCAGACCATCTCTGAAATCAACAAATAACAGGTTGTGTTTAGACATGTATACATATACACATGCATGTATGTACATAACAGCTGTTAACAAGGGTTACAGGCCATGAATTTGAAGGCAGGTAGGGGTTCATGGGGGTGCTCAGAAGGAAGAATGAGAAAAGGAAATTCATTATACAACTATGCCATAGTCTCACAAATGAAAGAAAGAAGAAACAGAAACTCACTACTCTAGTGTCTGTTGTTACCCTGTTCAGTCTTTGCCTTCAAGACAATCCTTTGGTACTAGCTTCCTTGAAGGATATGGTCACACAGCTACAAGCTTGAAGAGCTCTCTAAATTGAACAGGGAGCAATGGCATCTTATGTCTCCATGGTGACTCAGGGCTAGGCAAGGGCAAGGTTGGGGCACTCCCACTGAGAGGGGAGGCAGGATTCTGGGGAGGACCACTCAGAGCTAAACTCCTCGCTGGCGACATTCTCTAATTCATGAGATGCTCTTTTAAAATGACAGTCTCCTCTCCCTGTGTTTTTTTTTTAATTAATAACCCCATGGAATCTTTTTCATTAAAAATGAATTTTACCTTTACTCTGAAATGTCAAACATGCATAGAAAGAGTAACTTTTCCTTGCAGGGAATATTTTTTATGAAGATGTTAGTTTACCTTTTCTTTGGCAAATTTTAGCAGTAGAATGAACTTGTTAAAGCAATATTTCTTTTTCTTTTTTTTAATCATACCAGTAGCATCTGTTTTATGCTCTTTTATAAGCAGATGAATGGAAACAAATGATATTTTAAAAACACAGGTCCTTCATATACACTGCATAATTAAGAAATAGTGAAATTTAAAATGTTATGAAAGCAAGTGGCTGCTATTTTACTTCTAAAAGTGTAGACTGGGGCTAAGTATGTGGCTTGAAGTTTGAGCACTGCAAGACTTAGAATAAATAATAAAAACAAATAAATATGCAATTCAAATCTTATGCGAGACCAGAAATGAAAAGGAGAAGTTAACATTTAATCTATAAAATATACCAGAAATGTTAAGCATATATTGGCAAAGCATTTTCCCAGTGGGTTTTACTACTGTCTCCCACTAAGAGAAGCACACTAATGCAGTTCTGGCTTCTATAGCCATAGAGGCAAGGGAACAAAGACAATCAGTATTTCAACCAAATATCAGAGGTGTCACATAACCAGTTAAGGATGAGTTTAGAACTTACAGCTCATCCGGTGACCTAATCTTTTGGTCAAGCTAAAGTTAGTTGATGCTAACGTTAGTACCAGGAGCAAAACAAAGCAAGAGCCTGTCCATGAGTCAACACTGGGGCACTGCGCTTCATGAGTCAAACAAGCCAAGACCGAAACTTGTCTGTCCCTAAGTCATTTCACCCATATTCCCCAATTGGATTAAGAATTTAGTACTGACAGAAGCTCTGCTGCGTGTGTGGGGCTTTGCACATGGTGGCCGACGCTGCTTGCATTAACAGAAGGAAACATTCTTTGTGGCACCTCAAAACTCTGACGCCTCTGTGACTCTCGGTGACCTCATCGCCACACACAAAAATCCTGTGAGAAGAGAAAAGGTTACTCCTTTTATTCTTTGTGTAATCAAGGTTGCTTTATTTGTGAATTTGAAAGGAAGTCCTGGTCCACCTCTCCTGTTCACAGGGGTTTACATGGGAAGGAGCCATCTGATGAGAGGCTTCCATTTTTCCTTGCAAACAAACAACTAAAGATTCTCTCCAAATTACAAGTCCAATACCAGGGAGAGAAAGGATTCAGGCGCCTCCTAAGAATCCCAAATACTGTGATGCTCTTTTACTACTTTAGAACTTTCAGACAATTAACATACCGTTTCAGACAATTGCTCATACCGTTCTCAGGTCAAGTATATATCCTTTGTTTGTTTCTAATTTTCAAATGATTCTCTTTTTTCCCAAAATGTAATAACTGCATGTTCTTATTAAAGATACATTCACAATCCCCTTTGTATTTTTACAGAATTAACAAAAACAAAGGTCTTAGGTTTTGTCCACAATAGCACCACAAAGAAGAAAAACTGAAGAAAAGAAGAGGTAGCAGGAAGATCAAACAAAAGAGCAGGAGAGGAGGATGACAAGGAATCTGAGCGGGGCATTACAATTCATTTTCCTTTTGTTCTGTTACCTTCCTCTCAATACTTGCTCTCTATGGGTATGAAATGCAACCATCAGAGAGACAAGTGCCCCATATTGCATCAGATGAATGAACCCCGGAACATTGTTATTCATTTTTAACAATGATGTCACTTGAGTGCAGAGAGGAGTAGGATGCAGAGGGTAAGGGGGATGCCAGTGTGAGAACTCTGCAGTGGGCTTCTGGAGAGAGAGCATTGTTCAGTAGATCACTTGACCCTTAGAAGCAGTATGCAGAAGATACTGAGCACAGGTAGTGGATGCTTGTGTCGGAGTTTAAAGAAAGGAAAGGCCATGTCCAACTGGACATGAGAGGAGAGGAGTGAGACCAGAGTTGAGTCCTGGGGAGGAGGAGGAGTCAGAGCCAGGATAAATCAGTATAAATGATGCATATTTCCGTGGTTTTTCCCTCTAACATATTCATTTTCCTATGCTTCATTACTGCTTCTAGCTTCCATGGAATTGGTTCAAATTTTAAAGACAAAAAAGCAAGACTAATCAAACAAGCAAACAAATAAACTATTCCTCTAAAGAAATGTACCAGAATGAATAGATTAGAGAAACCCTTTGCAAAACTATCAAATCCACACTTACGACTCTGGTTCCAGATCAAGCATGCATTATGGGAGATATCTGGAAACACTCTGGACAATAGAAGAAAGATGACAAGCTCCTTGAAGGCACATTCTTTTGTTCCATCCCCACCCCCAATAGTCTGCACAGATTTCAGTATCAAGCCATTCTATTGGGTGACCTAGATGTGGAGTGTTGATACAAACAAGCTCTTAGTCAGTCTCCACTGATAGAGTCCTTAATGTACCAGGCTGGATCCCCTCTCACTTCCTACTGGCACAGACCCTCTGCTCTGTGGTAGCACACTCCACACAACTGAATGGACCTCTCAAAAGATTCTGGTGTCTGAACTCCAAATACCAATGATGCTATTCTTTTGCTCAAGATGGGCCATAGAGCTTTGGGCCACAGGGAACTGACTTTCAGAGGATCCGTAATGCATAATAACTATTCAATATACCTGAGTGGTGATTCCATTTGCACCCATTCCCACAGTAACCACAAAGACACTAGTGAGAAGAAAGCACGTTCTGGTCAGGGTCCAATGTCTTCCATTCCCAGTGTGTGCTGAACTTAGGGAAATTGGCTCCTATGCATATAATTAGCAGCTGATTTTTTTTTTTTTTTTTTTTTTTTACTCCGAAGTTCCCAATTCAAACTGAGTATTCCCTTAGGGGCTATGCCTCTGCTGAACTCTTGCAGACACCATCACTCTCCAGAGGGTGAAACTGTATGGAACAGAAGAAACTCAAGTGAAAGCAAACGTCAACTTTTAAAAGTGCCCAGAAAATTGACTGTAACAGGGTGTAGAAGGAAGACACGGAAAATGAATGACTTTCTCCACAAGAAATTACTGTGACTTTCTTGGGTCATCTAAGTGTCTCCGGCTATTTAGCAGAACTGCTTGATTTGATACCTTTGGGGAAAGGTTGTTATGGTAGAATGCCAAAACCTCCAAAATACACCTCCCAGGTGGGAGGAAAAGGGCGTGCTATGAACCTGGATGCTATTTTTGCCCAGAGTAGTCAGCTATTAGAAATTCATTCTAACCACAGTGAAGCTTTCTGTTTCCTCGCTTGTAAAATGTATGTTTTAAACACCGCAGTGGTCTATAAACAGGCATATATTATATAATATTATATTATAAATATAATATAGTATTTATATTACCCTTCATTGATTGCAATCTGCTTGAACTTACTACAAACATTTGAAAACCTTCCTCTGAAAATACATGTCTGGAGGAGCCTTTATGGCCACCCTCAGAAGCAGCATGGAAGCTTTCAAGTTCATGTATGTTGAACTACGTTTGCTCAGATGCCTCTGAGGAGAGAACCAAATGGGTCCGTTGAGTCTGTTTACAAAGCAAAGGAAATAAGTTCCTATAATGTCAAACCATGGGATGGAATATAGATATTGTGTGGAGGTTAAGGGGTAAAGAGCAAAGAATCCACAAATGAACTACGCCTTAAAATATATTAAAATGTTCACCCCTAAAGAAAGATTCAAGCTCAAGATGGTGTGTTTACTTATATTGTATGATACACTCACACAGAGAGTACTCATTGGCTTTCTTGTTGTTGTTCCAGAAATGACATGGAAAAATAAACCGATGTTCCAATGAGGGAAAGTATATGTATTCCAAAGCAAATCAATCCTTAAAGGCACCAAGGAAGAAGAAAACTACTATTGCAGCCTTAGAGTTCATACAAACCTCATGTTTTCATTCATAAGAACTGCTTCCTTTTAAGGAAAGATGATCTGACAAGCAATAATTCTATCAGGGACCCACTCGTTGGTGTTAATTGGTTGGAATTAAGAAATGGAAGCAACTTTAGATATGGAAAATATGGTAAATTACTGAGTCCATCCCTTCCTCTGGAATTTGAGAAACTTAGTCCTTAAATAACTGCTCTGGAGGCATATTGAAGAGTGAAAGATCTGTCAACCTTTGTCCTGGCCACTACATGTGAAAAAGTCTTCATTCTGTCTGCAAGCAGACTGACAGAGGGCTCTAAATAGAAGCAGCTTAAAGACTCAAAAGACTCCATAATTAGGTCTCTGCTTCATCCAAATGCACATGACAGACTTCTAGAATTGCTGAAGTTGCCTCTGTTGAAATGAGAGCCAACTTGAAGGTAGAAAATCTAGGCACCAGCAGGCCTGTCCCGGCTCACATCTTACAAGACTGATTTCAAGTACAAGTGGGGTAAACTGGGAGGCCTAGGCTTCATTATCCCAAAGGTGACTGTTATCATAGATTGTGTCCTAGCAGTAGAAGTATACTCTGCTCAGATTCCTGTGTTGCGAAGGTTACTGAAAAGCAACTGGGAGTCAACTTCTCTCTTCCGAGAGCCTCCTATGCCAAATCCCCAGAGGCAAGCACTGCTTCGCAATCCCAGCTGGGTACCAGAGACCCTAATTCACTAATGATGAAGCTGCTTTCACCCTCCCAAAAGCACCAGGCCAGCAGGACTATGCAGAATCTGCAGGCACAGTCCATTAGAAGGAGCAGCTGGAAGTTAACGCTAATTGTGATTTAACACCAATTAGTAGTGGTCATTCTCATCATTCTATTTCATACCGCTCTTTGCCAGGGTTGGCCAGGGTGTTGTGTGCATTTGTGCTTTTAGAGTCCAGTCATCATTCTCATCGTTGAAGTAAAGACGGCTCGGGAGAACGGCAGACTCATATTTCATGCATGTACTTATGGATTCCAAGATACAGAAGATGCTATTCTGATCTTTTGGCAATAGGGGAAATAGGAGTTCAATGTTTGGCTGGAAGATCACAATATAGACAGGAAAACAAATTGCCATTATCAACTCTATGAGACAAATAGACATAGTTGCCATTTAATACAATAGCCTAGACTTTTATGGAAAATACAATATCTTTTGTTCCAGTGTTTTAGTGATCTTTTCCCATCAGCTAAAAATCAGCAGGTCTGTAGGGTAGAGGACCTGTCACATGTTGTTTAGTTGTCATACCATGAGCTTGGGAAGGGGAAAGAGAGGACTGCAGCTGGAAATCCCATTGTTCCATCTTATGCCATTTCCCCAAAGAGGTTGACATGTGTTTCTGCAATCCACATAGTACACAAGCTATGTAGGCCAAGCAAGTAGTTCAGGGGTGGATGGTAGCCAGTTCTAGCATGGCATCACTCACAAGACTGCCAAAATACAACCCACAGAAGCAAAGACTCACCATGATAAGTATGCACTGTGAGAAGAAAAGCAGCTACTGAATCCCAAGCTTAGACTGTTGCTGTCACACAGCTAAACCACTGTTTCATCCTTTGGGTAAAACAAAATGTGGGGCTGGTGGGCACTTTGCTTCCCCCATGAACCTGCCAGCTAACTTCCAGTAAACTAGATTCAAGAACAGTAGCACCCTGTGTGGTGAACATCTGGCTTTATGGGCAACAGGGATTCCATAAGAACCGCTCCATCTGTCTCACTGCTTTACAAAGTCTTACCAGATGATTCTTTGGGGACATTTCTCTATCTTTTCATGGGAATCCTTCTGTTGTGATTAACTTTTTCCTTCATCTCTTCCTTCTCCTCCTCCTCCTGTTCTTTCTCTCTTTTCTTCCTGGTGGAAATAGGGTGTGGTTGTGTAGCATGGACTAGCCCTGACCTCACAATTCTCCTTTCTTTTCTTAAAGTGATTATAGGGTTTATTACTAAGTTATAACATGTTTCTTAGGAAAACTATCTAAGAAAAGGAGAAAGCTGAAAGATCTTAAGCGAGGCAATTAACCTCTGAGCCATCTCTCCACAGTTCTCCTTTCCTGGCCTCTTAATTGCTAGAATTCCAAGCATGCTCTGCCAGGCACCCAGCATGTAAATTAATCTTGGCTATCACCTTGCTTGGATTAAGGGATGCCTGCCTAAGCACTTCTTAGAGTTTGACTTTTAGTAGAGTTCTGTATGTCTGTGAGAGTATTTCCAAAGATGATTGTCATGTGGCTGAAGTTTGAAAAGCCTTCCGTGAATGTGCTTAGCCCTGTCTAATAGGCTGGGGAGTGGAGGAGGGAAAAAGTAAAAAATGAAGACCTATCCATTGTGTACAAGCTTCATCCCATTAAGCAAGTGCATCTGCTGCTGCTGTCCCTGCCTGGAACCTCAAACCCCATCTCCGCAGCCTGTGAACTCTTCAATACATCAGCTACCCTGCAGGGTGCTTTTAGGCCATTAGTCTCAAATTGGGACTGTGCCATCGGTCTCCCTTGTTCTGGCACTTCCAGGTTTTTGGACAGAGCAGATACTGGGTTCTCTGTTTATCTAACATGAAGATGGCCAGTCTCCACTCATGTAAGCCTATTTAATACCTCCACCCTTTACAATTTAAGCATCTATTCTGTTAGTTGGGTTCCTCTGCAGAACCTTGGTCAATGGGTCTTCATCAACCACTGCATGACCAGGCACAGCTCAGAAGTTATGAAAACCATCCAAATCTAGAGTGATTTGGTTTCACTCTGCTGTAAGTGATAGCTTCAATTACTTTTCCATGTTGAACTTAAAAGTAAAAAAAGCCTGGGTGAGTATGGATCAATTATTGACACCTTCTGAAATAAATGCATACATCAAAACCATAACTTCTGGTATGTCTTAAGCTTTAGATAAGGCTTCTATGAAGTAAAGTGACATAAGTCATAATAGTGTCAAGGGTGATTAGCAAGTTTATAAAAAGTGATATCAGAACATCTCCTTGCTCACTCCTCCCATGCAGCGCAGTGTCTGAAAGGCCATGTGAGCCTGTAGTGAAAAGAGTTCCCTAGAGGAATGGCCCTTACCCTTAGTTCTCTAATGCTAGCCTCTGTGAAATAAGTTTCCATAGTTTAATCCACTGATGAGTTTTATGCTGTAGCAGTCAAATATTGAAACATATGTGAGACATATGTGACATATGCAAACATGAGCGTTAAATTAACATTGACACAAGATTCTAAATTAGCTCTGAATGGAGTGTTATAGAGTACATACAGTACAGAGAAGCCTGGACTCACAATTACTCTCAGGAATGCACGGAAGGTGTTGCTTTGATTATACAATTGAAAGACAGTTGTTAGTTGGCATCATTTTCTCTCAGTGTCCAGTAGATTCCACTTTGCAACAATTATAGAAGGATTAGACATAGTTTCTCTAGTACCGCATATTTTAAAATTTTGATAATATACAACAAAATCAGTAAAGCCACAGACTTAAAAAACATGGCCATTGGCCTTGAGCTAGTGCTGTGGTTCTCAACCTGTGGGTCTTGACCCCTTTGGGGGTTGTTTATCAGATATCATACATATCATATACTTATATCACACTTCATCACAGTAGCAAAATTATGGTTAGGTAGTAGCAATAAAATAATTTTATGGTTGGGTGTCACCACAACATAAGGAACTGTATTAAAGGGTCACAACATTAGAGGGGTTGAGAACCATTGATCTAGATCTATAAAGAAGCTTGTATCTGTAAATATAATCCCCACAAGGAAGTAAAACAGGAAGCCTCCATTTGGAATATGTTTTTTTTTGGTATCCACTAACATTAGTTAATGTGAGTTAGTTTCCTTCTTATCAAAATTTAGTTCACAATATTTTCCTTTGAGTATTTTGGAGTTGGCTGGATGATAATCTTTGTTCTCAGCCCCAACAAAAAAAGCCATTCTTACACAACTCCATCCATCTGCTTTGCTGCCACCAACTAAGCAAATTTCATGGCTTTTCAGTCCTACAGAAACATAGATCTCTCTACTTCTCATTATTTTTTTTAGTACTTGTGATGCTCATCTTTGGCAATAAATTTGTCTGTATTTTCATAACTTTTAATGTAAAGGTTAATAAATAATGTCTCATACCCAATAGGAACTTCTCATACTTCTTATTCTAAATGATGGGGTAACCAGAGCAGCATCTACGGTACTGACATGATAACAAAGAGAAGAACATGGTACAACATTGCTGGTGACAAGATATTTTTTCATATGCTATGGCACTTCTTAAATGATGTTAACGTGAAAGGCACACACTTCTGCTAATATGCCATTATTTGAAATACAGGTGTCAGATGTCAACATCCACCATCTGTGTTGGATCATGCACAGGTTGAAACCCTACTCGTAGACGCTGATCACATCATACAGCTTGTTCTGTGTGTTTGCTTGCTTGCTTGCTTGGGGGTTTCTGTTCACTGTTTCTGAAGCACGGTGTGCAACGCATTGAAATCCATGTCTGAATCACATGTGAGCTCGTGCTGTGAGTTTTTCTTCTTATTTAAAGCAGAACACAATCAAGCATCAAATTTTATAACCATATTCAAAAGGCTTTTTAAAAAATATCTTTAGTCTATCCTGGAAATGACTGCGCAAACAAAACCAGAGCACGGGCAATATGGATGAACATGGTAATGTGGAAGGGGAAAGGATCCACAGGATTCCCCCTTTACTGCAAGACTTTTAATCTGCATCCAGTGGAAGTACTGACAACACAGGATTCAAAGAACTTAGAATCCTGTGGAAGCTTTGACACTCACTTGCTAAGGAAACTTGAGTCAATCACTTCATTTTCTTAGTCTGTTTTTTCCATCTATAATGAAATAAATTAAAATAGGTAACTCACAAAGATCTCGGCTTATTCTCTATAATCATTTCTTTGAAATGAAATCCTTAACCCTATGGGGCTGTCACCTTCTAGACTCCCCCTGACGCCTCTCCTGAGACAAACTGGTCCTCGTCCCCCTGGTGTTCTTTTAAACCTGTGTGCATTCTGGCATAGCACTTTCCTGAATCTGTGATGATCTCTAGTCTGTGGGCTCCTGGGCAGCAGACACTGGGCCTCTCCCTCAGAGACCCCATCACCATTAGGAGGAACTGTACTGGATACTGATGTAGCCAACCAATGCTTTCCATGCCACCCTCCAACAAAGCAACTCCTCAGCCTCTGTACAGAAAATAGCAAATAAAACCTCTCACTCTTCTTATTTAAGTAGCTACTCTGGAGGGAAATATGTTCCTGCTATCTTGAAGGTGAAGAAAATATTCAGAAATAATTCCCGATCTCAGCCATGCTTAATGTAGCCGTAAGTGCTAATGTAACATTTATTTTAAGCTCCAAGGAAATGAAATTCTCTTGACAGCCTCATGTACAAATATACCTACCAATTTTTAAATGGCTCATTTTCTTATACTCATAAAGTTTAATGTCTATGGGCTTCATCATTTTTTTAATAGAAAAGGGTTCCAATAAAATGACCAATGTATCTGCAGATCTGGGGGACTCTGAGAATACAGATTTGATATTAATCGTTATAAATGGTGCTTCATTGTTGGCCCTCAAGATGATCCTTAGTTTGGATGACTGACTAGAAGTCACAAGATAGCACAGAGTTACAGTCGATATCATGACCTACTGAAGCCTGAGCACACAAGGCAAGCCTAGCAATGCGAGTTGTGTGTGGGAGAGTCCGGGCAAGCTAGGCCAGAGGACCCAGCCTTGGGCAAGCTAGGCCAGAGGACCCAGCCTCCGCTCTAACTCCTCCAGCAAGAGCTGTGGAAGTGGATGTGAGACGTTGTTAGCCATGTAAGTCACCAGGGATTCAGTGTCTGGGAAACTCATGTAGGCATTTTCTGACTGGCCTATACCAAAATTCCACAAAATAAAATAATCACACTGTTTACATTAATCACATTATTTGACTAAACAGTTTAGGCACAGAAAGGGACCATTAATCAGATTATAGGCATCTTCTGAAATCTAAGCCTCTAGTTTATCTATTTAAGCAACTCTGTCAAGGGACAGCCATGATTTCTACTGGATTCTATCTGCCTCTGTGTAAATGATTAATACTACTGAATAACCGCTAGAGAGGATGATCAGAAATACAATTAACTTAAGAGTCCAGTGGGAATCTTCTGGAATCTATCGCCCACATGGAGCATAACAATTATCTCCTTTGACTCAGACCCGCAGGTGGTTCTGAATTCAATACACACTCATTCTCCCACCATCTCCAGAAATAGCATCTTGAATAATAAACTCAGCAAACATTTCAACCCTGCTGCTCTCTGATGCCATGTCTGAACTCAATAAACCACAAAGGTGGGTTCTCATCACAGAAAACACAACCAAGGCCTTTTGAATAACTCTGTTTAGTTCCTGAGTTCTACACCAGAGGCTGAATCTCATGCTGTTTACTGAAGCCCGGGGGCCCTTCTCAGGACAGCTGCTTTAAGTACGTAAAATAAAATAATGATAACCAAAACCGTGCTTTGGAATATCTTAAACATACACGACAAATTTTGAAAATATCTGTGTAATATCTATGCTTTAGGAAGAAATATTGTGTGAGTAGCCTACCAATATCTGATTGGATTTAAGGTCTACTCTATGAGATGGAACTTATCCCCAAACAAGTAAAATGGAGATCTTTTGGTAGCAAAATTTACAGGTTACCAGTAAAAGAATCTCAGGCTTCTAACACTGTGATGCCAAGGTTCATTAATTTATTCCATTTAGGTCACAGCCTCTTAGGCTGAAAGTAAACAACCAGCTTTGCTTTTTTGGATTGTTTCATTGGTTTATGCAGAAATTTTAGAAGCAACTGAGTGAATTTGTTTTATTACTATTTTTATAATCTGCTACAGTAATTTGATTTTATACACACACAATCTATATACATATGTATGTATATATGTATATATGTATGTATATGTACACACAATCTATATACATATGTATGATTATATGTATACATATGTATATGTATATTATGTATATGTATATAGATCATGTATATAATTAAATTACTTTAGTAAATAATAAAAATTACTAATATATGTATACACACACATATATGTGTATGTGCATGTGTGTGTGCGTGTGTGTGTGTGTGTGTGTGTGTACATATGTGTAAATGTTTACCAAGAAAACCAGCCTAACATTCAGTCAAGCAGTTTGCAGTCTGAGTGAGAAGCAGAAGCTTTGCCCATCAGTGTGACTTCGCCATTTTTGAGAGTAACTGCCAGTTTCTTCCTTTTCCTGAGTGTTCTCTGCCTGCCTCCATAGACTCTCTTATTTGTATGGTCCTTCCTGTTTTATGATGGCCCTCTGGCTGGGTCACAAATAAGGGAGATGTGGTTTCTGTTAAAGGTAGACAGATTTATATTTGCATAGCTACTGTTTCGATCTAAATTCTAGTCTTCTGCAGCTAGCAGCTGGCACAGAGCCCAGGCGCAGTCATCAGTCTGGTGATGGTGATAGAGACAAGGCCGTGTGTGCTTATTAGTCCACGTACACCAGTGCCCTTTTATGAAAAGAAAGGCTCTCCCTCATTCCCTCTCCTACCATGAAGATACCATGAGAAGGCAACCACATGCAAAGTTCAGAGATACTTTCACCAAAGAACCCAGGCTTCCTAACTGCCAGACTGAGAAATTCTTGTTTAATCCAGTCAGTCTTTGGAATTCTATATCTCATTCTAAGAACCTCTACCTTCCCATGGACAATATGATAATTATTTTTACCCTATTTGTCTTGCTGGTATTTTTTTTTCAGTATTTATTTTTTGTTGGATATTTTATTTATTTACATTTCAAATATTATCCCCTTTCCTGGTTTCCCCTCCAGAAATCCCCATCCCATCCCCCGAATCCCTACTTCTATGAGGGTGCTCCCCCACCCACCCACCCACTCCTGCTTTCCCACTCTGGCATTCCCCTACACTGGGGCAGCGGGCCTTCACAGGACCAAGGGCCTCTCCTCTCATGATGCCCGTTAAGGCCATCCTCTGCTACATATACAGCTGGACCCATGGATCCCTCCACATGTACTCTTTGGTTGGTGGTTTAATTCCTGGGAGCTCTGGGGTGGGGGTCTGGTTGGTTGATATGGTTTTTCTTCCTATGGGGTTGCAAACCCCTTCAGCTCCTTCAGTCCTTTATCTAACTCCTCCATCAGAGACCCTATGCTCAGTCCAATGATTGGCTGCAAGTATCCCCCTCTGTATTTGTCAGGCTCTGGCAAAACCTCTCAGGGAATAGTTACATCAGGCTCCTGTCATTAAGCACTTCTTGGCCTCCTCAATAGTAACCGGGTTGGTGACCGTATGTGTGATGAATCCTCAGGTGGGGAAGTCTCTGGATGGCCTTTCCTTCAGTCTCTGCTCCACACTTTGTCTCCATATTTCCTCCCATGACTATTTTGTTCCTCCTTCTAAGAAGGACTGAAGCATCCATACTTTGGTCTTCCTTCTTCTTGAGCTTCATGTGGTCTGTGAATTGTATCATGAGTATTCTGAGCTTTGGAGCTAATATCTAATTATCAGTGAGGGCATACCATGTGAGTTCTTTTGTGACTGGGTTACCTCATTCAGGATGATACCTTCTAGTTCCATCCACTTGCCTAAGAGTCTCCTGAAGTCATTGTTCTTAATAGCTGAGTAGTACTCCGTTGTATAAATGTACCACATTTTCTTTATCCATTCCTCTGNTGAAGAACATCTGGGTTCTTTCCAGTTTCTGGCTATTATAAATAAGGCTGCTATTAACATAGTGGAGCATGTGTCCTTGTTATATGTTGGAGCATCTTCTGGGTATATGCCCAGGAGTGGTATAGCTAGGTTCTCAGGTAGTACTATGTCCAATTATCTGAGGAACCACCAGACTGACTTCCAGAGTGGTTGTACCAGCTTGCAATCCCACCAACAATGGAGTAGTGTTCCTCTTTCTCCATATCCTCGCCAGCATATGCTGTCACCTGAGTTTTTTATCTTAGCCGTTCTGACTAGTGTGAGGTAGAACCCCAAGGTTGTTTTGATTTGCACTTCTCTGATGACTAAGGATGTTGAATGTTTCTTTAGGTGCTTCTCAGCCAATAGATACTCCTTAGTTGAGAAGCCTTTGTTTAGCTCTACACCCCCATTTTTATGGAAGAGAAACTTTAACTGCCATCACATAAAACACCTGTATGAAGTAAAAATTGGTTTTGAACAACATTAGAAGAGAATAAGCTCTAGAAAGAGGAAGTAACTGGATGTAAAATCTCTGGTAATGATGTAATAGAAGAGCCGCAGATGGTCAGCTGAGGCTGCATCTAACAGGGACGAAAGCCTTGTCTATGGTCGATTTTGGACAATGCCTACAGAAACATTACGGTGTGCATAAAGGAAATTGTATCATTTTCACACGTGTCTTAAAGATTCCTACAGTCAGAGTTCTTTTCTACATGCACTTCAGTTCCGCAGCAAGGGTGGCACAGACCACCTAAACACAGAAGAGAACATTCACGCAAGATATCTAATAATATCTAAAGATATCCTTGATATAATAATGTGTACACTTCAAAATGATTACACTATCATTACACCTGGGGCTTTCTGCAACTACAAGGTAGTGGTCATGGTCAGCATGGCCCCCAGGGTCAACATCTAGAAAGCAGCTACCACCTCCTGTGTGACTTCACTTTTTGCATTTTTTTTTTCTTCTTCATTTTTCCTACTCAACTCTGTTGTTGTTGCTGTTTCTTAGTAGCAAAACTGGTAAAAACAAAATTGTAATCATTGAACATAGCACTCTGGCAGTCAAGACGTTTCAAGCCATCCATCTTCTGAGGTAAAGAAAGCACCGTGCGACATTTAGAACTCTGATTAACAAACCAGGTAGCCACAAATTTCCCTGGCTTGAAGACTTCCACAACTGTCCTGATCATAGGAGCTCTGACTTAGGTTTATTGGAGGTCTGACTTGGGTTTGTTTCAAAGCTAACATAAGAAAATTCTGGTTCTGGAGTGATGTGAATAGTCCAATATGTTCCATCTGATTTCAGGCCATTCATTGATTAACCACAAGGATTGAACAGTTTGGCATCAATGACAGAACCTGGAATCGGGTCAGGAATACCACTCTCACATGTGACAGCCATTGCAATAACGCCATCTTTCATGTAGAACTTGATCACATAACTACTGGGTCAAACTCACTCATCAGAATTTCCAGGGTTTGATCTGGCTGACTGATTACTCGGCTCTCTGGAAAATCCAAAGTATACAAGTGCCAACAGACAGAATCCATACGGCCCATACAATATGTTGCTCCATTTGGGAAAATTATATTAAGAAACTTGATTTCTTCCTGGAAATTCCAGTGTGGATACCCCTCGGTGAGAAGGCTTCATGAAATTCTAATGAAAATAAAAGAAGCTTGGAATTGAGTCAACCCAGTGTGACCCCTAGCAAGCGTCAGCATGAGAACTTGTGCTTTCAGAAAGAGCTTGATACCATGTCTTCAAAGTGAAACATCTCTTGGGGACAAACATGCTACTCTCACTGAGTACATAAGCTTCTTGTTTGTCAGTCTTTGTCACACTTACGATTGAGCATTGCACATCCTTCAAAAGGACATCCCACTCAGATCTTGGAATGGTATGAAGATCTCCGAATCCCTGGCTTGCACTGAACTGCTGCCTGGAGAACCAGACCTCCAGCAGTTTCTCAGTCCATCACCTTGAGACTCGTGAACAACCAACGACCACAGAAAATCAAGTAAATTAAATCTCTTCTCCACCATTTCTATGGCCGCTGCAGATTGTGGCAGTTGTGTTACTAAATTTCAAGTTCCTTTTTTTTTTTCTATAATTTTATATTAACTTTTTTTTCAAAACAGGACTAATAAAAATTTCTCATCTATTCTTATGTGCGAAAGTTGAACATGACTCTATTGGAAATAGAGGCAGATACAGTTCAATCTCTTGCAGTCTGCGGCTTTCCTGTTGAGAGAGTTGAGCGAGCACTAGCTAATGTCACCAGGCATACTGTGTAAGCCCCTGTACCCCATTTTTAATAGGGTTATTTGGTTCTCTGGAGTCTAACTTCTTGAGTTCTTTGTATATACTGAATATTAGCTCTCTATTGGATGTAGGATTGGCAAAGATCTTTTTCCAATCTATTGGTTGCTGTTTTGTCCTATTGACAGTTTCCTTTGCCTTATAGAAGATTTGAAATTTTATGAGGTCCCATTTGTCAATTCTTGATCTTAGAGCATAAGCTATTGGTGTTCTGTTCAGGAAATTTCCCCCTATGCTTGAGGCTATTTCCTACTTTCTCTTTTTAGTTTCAGTGTATGTGGTTTTATGTGAAGGTCCTTGATCCACTTAGACTTGAGCTTTGTACAAGGAGATAAGAATGGGTCAATTTGTATTCTTCTACATGCTGACCACCAGTTGAACCAGCACCATTTCTTGAAAAGGCTGTCTTTTTTCCACTGGATGGTTTTAGCTCCTTTGTCAAATATCAAGGGACCATAGGTGTGGGTTCATTTCTGGGTCTTCAATTTTGTTTCACTGAACTCCGTGCCTGTCTCGGTACCAATACCATGCAGTTTTTAATCACTATTGTTCTGTAGTACAGCTTGAGGACAGGCATGGTGATTCTACCAGAAGTTCTTTTATTGTTGAGAATAGTTTTTGCTCTCCTGGGATTTATGTTATTCCAAATGAATTTGAGAATTGTTCTTTCTAACTCTATGAAGAATTAAGTGAGAATTTTGATAGAGATTGCATTGAATCTGTAGATTGCTCTTGGCAAGATGACCGTTTTTACTATATTAATCCTGCCAATCCATGTACATGGGAGATCTTTCCATCTTCTGAGATCTTTGATTTCTTTCTTCAGGAACTTGAAGTTCTTATCATACAGATCTTTTACTTGCTTGGTTAGAGTCACACAAAAGTATTTTATAATATTTATGACTATTGTGAAGGATGTCATTTCTTTAACTTCCTTCTCAGCCTATTTATCCTTTGAATAAATGAAGGCTTAAAATTTGTTTGTGTTAATTTAATATCCAGCCACTTTGCTGAAGTTTTTTTTTTTTAATCAGGTTTAGGAGTTCTCTGTTGGAATTTTTGGGATCACTTAAGTATACTATCATATCACCAGGTACCAAAATTAAATCAGGATTCAATAAACCATCTAAATAGTCCCATAACCCCTAAAGAAATAGAAGCATCATTAAAAGTCTCCCAACCAAAAACAGCCCAGGACCAGATGGGTTTAGTGCAAATAGTGATATTTCCAGATATTTCTTCCTCTCCAATTTGTATCCCTTTGACCTCCTTTTGTTGTCTAATTGCTCTGGCTAAGACTTTGAATACTATATTGAATAGATAGGGAGAGAGTGAGCAACTTTGTCTAGTGTCTGATTTTAGTGGGATTGCTTCATTTCTCTCCATTTAGGTTGATGTTGGCTACTGGTTTGCTGTATATTGCTTTCACTATGTCTAGGTATGGGCCTTTAATTCCTTATTTTCCAAGACTTTTATCATGAAGAGGTGCTGAATTTAGTCCAATGCTTCTCAGCATCTAATGAGATGATCATGTAGGTTTTTTCTTTGAGTTTGTTTATATAGTGGATCATGTTGATGGATTTCTATATTAAACCATCCCTGCATCTCTAGGATGAAGCCTACTTGATCATAATGGATGATTGTTTTGATGTGTTCTAGGCTTCGGCTTGCAAGAATTTTATTGTTTATTTTTGCGTTGATATTCTTAAGTGAAATTGGTCCAAAGTTCTCTTTCTTTGTTGGGTCTTCGTGTGGTTTAGGTATGAGCATAATTGTAACTTCATCGAATTAATTAAGTAGTTTTTCTTCTGTTTCTAGTTTGTGGAATAGTTTGAAGAGGATTGGTTTTAAGCCTTTGAATAATTCTGCACTAAACCCATCTGGTCCTGGGCTGTTTTTGGTTGGGAGACTTTTAATGACACTTCTATTTCTTTAGGGGTTATGGGACTATTTAGATGGTTTATTGAATCCTGATTTAACTTTGGTACTTGGTATCTGTCTAGAAAAATGTCCATTTCATCCAGATTTTCCAATTTTGTTGTGTATAGTAGGCTTTTGTAGTAGGATCTGATGAGTTTTTATAATTTCCTCTGTTATTATGTCTCCCTCTTCATTTCTGATTTTGTTAATTTGGATACTGTCTCTAGTTAGTCTCACTAGGGGCTTATCTATCTTGTTGATTTACCCAAAGAATCAGCTCCTGGTTTTGTTGATTCTCTGCATAGTTCTTTTTGTTTCTACTTGGTTGATTTCAGCCCTGAGTTTGATAATTTCCTGCTGTCTACTCCTCTTGGGTGCATTTGCTTCTTTTTGTGCTGGAGCTTTCAGGTGTGCTGTCAAGCTGTGAGTGTATGTTCTTTCCAGTTTCTTTTTGGAGGCACTCAGAGCTATGAGTTTTTCTCTTAGCATTGCTTTCATTGTGTCCCATAAGTTTTGGTATGATGTGCCTTCATTTTCATTAAATTCTAAAAAGTCTTTAATTTCTTTCTTTATTTCTTCCTTGACTAAGTTATCATTGAGTAGGGCATTGCTCAGCTCCCATGTGTATGTGGGTTTTCTGTTGTTTTTGTTGTTATTGAAGACCAGCCTTAGTTCTTGGTGATCTGTTAGGATGCATGGGATTATTTCAATCTTCTTGTATTTGTTGAGGCCTGTTTTGTGACCAATTATGTGGGACAGAGGGCATGGGGGGCGGGGAGGGTGGTAAAGGGAGTGGGAGAAGCCTGCATCCCACTAGAGTTCTGGTGCTCTGGGTGATCTGGATGGGCAGATGTGGAAGGACTGCAGCACTCTTTCCATGCGGCCCCCTGGTGGGTATCTGGCTATGTGAAGCCACTGACCCCAGCCTGGCAGGCCTTGATGAGCAGAGACAATCTATGGTTTTAGAGCTTTATTGTAGAAAGGCAGTGGGAAAGAGAAAGGTAGAAAGAGGGAGAGAGACCAGCCATTGCCAAGTGGAGAGAGAGGGGAAGGGAGAGAGAGAAGGAGGGCTAGAGATGAGAATAAGAAAGGTGAAAGCATAAAGAGAGTGAAGAGGGGCCAAACGGCCACTTTTATAGTGGGCTGTGTTATCAGGTAACTGTGGGGAGGAGCATACCTGGCTATAGTCAGGTATCTGTGGGGGTGGAGTTTATCCAGAATGCCAAGAGCTTGGGACATTGTCTGCAGGACTGATAGTCACACACCTCTCACACAGGGGCTGTGGGGGTGGTATCTTCGACAGGATCCAGGGGTCCAGGAGACATAATCGAACAACTTCCATCCCATGTATGTGGAAATCATCACCCATTGGGTTCCCCAGGGTTCAAGACCTATGCTCAACTGGAGACCAGGCTGTCTTTGCAGCCCACTGCCCCACACAATTATACGATCAGTTTTGAAGAAGGTACCATGAGGTGCTGAGAAGAAGGCATATTCTTTTGTTTTAGGATGCAATGTTCTAACTTCTATTAGTTTCACTGTGTCTCTGTGTAGTTTCTGTTTCCATGATCTGTCCATTGATGAGAGTGGGTTGTTGAAGTCTCCCAGTATTATTGTTTGAGGTGCAATGAGTGCTTTGAGCTTTAGTAAAGTTTCTTTTATGAATGTGGGTGCCCTTGCATGTGAAGCATAGATGTTCAGAATTGAGAGTTCATCTTGGTAGATTTCCTTTCACGAGTATGAAGTGTCCTTCCTTCCTTATTTATTTATTTGATAACTTTGGTTGAAAACCTATTTTATTCTATATTAGAATGGCTACTCCAGCTTTTTTATTGGGACCATTTGCTTGGAAAATTGTTTTCTAGCTTTTTACTCTGAGGTAGTATCTGTCTTTGTCACTGAGGTATATTTCCTGTATGCAGCAAAATTCTGGGTCCTGTTTACATATTCAGTCTGATAGCCTATGTCTTTTTATTGGGGAATTGAGTCCATTGATGTTAAGAGGTATTAAGGAAAAGTAATAGTTGCTTCCTGTTATTTTCGTTGTTAGAGGTGGAATTATGTTTGTGTGGCTATCTTCATTTGGGTTTGTTGAAATATGATCACTTTCTTGCTTTTTCTAGGGTGTAGTTTCCCTCTTTGTGTTGGAGTTTTCCATCTATTATCCTTTGTATGGCTGGATTTGTGGAAAGCTATTGTGCTCATTTGGTTTTGTCATGGATATCTTGGTTTCCCCATCTATGGTAATTGAGAATTTTGCTGGGTAGCCTGGGCTGGCATTTGTGTTCTCTTAAGGTCTGTATGACATCTAACCAGGATCTTCTGGCTTTTATAGTCTCTGGTGAGAAATCTGGTATAGTTCTGATAGGTCTGCCTTTATATGTTACTTGACATTTTTTCCCTTACTGCTTTTAACATTCTTTTCTTATTTTGTGTGTTTGATGTTTTCATTATTATGTGATAGGAGGAATTTCTTTTCTGGTCAAGCCTATTTGGTGTTATGTGGCTTCTTTTATGTTCATTGCATCTCTTTCTTTGGGTTTGGGAGGTTTTCCTCTATAATTTTGTTGAAGATTTTTATAGGCTCTTTAAGTTTGGAATCTTCACTCTCTTCTATACCTATTATCCTTAGGTTTGGTCTTCTCATTGTGTCCTGGATTTCCTGGACATTTTAAGTTAGGTTCTTTTTGCATTTTGCATTTTCTTTGGCTGTTGTGTCAATGTTTTCTATGATATCTTCTGAACCTGAGATTCTCTTTTCTATCTCCTATATTCTGTTACTTGCATCTATGACTCCTGATCTCTTTCCTAGGTTTTCTATCTTCAGGGTTGTCTTCCTTTGTGATTCCTTTATTGTTTCTATTTCCATTTTTAGACCCTGGGTGGTGTTGTTCAATTCCTTTACCTGTTTGGTTGTGTTTTCCTATAATTCTTTAAGAGATTTTTTTGTTTCCTCTTTAAGGTCTTCTACCTGTACACCTGTGTTCTGCATTTCTTTAAGGGAGTTATTTATGTCCTTCTTAAAGTCCTCGATCATCTTCATGTGATGTGATTTTAAATCCGATTCTTGCTTTTCCAGTGTGTTGGGGGTATCCAGGACTTGCTATAGAACTGGATGCCAAGTAGCCTTGGTTTCTGTTGGTTCTTGAGCTTGCCTTTCACCATCTGGTTATCTCTGGTGTTAGGTGGTTTTGCTGTCTCTGACAGGAACCTGTCCCTCCTGTGAGCCTGTAAGCCTGGGCGACCAGCTGTCTCCAGGCAGGATTTGGGTACAGAGAGCTGTGCCACAGGGTAAACTCTGGGGAACAGATGGAGACCAGGAGGATCCTGTCCCCAGTTGCTCCACAATCGCTGTGCCCTGTAGTCTCCTCGCTGGTCCTTCTTTGGTCAGTTATTGGAGCAAAAGGGTTTGTATCACCTGTGAACTTAGGAGTGACAGCACTCCTGGGAGACCATCTCTCTCTTGGCTGGATTTGGGGACAGAGAACTGGGCCACAGGTTTAACTCTGGGGTGCAGATGGAGACTGGAAGGATCCTCACTGTTGGTTTTTATGATGTTTCCAGACATCCACCATCTCTGATACAAATCATATCTAAATCAGCTTCTGACAGCTCTGGACAAAGCCATGGGTAGCACAGCCACTGAGACTTCCTGGTTTCCATAGAACAGAGGGAGGCCAGATAAAGGGTGAGGACATAAAAACGCTGGAATTCTGTGGAGCATTGTGTAAATACAAACTCAAACAAGAATACAATAGGAAATACTGTGTTGCTGATATTTAATAAAATTAACATATAAAACATCCTAAAGTTCCTGGCTATATTCTGTTATGATGACTAGTGTAGGGAGTCACTCTTGCATTACAATGGTGAAGTTGAATAGCTGAGGTTGGCAACCCTAAAGTGTTTACTGTCTAATCCTTGATTCAAAAAGTTTGCTAATCCCAATTGTTGGATACAATCACCAAAACATTTTTTCACAAGAACTTTTTAAATAAAAAAGTCTATGGTTTAATATTCTGTTAAGGGAAACTTCTGAGGACAAGCAACCAGAGAATAACCTAGTTCCTGTCTTGTACAGTCATTGCAAACCACACACTCTACAACATCTCCACTGAGCAATGTATAAATGTGTACACTGGACAGAGCTGCATGCTACTGTGGCTGAGAACTTTGGTTCAAGCTCTGATACCCCACTTAGTAGAATTATATTCTTACTGAACAACTATGGTCACTATGAGATCTATACCTCACCAAGAACATGGTCTTGGCTATAGAAGTGACAACTGCTTATCACTATCATTCTTACAATAACAGCATGAAATTTTTTTCACTTAGTAAATCAATGGGGAATAATGTAAATGAACAGATGAGACATCCTACAAATTGTGGGGCATGTGTCTGGGAAAGACATTTATGAAAAAGCTTGGCAGGCATTGTAAGAAGTTTGTAAAATCAATGAATGGATAATATCCAGACCTTGACCTGTGCAAATTATTTGACAGGTATAAATCCCCCTCTCAGAACCTTCTACTTATAGTTGAAATGGAGACCATTTTGCCTTGTTTATGGGATGCTCACATTATTAATATCATCATATATAAAATAAATTCTGCCCACACATATAAAATTTGCTGTTTAAATAGTAGTTAGTACTACTAATCATTGGAAGATACTCAGATACTCTTTCACAGTTCTTGTTCACATTTTGTTTGGCTGAGAATGAAGTGGCAGTGACTGGCAACACATCCTGTTCTCACAGTTTGCCAAGTTACTAAACAATCCATTAAGAACAGAGGGACAGGATTATGAAAACAAATTAAAAATGATACAAGGGATTTGGAAAGGTAGAAGCCACTTGCTGTAACTTAACACACTAGTAATCTTAGACACAAGCATATAGTTCCCAGATCCTGATTCAAAAAATAAAAACAAACAAGAGTTCTCAGTCTACTAGCTTAATTAAAAAAAAAAAAAAAACTGGGAGAGTCTGTCAACTCTAATACAAGCAAAACGTGTGGTTTGTATGTGATGTTTGTGTGTGTGTGTGTGTGTGTGTGTGTTGTACCTGTATTGTATAAACACATGCACAGGAGTGTACAGGAGAAAAAAAGAGGAAGCAGAGATTTATGATTAACTTACTTTGAAGAAATATATATTCTATTTGTGATCTGTTTGAATTATTCCTTCTTGAGACTTTGTCCCACAAGCATATCAGTTGCTGTGCTAGCTATGTTTATGTCAACTTAACACAAGCTGTCATCTGAAATAAGGGAGCCCCAATTGAAAAATGCCTTTATAATCCCCAGCTATGGGGTATTTTTTAAATTAATAATTTATGGGGGAGGTTCCAGGCTGTTGTGGGTAGTTTCATCCCTGTGTTGGTGGTTGTGGGTTCTATAAGAAAGCAAGATGAGTAAGCCATGAGGAGCAAGCCAGTAAGCAGCATACCCCCATGGCTTCTGCATCAGCTCCTGCCTCCAGGTAACTGCCTCGCTAGAGTTCATGTCCTTATTTCTTTCAGTTTTATACTATGATGTGGAACTGTAAGACAAATAAACCCTTTCCTCCTCAGCTCTCTTTTGGTCATGATGTTTCATCACAGCAATAGTAACCCTAACTAGGACAGTTGGTTATTTAATAATAACCCAGTGGCCTGATTTCTTCACCTGGCTGGAGGAAGAAGTAATTCCACATCTTATATCAAAAATGTCATAAATATCAAGTGAGATTTATTGTAAACAGAACTCTGTTTTGAAGAATATGATGACAGAATGTATTCCGCAAAATGTAATGATGAAAGATAATGGTTCTAGCCCACCTTACAGGATAGGAAAAAATTCCAAATCTGATCCAATTTGAGTTGGTGTGAATATAAGAGCTTCAAGTAGTTGTTTGTAGATGGGGACCTTACAGCAGAAGGCAGATTATGAACACAAGAACTATGAGCTACTTAACAGCAAGCAAGAATATTTCATATTTGGTTCATATTTGGGTCCCTCACCCTCATCCATCACTGGCTAATGTCAGATTGCTAGCATTTCACACTATATGCATTTGAAGCTTCCCGAGCACGGGGAGTCAGTGATTCATCTCTGTTATCTACACATGTGTACTTGTCCCACGGGTTCTGGATATTTAATGATAAATTGTTAACAAACATATGAACTGAAACATAGCTCTAATACAATTCAGATGTTTGAAAACTCACTACTATCCCCATTCCTGGTAGCCTAGACTTCCCTTGGACCCTGAGTAAGTAGCACATTGATTTAATTCTGTTTGTTTCTGCATTGCTACAGTGTAGAGACATTAATTTCTCTCTTGACTGTCTTGTTTGCATTCACGTTAATTACAAGAAAAGTTTTATTTAAGAGGCTATAGAAAGGAGGGTTCATTATTCCAAAATACTTAACTATAGACAGGCAATCATTTTATGTGAAGTTCATTAAGTCCAGTTATTCAAATGTGTATTTCATTCTCAGCCATAAAAGAGTCTTAGCCAATGCCCAATGACCTATAAATTAGAGACTGTAGGTTTCCTTATGCAAATTGACTTTATGTCACACTCATCAATAAAGAAACAAACGGTAACGAAGATCGAATTTGCAACTGCACCAGAGTAAAGAAATCCCGTATTTATTTACAGGGTATGTGGCATGCCTCAGTCACTCTTTGGATGGTGTTCTTTGAAAGACTTGTTGAACAGGAAGCTTTGTAAGTTGATTATGGGATGAGAAGGATGGAAAGAGCATGAGAATAGAAAATAAGGAGCCAGCTTGATTGATCTTCCCAACTTTAGAGACATCCACACCACAAAAGGAAGATGTTGCTGTCCCTTTTAGATCACTGTCACAAACTCCAGGAACTAACCATATGCGATGGCTATCTTTGGTTGTCAACTTGACTACACTTGGAATTAACTAAAATCCTAAGTGCTGTGTACACCTGTGAGGGTTTTGGGTTTTTTTGTTATTGTTGTTTTGTTTTATTTTTCTTGATTGAATTCTTTGAAGTGGGATAATCTACCTAAAATCTGGATTTTTTGAGGTAGGGTCCACCTTAAATCTGGGCCACACCTTTTGGTGGCAGCCTAAAAAAAGGATATGGAAGAAAGACTCTCTGGCTCATTGCCTGCTGGACCTCATTCTCTTTGGCAAATTCATTCCATCACTGACATAAGAGCCTATCTCTTTGAGATTATGGCACATACTAAGACATCCAGCTTTGTGAACTGAACAACTGCTAGATTCTTGGACTATGGACATTCAGAATCCTAACTAATAATATATCATGCCATAGCAGTTTCCAGTCCTATTTGCTTCTCCCCAAGTCTGGTTTTTATTTTACATCTGACATGATAAAGACTCAAATATTTACTTAGGTAATCAGAGTATCTTCTCCCTTTAAAGTAAACAGTGTAAATAAAAGGAAAGAAAATTACATCACCCTATCCAGTTGGGAATGGAGCGCTTTAAAATGAAGTACTTTCCATTCTTGGCTGATAGAACATAGCCTGCTAGCCCCCTGGATACTCATAAGAGAAAGGAGATACAACATACCCGCTTCCTTAGATTGCACGTGAGAGTAAGGTTCCTGGAAAATGAGTTTGCAAATGCTGTATAGAAGTCAAGGACCTTGAGCAAGGCTTCTCGCTTGATGATGTGCAGGTCACAGTAAGTCAGGGCCCGGACATTGGCACAGGCATGAGCAAGGGTGGTTTCCTTCCAGAAGATGTCTCCAAACACATCACCTTTCCCTAGAAAACAGGACAAGACAACAGTTTCTACCATACCCACTATTGTTCTTTTGTTTAATAGGTAGTATTGATCTATATAATTTAAAGCATGAATCCCTCTCTATATATGTAATATTGCACAGCTCATTTTCATCATGAGGACATCCCCAGATTTTAGTTGTTAATGGAAATCTAGAGTTGAGGAAATAAATGCCATTCATTGGAGTAGCCACTATTCTCATTTTCATAAATACTTTCAATATCTTTTGCAACATTAATTTTCCCATTCTGATTAGAAAGAGCAAAAATAGCTTCTTTTTTTCTCATGCTTTCTAGGAAAAATTTGACAACAAAACAAAATGCAATGTCAAAGAAGCTTTTATAAAGCCTTTATAAATATATTTTTGATGCAATATACATTAATAGAATTATTCAGTAACTAAGAATTACTGTCCAAGCACATTAAATTGTGTTATATCTCTATCCTTAAAGCATGCCCTTCTCTTTCTACATAGTTAAACCTGATAGGGTCTCAAGTATAGCTCTAGAGCCCCCAACCAGGATTTCCTAAGCACAGGAAAGTGAACTGTCGGAGACAGAGAGAATCACACACTTGTAATCCCACAGAATCAGAGCCACGTGATAGAGTTGAATGCAAATGCATCTTTAAGATTCTAGAGTTGCAGAACGACCTATTCGCTTCAGCAGCACCATCAACTGATGCCTGAGAACATCCACCATTCCAAATCAGAAGCATCCAGTTGTACAAAGGGCTTGAGGAAATGTCAAATGCCAATAACCCTCAAAGGTCCGTCTGCTTACGAAGGTTCACTATGAGCCCTCTGGCTTCTAAAGTTCAGCCATCTGCTCTCTTTGTTCTGTTTCTGCCAATGTGTGTTAAAATGGAAAAGACAGGAGTGATGTACTCTGATGGGATAAGTTTTCCTAGAGGCGTTCCACGCATGATTTGTTCTCTATGCATTCTAATCACACAGAGGAACAAATACCTATTTACATTGTACAGATTAAAATCAGAAGAGGGGAAAGAAGAAGTGTTCCATAAAGCCCCAAAGGACAATCACACCACTAGAAAGGAAAGTGGGAGTAACCAAAGAAATGACAGAAAGAAACAGAGAAGTTGGCTGTGTACATCACAGACCCTTTGTCTGAATAGGCAGCTGGGTAGCTCTTAGAATAGAGTAGTAGAGGGGCCAACCCTAATGGTCAGGCAGGCACACTATGGTAGATGCAGAAGCCATGCAAGATATTATGAAGGTGATCAAATCACCATGCAGACCACATGATTGGCATAAAATAATCATGTTAGGTACCCAATTCATTTTCAACAATCCATTTGTTTTTCAATCCACTAAAATATCCTTGCAGTTGATGTCACTGTTTAATGACTCAGTTGTTTGATACCTACAGTCATCCTAAGAACTAGCATGAGAAACCCAGGAGCTAAATGGTCAAGGGATACAGTATTATGATAGCCTGGTGATACTAAAGACAGAAACCTACATGATAAGATCACATCCTATATGAAATCTTTATGTGGCATTCTCTTTAAGATAGCAATTCCAATTAAAAGTGTTTACTCTAACTGCATAATCAGAAGTGATAAATTTACTTGTGAAAATGCTCACAGGACTAATATTTATAACAGTCCAATGAAGTATAGTAAAATGAAGGTCAGGGGATAAATAAATTATGAAACACTAGATAGCCACTAAGTAACATAGATTGTATGAAATGACAGACAGAAATGCTCATATTACATCAAATTATAAAATCAGAATATCAAATGATACATACAATGTATCATTTTATGGACCATACACTCCTATCCTATCACCCGTACATGTATATAAATGTTAGAAACAAGTGCACTAATATGGTAGTTTCTCTCAGAACTATAAGGCCAATGCACAGCTTTCTTTTAAATGTACATGCATTGTTTGTAAAGAAAAGACATCAATAACAGTGATAATAGTACCGTCTCTGGTGCTAAAACAAGTTTTTAAGAAGGTTATTTTGATCCACTTCTAGATTTTTCTGTTTTTTTTTAATCTCTAATATAGAAACATATTCCATACTATCATTAGACTCTTACCCTTCCTTAAAGAGATAGAAAAGGATTATATTTATTTCAGATTCATTTCTGCTATACTTTTTCAAATTACCAATTATATCATTCCTGACTATGATTGACTATCTGATTTTCAGGCACTGTGATATTAGCTCATGTATTTGACTAAGTAGTCCCATGTCTAGGAATTTATAAAACTATTAGACCCATCACAAAGTAACACACAGGGTAGGGCTATCAGTCACAGCATAAAGTTATGTAAAATATCAATAAATAAAGATTTCAATCAGGTTCTACAAATAACCTACAAAATGTTTATCTTATATTAAGAGATCAAAAATGGATTAAATAATTACATGAATGGATCTAGAACCTCATTTGTTTCTTCCAGACTTTCCAAATTCATAGAGTAAGGGCTCCTAAGGTATTCCCTTGGGTCTCTTTGGTATCTACTGTGATACTTTGTTGTTCATCTTTGATCAGTGTTTTGAGTCATCTGTTTCTTTACTTTGTAGTAGGGCCAGGGGCCTGCTTTCATAGCAGCAGAAGATGTCAAGCAAGACTCCAAGGGAAGGTAGTAGGCAAGGGTCCTGCCCATCTACCATGTATACAAACCCCAACATTGTCCAACACGTCACAATAATAATGCAAAGAGTACACTAGTGGCACCCATATCTTCGGAGCCACCAACAATTCTATAATTGGACATATGGCCTTTTGATCCAAAGGAAAATCATCTCTGGTACTTGAAACCCAGGTAACTACCTGGAATTAATGGGATCATGGATCTCAATGGAGAACTCATTGTATGAAATCAGCACAATCTGTAACTGCCTCTAACATCCATAACGAAGTATATAAAATAAAACTAAGGCAAAAGACTAAAATTATTAACAGAAAAAATAGATTTTAAAGAAAGTTTTCATGATGGAATCAAAGTGCGTTGTGTAATTCTGCTATGATATGTAGTCAATTTGCTAGTATTAAATTGTCATCAAAAACAAATTTAGATAAGGGATAAAAAGAACAAAATGATTAAAAGAAAATGCATTTCAATAATAAAAATAAAGGTTTTAAATAATATATTTATCATGTTTTTCATTATGCAATTTCCCAATATTTTATATAATGAATATGTATAACCTTTATTAAAAGGAGCAAAAAATAGCAAACTAATTCATAGATAAACAGTAAAATTTTAAGGCATGTACAAATATAAAAACATTAGAGAACTTCAGCAGAATTAACAAATGTGGATAACACTAATATTGTCCTAAAACTAGTCAATAAATATTCATTGATTGGTAGTTGAGATTCAGGAGTTTAAAGATAATAAATGAGTATAATTTTCTCTTACCAAAATAGGCAGTTGTGAATTATGTAGGCATTCAAATATTAATTAGTCATTTTATTTTTCCTAACAGAAAAATTCAAATCTTAACCTATTTCTACTTTGAACGTTTTAAATTGGTCTTTTTTTTTTCTTTTAAATTTAAGGATCAAACTTGGGGCCTCAAGCATGTTAGTTGAGAACTCTACCATTGTCCTTCATGATCATTCTAAAATCATGTATTATTTTGGAATTATGGGGGGAAAATCTATGATGCAGAAAGAATAAGAAGAAACCAGAATATTAACTCATAACTTAATTTGTCCCCTATTTGTCCTTCAAAATTATGAGAGAAATATAACAAAATTAACAAATCTGGGTAATTCTACTTCCTCATCAAAATCTTCACAAAATGATGCTAATTTTCATGGCATAAAACTTCCCTGAGTATATGTAATATAGAAGCTGGGTGTTAGTCCTATGATTCGCTTGAAATTATAGGTCTGCCCTCCAAGTCATCTAATATATCATTCGATTCACAGAAATCTTTTTCTACACGTGTGGGAAGGTGGTCTTCATGCAAGTGAATGACTTATTTACCATGTGTGACAGAACACATTAATGTTCCTCTTCAAGGAATCTTCCAAACTTTACACATTCTGAGAAAAATATCACACAATGTGGACATAGTGCAATATGCATGGAGTACCCAATAAAGACACAGCCTTTACTGCCTGGCAAAGGTTTTTACACACTTTCAGTCAAAGAAGCTCCCATTTGTGTTCATGACTACAGAGTATCTGACGCCAGTTTTCAGGTCAGTTCCTGCTGGGTGCAAGTCATCCCTGCTATAAACATTTCAGCTCTTAAGCAAACTAGCCTCCCCTCAAAGCCCTAAAATAGGAAGGAACCTCGCACTTAACAGGAAAGCTGTTGTTTGGTCTATTTATATTTTCTCAGTTCTTTGCATCAAGCCTTATGAAGTATTTCACTGCTGAACCACAGGAAACTGGATTGGAAAATAGAAATTAGTGCTTAACGTCCACATAGTAAGAAACTGTAAAATGTAAAGACAAAACAGAGGTAGAGTTGCAACATGATTAAAGGGTAATACAGCTCTAACCAACTTGGGGGTTGTGGTGCTATGGGGCTAGTTTAACAGCCGGATTTGGTTTTCTATTTCCTTAGACACATTACCTAGCATGTTGATGATGTAGGTTTAAAAATGTATAAAAAGCATCACAGTTATTCTTTGGTGAGGATAACGAATGTATCCAACAGATCCTTTGAACTTTACTTATATGGTTTCTTGAGTATGTTTGGAGCATGACTATGATTCTATTTGATGAGTTGTTCCATCCTCGTTTGATGAGAGTTCATTTCAGCTTATAGTTCCACATCACAGTCCATCACTGAGGGAAGACAAGGCAGGAACTGAGGGCAAGAATTTAGAGGCGGGGGATGATACAGAGGCCATGGAAGAATTTTGAGGACAGGCTTGCTCTTTGTGGATTGCTCACTCTGCTTTCTTGTAGTACCCAGGTCTACCAACTCAGGGATGGCATCAACCAGTGAGCTGAGCCCTCCCATAGCCAACATCAATGAATAAAATGTACCATAGGCTTGCCTTCCTGCTAATCTTAAGGGGACAATTTCTCAGTTGAGGTTCTTGGTTCAAAATGATGCTAGCCTTTGTCAAGTTAACATAAAACTAACCAGCAAAAGTACATGTAGGTAAATTGTAACCACAGCAAATCAAATTAATATTTATCTATTATCTCAGATAATGAACATGTGCATTTGTTCATGAGCCAGGGGAGTTAAAAAAATCTACTTATTTATCAAACATCCATAAAAACTATAGTAGATACTCAAGAGAAAGTGCATGAAATCAAAACTTAGCACTACTGAAATTCTCCAAATCATGAATAAGAAAGAAAGAAAGAAAGAAAGAAAGAAAGAAAGAAAGAAAAAAAGAAAGAAAAAAAAGAGAGAAAAGAAGGATAAAGGAGACACAACCAGCTAGAAAACAAGTAATAAAGTAGCCATTCAATAAGAATGTTGAATGTGAATGGATGCAGCAGTACAATCAAAGACACAATGGGGTTAAATGTAGTCAATATCCAGTTGTGGCTAGTGGTGAATATAATATGTAATATAGTCAGATTTTAAAATTTTAATGTATACTGCCTGTAGTTGATACAGTCTTATCCTCGAAGATATACAAAATCAGACTAAAAGTGTGTAAGAAAATATGAGGCAGCAATCAGAAGAAAACAAGGCCACTGATACTAGATAGACTGCTAGAAAACAATGATCACCAGACAACGGAGGCCATCGCTTAATGATAAAGGGACCAATTTTGAAGACTGCATCACAGTGGTAAATATATGTACTCATAGGGCATGTAAATATATAAAGCAAATAGTCTTTGACAGGAGAAAAAGAAAGAAACAGTAATATAATATCATTAGGAGATTTCAATACCTCACATTCGACAACGTTTCATTAACAAAACAGAAAGGTAACCAGGAAATACTGGGCATGAATTGCATTTAATTAATTTGTTAGTCAATCCATCACCATAAGCAAGAATGACAGTTGGCTCATAAATTTTATTATGAAGATATATTCATAAAAGTAGTCACTTTAGGTTTTTGCAAATTTACATTTTTAAATGGACTATGACTATTTATAAACTTTAAGTGGCATCAAGTAATATTATAAAGAAGGAAAGAAGAAAGATGACAAGATTTAAAGCTGAAAAGTTTATGGGGGAAATTAGAATAGAGCCCTTTTATATACATTCACTTGTTTTTATTTTTATTTTGCATGAGTCTGAAATTCAGAAAAGAGCATGGTAGAGAATGGATGACCCAAGTCAGGCTAATAAGGAAGACAGATAACGGGGTCATAGTTAATCCTCAAGGCTGAAAAGCCAAGGTATAACTCCCAAGGAGATGGACACAATGTCACTCTGGTGGCAGAGAATACAGAATGGGGGTTTGAAGCTGGGCACAAACTGGGGCAGTGAGGGCTTTAAACAAAAACTGCAAGGGCAGTAATAATAGTAACTGATCATAACTATAATATTAAGATACATGAAGTAGAAAGCTGGGAGAGGGATCAGCCAGTAAATTGTTCTCTTTGCAAGCACAAGTTCTTGAGTTGCAGTTTACAGAACACGCCTAAGTCAAAATGTTATGCCACACACTTTCAAGAATTGGAGAATTAGAGACAAACAGATTCATGAGGCACATTTGCTGGCCAGCGAGTTCAAGGCTGGTTATAAATGCTGTCTCAGAAACCAAAGTACACTTGACTAAACATGAAGAGCAATACTCATGTCCTTTATCTTTACTGCATAGGTACATAGACACAAACATGCATGCACATGTACACACAGAAACACATGCAGACACAAGTGTGCACATGTGCACACGTGCACACACACAATACAATAAAAGACCCTAGTTTAAAGAATGCTAGGGAGAGAGTTTGAAACTCCCAGAAAACAGATGCTTTCATAGCTGTACTGGCTAGTTTTTTGTCAACTTGACACAGCTGGAGTTATCACAGAGAAAGGAGCTTCTGTTAGGGAAATGCCTCCAAGAGATCCAGCTGTAAGGCATTTTCTCAATTAGTGATCAAAGCAGAGGTTCCCTTGTGGGTGGTGCCATCTCTAGGCTGGTAGACTTGGGTTCTCTAAGAGAGCAGGCTGAACAAGCCAGTGGAAGCAAGCCAGTAAAGAACATCCCTCCATGGCTTCTGCATCAGCTCCTGCTTTCTGACCTGCTTGAGTTCCAGTCCTGCATTTTTGGTGATCAACAGCAGTATGGAAATGTAAGCCGAATAAACCCTTTCCTCCCCAACTTGCTTCTTGGTCATGATGTTTGTGCAGGAATAGAAACCCTAAGACAATAGCCATGGTGATATTTGCTGCATGAGGCATTTGGAGGCAATACTAAGAGCCCTAGATGAAAAATGTCATACATGCCATTTAAACCATTAAAATCAGCATCATTTAAAATGCAGCAAAGGTGTGCTTCAAGGAAATAAAGAGTGAATTGTTGACACTGGGGATATTTTTCTTCATAATATGCAGTTCAGATCTACATATTTCACAGTTCAAGTAAAACATGGGTATTTGGAGAGAAAGAAAAGGAAAAAGAAAAAAAAAAGAATAAGTTCTAGGACCTTAAAGTACAAAGCTCTTGCCTTCTCATAGCAAGGGTAGAGTGAAGACAATAGCCACAGCTGAATATCCCATTTTCCTAGGTCTCAGAAGAGTAAAGAATCAGCCATTCACATCTCAGATTTGATTTTCCTTTCAGAAGAAAATTAAAGTGCAGATTTTTAATTTGGAAACAACGGCTTATGTTTTCCTGAAAGGCACAAATGCTTACAAGAAATAATGCTTAAAGATTCCACATAAAGTGAATTCCACATAAAGTAAAATCTTGACCTAGCTCATCCTCCTTGTTCTACACTTCCTCCTTGTTCTACATCTGTCCACCTTCCATTTTTCCCCCTTACACTTCCTTCCAAACTTCCAGGAGTGTCCCACTCCTCATCCAACCTCTGCATACACAATCCTAGTTCTCCTGCGAATTTGAAGTTAAAGTTGAAAGGCGTAAGACAGATTCCAACCCTGTGATTCTGAGAATCAAGAAAGACAAGCAAGAAGTGTGAAGAAAACAAGACCCAACTCTTAGGAGCAAGGCCTATTGTTGGTAGCAAGCTACTATTTTAACAGTCTCTGAAAGGTACAATATACTTGTCAAGATATTTGGAAGTAACCTGGCTATTTCAACCATACCAACAAATCTATTTGAGTTAAGTAATTATAGAGTAGGAAGTAAAAAGTCAAGAGACATTAGAGAATATAAAATATGAATGCATCATGAACTTAATTTGGAATTCTTTGTGTTTCATACAAAGTGGGAAGGTCAAAGAAAAAAACGAGTGGAGGTGTAAGAACTGTAAAGAACTTCAAGTTGGAAAAAGACATCAACTGTGGTTATATTCATACACCCTATTTAGAGAACACATCCTGAATCCATCCCCCAGGGTGAAAATAAAGACATTTGTTGACTGCATTTTTTTTTTAATCTTTCCTCTAATTAGTTATGCTTCAGAACTGACTCTGTAAACTGCTTGGCACTTTGGACACACTAAAGAATCGTGCCCTATCAAGAATAAGACTGCACCTGCTTCTAGATCCAGAGATTTGAATTAATTTTAAAATGACCTCTATTCTCTATCTTTCATCTGGCAAATGAGTCCTCAACAAAGAAAGTGAGGCTGCTGAAGAAAGTTTAGAAAATATCTGACTTATCAAGGGATAAGGAGAGGGAGAAGTGAATGGGGAAAAGAGGAGGGGGAAGGGAAAGGGAGTGGAGAGGAAAGAGGAGGGGAAAGAAAGAGATGGGAGGAGAGGGAGGGAAGGGGACAGAGGGAGGGAAGTGGAGGGGACAGAGGGAAGAAAGTGGAGGAGGGGGGGTTGGAGGGTAGGGACAAAGAAGGTTGAGTACAGCTTACTTGCAACCTGGTGATTTTTTTTAATTTCTTCCAATTTAGAATTATTCAAAATATGCTAATAAAATTTTTAAAAGGAAGGAGAGAGACAGTAAGGGATAAGCATTTGCATGCCAGGTTTCATTGGCGAGTTAGTTAGCATCCCTCTCATCCTCCTCTCCTGAAACATTGCTCAGGTGTCTTAAATGTTAAATATATATATATATATATATATATATATATATATATATATATATATATATATACATATACATATATACTCTAATTGCCTCTTGGCTGAAGTAGTTTCTCTTAAAGTCCCATTTAAAAATATAAAATATAAAAGGAAGAAGGTTGTCAGAGAGGTGTCCACATAATCTGACTCACTAAGCAATAGAACAGCATCTGAGTCCTGAGACTTGGGAGAATAAAGAATAAAAATGCACACTCAGAAACCAGCCTGAACCCCAGGGGCCCTGTGTTCAGAGTCACAGCATCATTGGGCAAAGTCAGCCGTCATTTCCTTCTCAAATGGAAGGAAAATGCATTTGTCTCACTGAGCAAGTGACTCCATTGTAACAGACCCAAGTCAGAGTCCCTGTCCTCACAGTTTTTCCAGCCCTCAGAGGAGTTACAAGATAGAGTGTACGGAAGAAAATGAAGCCAAATAAATGGCACCCATACCATGTATTTGATGCCTGTTTTCCCATCAGCCCCTCCTGACAAGGAAGGGCTAAGGAAAAGACAAATACATCTGATGTGGGGGAGGGGGTGTTTTAGCTTATTCTTTTAGCAAATAAGAGTGGACATGGCACAGATATGATTCATTTTACCACAAAGGGCTGTTCCAGTGGCATACAGCTTTCATGAAAGATTGTGCCTCCTTTATACTCCAGCAGACAAAAGCAAGGGAAGGAATGCAGCGGCAAGCACCCCAGATGCTGATTCCAAGCACTCCGTTTCCTTGCAAAAATATTTAAAGAAAAATAATTTCTGCAAGAGACCTAACAGTAGCAATAAAGTAATTTCCGAACAGTTAAAGCCTTGCAAAGAATGCTATTTTAGTTTTTGCTGCCCTGATCCATTTTCTACTGGTTTTATAGCAACTGCTTTCTCATAAAAGGTCATTTCTTCTCTATTCTAAATTGTGTCTTTTCCAATAGCTGTACTTTTTGAAATCAGGTTTCTTTCCTTCCTTCTTTCCTTCCTTCCTTCCTTCCTTCCTTCCTTCCTTCCTTCCTTCCTTCCTTCCCTCCTCCCCTCCTTTCTTTCATCCTTTCTTTCTCTCTTTGAATTCTATTCCATATCAGTTTCCATGTTTGCTTCTGCAGTTTCTAAAATCCACCAATCAGTCTTTTTCTTAGGAGAATCAGTAGAGTCAAGCTATGGTAGGTTGACCTCAGTAGAAAAAGAAAATCCAATAGTTTAAAGATGGAACTCATTTTTCAATGAGACACAAGGCATGAAAAATGTGATCAAAGTGGAGTTGACATTGTGCAACCCTAAGGTATTTTACTTGTGAAAAACCCAGGAGTGATGTCATCTGGCCTCTCCTTTCTTCCTATTTTATCTGTGTAGAACCTGCTGTGGGCTTTGGAGCAGAAAGTGATCTCCAAGTTCCTTCAGCAATTTTGCTTGCCAAAATGTGCATACTTCACTTACGCTGTTGCTGTAGGTTTTTGTTTTGTTTTGTCAAGTTCATGGAGCACCTCCCCCTTTATGTTGTGCTATTGGTAACCTTACCCTCTGAGTGTCTGAACTTTAGAATAAAGTGTCAGCCAACTAATTTTCCTGGCTTGTGAAGACAGATGGATAGAACCGCCTTCATAAGCCTAAATTTAATCTCCTCCCATTGTGCTCACTCCTGTGAGTCTTATTAGCATCCTCAATACCATCTTCTTTATACTCCATCCATCCACCATAATGAGGCAGAACTGTAGGGAGCAGGCTGAAGTAACTCGGCCCTCACTGGTTACTAACTAGCTGGGCAAGTCTCCATACTTTTTTCCAGCCTTGCCTGGCTTTTTGAGTAAAGAAACGGGTTGAACTGAATAGATCTGTTGCCTCTGAAATCAACTCCCTCTATTATTCATCCGACAATGGTTCCGCTTACCAATGATAGTATGCAAAGCCATTTAGGCTGCGGTCACTTTTTGTATAAGTGAATGTCACTCAGACCTATATTCGCTGTTAGCTGTGAATGAGACTAATGTTCTTTGCCAAAACAGTGAGCAGTTTTCACTGAAATTCATCATCTCATTAGTGACTGAGTTTCTAAAGCCACCAAACGGAGGGGATTTCTGTTTAGAAACTTGGGAAGCTAAAACTCCAGGATGGTGCCCCATTTGTCACTGAGTCAGGAAGGTTCACAGTACCTAAAATGGCCACCACCTCCTCATCCTGGATAACTTCCAAGGACCCAGACACCACAAAGCAGAGGGCATCCACACTCTCTCCAGCATGGTAAATCAGGTCCCCAGGAGCACAGTGAATGGTTTGGAACTCCACTGCCAAGGCACGCAGACATCCATCGCTGGCCAACCGGAATGCAGGATGTTCATTAAAAACCTTCCGGTTCAGATGAACACAGATGTCAGCTCTCATGTCCTTGGGGCAGATGGAGAGGACCTAAAGAGAGTGAGAAATGAGTAAGCAAACAGGAAAGATAAAGGGTCTATTTCAGAAGAAAACAATGCCACACAACAAATGTTTATTGACCACTACTATGTACACTAGACAAGGTGCTAGATGCCTGGAAGGCAAAGTTAGAGAGATACAGGCCTGTCTTCAAGGAAACTGAAGTCTGATGAGATGCACTAAGTACGGACATTACAGCATCAGTTCATACCACAATACAGTCCGTGTCACAGCACACCAGCATATAGTCAACACTTGAGGAAGGTTTCCCTATTGCAATCTTAGCAAAAAAGTTAGGGTTGGTTCTGAAAACATGTGCATACAAGTAACATTATACAGACTGGATGGATTGTATTTATTTAGGAATATTTTTGTGCGTGCATATACATATACATATATATGTATATACATATATATGTATATACATATCAACAATTATAGAAAATGATGCCACAAATTTGGAAGAGAGTAAGGAATTATATGGGAATATTTGAAGATATGAAGGGGCAAATGATGTAATTATATGATAATTTCAAGACCTAAATTACATTGACTGATGGCACAGACACACAGTTGCCCATAGAGCAGCAAGTTAAACTGAGTGTTAAAATAGACCAAGCAGAGTCAAGCTCCTGCTCCATCCTTAGATAAGCAATTATTCTGACATGGTGTGTGCTCCCAGAATTATATATATATATATATATATATATATATATATATATATATATATATATATCATTATTTATTCTGGAAATTATGATAACATAACTTGAATGGGCAAAAAAATATGTAGTTTTAAGTGGCTGGATAAAAACACCATTCATGATAACTCTCACATGCAGTACAGTGGTTCTAATTGAGGTGTCATTTGCCATTACGGTCACATCCATTTTTTTTCCTTGGTGGATTTTCTAATTACCTAGAGATACCTTGGTGGTATCTCACAATCCCCAGCAAATGAAATTATACTGCAGTGGAGAAGATTAGGGATAAGAGTGACTTCTGTTCATCTCCAGTGTGCATTGTCTCCCTTCGTCATGTTAGCATATTAATAAATTAGATTCTTAATTAAGAGAAGCAATAAATTTTCCCTTGGAAGAATGATGAACTATTTAAGAAATCGTTTTTCATAACACTACCAACCAACTCTGAAAAACAGGTGGATGCCATACTCTGAACTCTAAAATACTTTTGTTTTATTTATGATATCCATTAAACTCAAGGTCAAGTAGTGCAGCAACAGACCTCTCCCAGGACCTGAGGGTCTAATCTCAACACTGTGGCTTACAGTCTCTTAGGAAAATAAATATGACTGTGATATCTCTGCTTTCTTGAAATCATTCATGGCTTGTTTCCCTACCAAGTAAAGGCAAAGCTCTACCCAGGCTTGCTGGGCTTTGGTGGAACCATTCACTCTTTCCCCACAGGCACATTTCAGCCATGCAATTTCTCATCATTCTGAAGTCACCGTGCACCCAGGGATGCTTCACACACGCTCTTCTCTTGATTGGCAGGTCTGTCATTGCTTTCTTTGCCTAGTTGTCTCACATTCATCTGACAAGCACATATAATATAAAGTTCTATTGCAGGATTGCATAGAAAACAAACCCAAGATTAAAAACTGTTGTGATTTGTTTGTGTTCTTGTTAATGTGAGGAAGGAGGAGGAGGAGGAGGAGGAGGAGGAAGAGGAAGAGGAGAAAGAGGAAGAGGAGGAGGGGGAAGGGGGAGGGGAGGAGGAGGAGGAAAGAAAGGACTTATTGACAGAGCTTTCAAACCTTTATTTTTCAGCTTTGAAATAGTGCTTTAGTGTTTTCATAATGAACCCTTACATTATGCTTACTATACAAAATAAATAAATAAAACTAGCTTTGGCTGTGAGAAGCTCTAAGGACTGAAACTCTACATAACACACAATGAGTCATTATTTAACCATAGATTTTGAGCCCTGGTTAAATTGCCAGAGTTACACAGGTCCTCGATGTCTAGAAGAAAAACCATCGCAATGTTTGTTCCCTAGAGCTTACAATTGGGCACAGTTGAAAAATCACTGTTTCTGGTCCAATGCCCCATTTACAGATAAGACAAATGTCTTTCCTAAAGGCTGTGTGGTTTGCAGAGGTCATTCTCAGCAAATAAATAGCAAAAAAAACCTCTCTAGTTTGGCTTTGAAGTCATGCTTCCAACTAAAGATGCACCAGGAATAAATTAGAAAGCCTGTGCCTTCTGCTACTCTCTGGTGCTTTGTGTACTACAAGAACACAATACTGATTCCTAAAAATAACGTATGATTCAGTTTATTAAATCCATACTGTAAGAGAAAAGCACGAGTTTCCCATCTGTAACACTGAGCAGCCAAGATTTTGCTAGAAATTTGTTTATGTATCTAAGTACTTGCAAGTAGCTCACACATGTCCCGCATACTTTATCAGTAAAGGCACAAGAACTTGTTGATAAGTTCCTTATGCCACCGTGACTTACTAAGCAGAAGTCATTTCTCATCAGAAGTGAAAGTTGTCACCTATAGATGAAAAGGCCCTGAGCTGGATACTTAATGAGCATGTTTCTTTGGATCCCTTTCTCTACTTCATTCATTCATTATGGTATTTTTAACTGGGAAATCTTAAGAATGGAGATCTAAATAGTTGATACAGGAGCCATGGTGTTACATCCAGATCCACTGAGGAAATGACTACCATGAGAGCCCACTTTATCCCCTCTTTTACTCACTGTTGCTAAGCCTTAAAGCCATACCTTCTCGAGCATTTACTGTACACAGCATGAATAATTAAAGCCATTAAAGATATTGAACTTTTACACGATTTATGCTTATTTATATTGTCATTTCCATAAAACTTGAATCTCCAAAGTTTATTTTCTACTATCATTCTTCAAAATCACATAATCAATATTTAACTTGCGCAGTACTTATTTTTAAAAGCAAAGATGAGGTTCATTAAGAATGAAAGTGATAGATTTGGTCATTGGCATTAAAAAAGATTGGGGACTGGAGAGATGAATCAGCAGTCTTCTTGTTCAGGCATGCATGGGTGTATACATGTATGTGCACATACAATCATAAACACATGTAACAGAAACTTTTAACAATGGGAAAACAAAAGAGGGTCAGAAATATATGCAAGATAAGCACAGTGACTTTGTGAGGGCAAGTGCTTACCTAAAAACATTTTCTGTCACTGTGGACTGTTCCCTCATAGTTACAGTGCACTTAAGCCTTATGTTGTAATTAGATGGCAGGATTTCCAGTTTTCTCTCTCATAAATCAGCAGTCACAAATACCCTGCCTATGTCAAATCATCAAAATACGAGCTTTAAAAACCACTATGTAAAATATAAAAACACCTTTAAGACCCTTTCCAAATTGCTTCTCAGCAAAAAGTGTAACGAGTTACTCAAGCCTGCTGTGCATGAGAGAATCATGTGTGCTCCTAACACTTTACCAAAAGCTTGAATCTCTCAGATGATTGTGAGAAAAAAAAAAAGGCAATTTCATGCAGAAGAAAAGACAGAATTGCACAGTGTAGGGAGCAGAAGCAGAGCAAGCTTTAGGCTTAGTGCAGTTCTCCCTGTATCCCTAGCCCACTGCTCACAGGCTGACCACCACCCAGCATCCCTAAAACAAGTCCTTAAGGTGCAGGTAGAAACAGGCGCCAGAAGGTAGTGAATAGGACAGGACCTCGTCCTGAGGACTCTGCTGTGAGATATAAAATCCTCTTGATTATAAAAGCCTGCATCAGGAGTACTATATATAATGTTAGAGTGTTTAATAATAGTGGACTGTACAAATGACCTTATTTCCCCACAGGATATGCAAACTATGCAAATACATTAATGGCATTCCAAAAGGCTTTCGCTATCACTACCACTCTTCAAAATCCTTCCTTGCTTTCATACAACTCAGTCATGCACTGCTAATTAATCTCTCCTCAGGAGTCCCAGAGAGTTGATATTAAGTTGGAGAAATCAGTGGAGGGAGTCAGACAAGTGACATTAACACATAACACGTTTTTATGCTCCTTCCTATAAGTAAGGAGCCTTAAGACTGGTGGAAAAAAAATAACTGGTGTGTTTCACAAATATGCAGCTCATTCACTGGAGGGAAAGTTCACTGGGTGGAGTGAGGGAGAAGGAGAGGAGAGGGAGAGAGACAGAGAGAAAGAGAGAGAGAGAGAGAGAGAGAGAGAGAGAGACAGAGACAGAGAGACAGAGAGACAGAGAGACAGAGAGACAGAGAGACAGAGAGACAGAGACAGAGAGACAGACAGAGAGACAGAGGAGACAGAGACAGAGAGAGACAGAGAGAGGGGGAGGGAGAGAGACAGAGACACAGAGAGAGAGGCTGAGTGAGTCAGTGAGAGGGAGGGAGGAAGAGAGGGACTGAGTGGGGCAGAGGAAAAAGAGAGAGGGAGGGAGGGAGAGAGAGAACAGCCATGCAGAACAGCAGAACAGCAGAAGCTGTATCTAATGTTCATCTGCCAGTCTCCAGGGTGTCAGACCTCCGAGGAATTAAGCTGGTAACAAAGTAATGAAATGACACTAAGGCAAATTAACTTCCCTTAATTTAAATGTAAAAGGTCATTTTTATCGACTTAAGTGTGTAATAACCAGTGAAGAATCATAAGTTAAAACCCATTGGTTTCACTTCAGAGATTAATTTCCGGAGAACAGGCTCTGATTCTGAAGCAAGGCACTTATTGTAAACATAGAGACCATCCTATGAAGTCTCTAGGACCTGGCTTTCAGATTGCCCTATGTAGCAGAGAAAAAAAGAGCAATTGCTGACCTCAGTGCTCAACTCGCCAAAGCTTCAAAGGCTGAGAAGTAGTAACTTTGTAAAAAACAGGACTCAAATGAAACCTGATCTGTGTTGGGACTGGGGGATGGAGGGATAGGTAAAGGCATTGATTGCCAAGCCTGAGGACATGCCTGCATGCCTACGTTGGATCCCCAGAACACACTGAACTATCCTATGACCTCGATATTCACGGACAAACCCAATTGCTATACATATAATTGTTCTGATCTCAGTCTCACCTGCCATTTTTATATGCTGAATTTTCACTAAGTAAAAAATACTTTTCTCCTCATGTGAAAAAAAAACTTACAAAATTAGGAAGAAAAATTTTAGTGTATTTGATTAATTTTCCAGAAGAATAAAAATAATAATCTTCCTACTGGCTATAACTTTTTGGAGTCACCTCTGCTTAAGGTACATGAAGCATGAAGTGGCTTTCAGAAAGACATACACAAGGATTCCATGCTGCCTTTGGTCACACAAAGTGCCGAACATCCCCAATTAAAAAATATATATGCTCCAAAATATTGCAAGATCTGAAATTATTTTAATCTGGACATAATGTTAAACATTTCATGGTCTGGAATTTCATTTTTCAAGTGGTGGAATCTCAAGTGGTAAAAATCTACGCAACATAGCAAAACTAAACAAGTTCTAAAATTCTGAAATACATTCATCCCCAACCATGTCAGATAAGAGATCGTCAGCAAGCAATAGTCTAAAATTAGAACCAGCTCCAATGTCAGCCAGCTACATAATCTGACAGCCTCTATCAAAGTCACATAATTCAATGCTAGAAAATGCTGTGTGGGTTCAATTATATGAAGTTCACTGTCACAATAGTGACTATAGGAAACAAACCAAATACATACCAACTGATTAAGTGATTTAAAAAGCGGTAAGTATGTACAATATATTATTCAGTTATAAGCAAATTGAATACTAAAACATACCACAATGCAAACAAACCATAAAAACCTGGTAAGTAAAAGAAGCAAGTCACAGAGGACCACAAATATAGTATTCTACTTAGATGGTAGGTCCAGGCTATATAAATTCATAGAGACAAGAACTTGTTGCTATCTGTCCCAAAAGAGTGATGGATAGATATTCCCAAAAAGGGATAAGATTTCTTTTGGAAATAATAAAAATGTTCTGAAATCAGATGCTGGTAACAGTTGTAGAATCCTGTGAATACACTTAAAAACCACTGAACTGTGAATTTCATAATAAGTGAACTATTTCTCAATTTTTAAGATAGTCATTTTTAAAGAAAAGAATAAGGCACTGAAGAAAAGTTAGATGTCAATACAAAAGAGTCAAAAGTGTGAAGCATTAAAAAAAAAAAACTTAACCCTAGTAATACTTATATGGTATTTAAATAAATAAATAGAATGTGACCTCCCAATTTCTGTCAGGCCCAGAGCTGATCCCCTGCCATAGGGCTCCATACTCAAATAGAGCCAGGAGAGAGCTAGTCACCCAGGAGTGCAGACAAGTCTATGAGCATCACCACTGCTGCTCAGAGGAGTAGCCTGGGACAGGAGCCTTCCGATTTCTGTCTGCACTGGAAGCTGATCCTGTGCCGCAGAGCTAGATACAAAAATACCGCCCAGAGAGAGCTGGTCTCCCAGGAGTGCAGACAAGCCTGTGGGCACAGGTAAGACCACCACTTCTCATCAAATTCCTGGCCCAAGAGGGACCTTCCCAAAGCCATCAGGACACAGAAATTAAGGAACAGCTGGGGACAGGATCCTTCTGGTTTCTGTATGCACCCCAGAGCTGACCCTGTACCACAGCTTTTCATACTCAAATTCCTCTTAGGGAGAACTGGTCTCCCAGGAGTGCTGGCACAGAGGCTTGCAGGAGGAACAAGCCACAGTCAGAGACAGCAAAACCAACTAACACCAGAGATAACCAGATGGCAAGAGGCAAGGGCAAGAACATAAGCAATGGAAACCAAGGCTACTTGGCATCATCAGAACCCAGTTCTCCCACCACAGCGAGCCCTGGATACCCCAACACATCAGGAAAGCAAGACTCTGACTTAAAGTCACATCTCATGATGATGGTAGAGGACTTTAAGAAGGACATAAATAACTCTCTTAAAGAAATACAAGAGAGTAGAATTCCTTAAAGAGGAAACGTAAAAATCCCTTAAAGAATTACAGGAAAACACAGCCAAACAGGTGAAGGAATTGAACAAAACCATCCAGGATCTAAAAATGGAAAGAGAAACAATAAAGAAATCACAAAGGCAGACAACCCTGAAGATAGAAAACCTAGGAAAGAGATCAGGAGTTATAGATGCAAGCATCACCAACAGAATGCAAGAGAGAGAAGGGAGACTCTCGGGTGCAGAAGATACCATAGAAAACATTGACACCACAGTCAAAGAAAATGTGAAATACAAAAAGCTCCAAACCCAAAACATCCAGGAAGTCCAGGGCACATGATCATTTCATTAGATGCTGGAAAAGCATTTGACAAAATTTAAAATCCCTTCATGTTAAAAGTCTTGGAAAGGCCTATACCTAAACATAGTAAAAGCAATATACAGCAAACCAGTAGCCAACATTAAATTAAATGGAGAGAAACTTGAAGCAACTTTCAAAGGCTCTGCCAGAGCCTGACAAAGAGAGAGGAGGAAGCTTGCAGCCAACCATTGGACTGAGCTCAGCAGTCCCCAATGGAGGAGTTGGAGAAGGGAATGAAGGAGCTGAGGGAGGTTGCAGCCACATGGAGGGAGCAACAGTGTCAACAGGCCAGACCCCTCAGAATTCCTGGGAACTGGACCACCAACCAAAGAATACACATGGAGTAACCCACGGTGCTGGTCACATATGTGGCAGAGAAAGGCCTTGTTGGACATCAGTGGCAGGAGAAGCCCTTGTGCCTGAGGGTGTATGATACCCCAGAGAAGGGAAATGCCAGGGCAGGAGGAGGGGAGTGGGGGAGTGGGTAGGGGAGCGCCCTCATAGAGGTAGGAGGAAAGGGGTTGGGCGAGGGGTTTTCTGAAGGGGAGACCTGGGAAGAGGAAAACATTTGAAATGTAAATAAAGAAAATATCCACTTTCTCATTAATTTGCTGCTCTAGTCTGTCAGTGATAGGAGTGGTTCTACGCATGGGATAAAACAATATTGGGCCATTGTACATGGAGATGAAATGTGGTTTTTCTCTTGTACATGGTCTAGACATTGTTAAAAAAAGAAAAAAGAAAATATCCACTAAAAAATAAATAAATAAATAAATAAAATGCATTTGTCTGCCTATGTGTGATTTAAATGTATGTATGTGCACCTGTGTATAGACGCTTCTATGGCAAAATACCATATGAAATATCACTACTCACATTCTGCAATGCAAAAAAATACAACCATTAACTCAATTTGTTCAAATGTAAGTCATGTCATTTGTAAACTTTGAGATGCTTGAGTATCTAATTTCACTCCATAGCTCTATGTGCTTATGCACAGATAGTGTCCTTTACTATATTGTGTACATCGCACATAGTAGAAAATATATGAGAGTTTGTATCAAAAATAGTTTCAGATACTTTCTGATTCGGATTGCCTATCTCCATTACCAGAAAACCAGTACAAATTTATTAAGCAGTCAAATTTACAAAGAAAGCCTTCCTTTTTGCAGCACAAATCTAGCTTTCAGGGAAATAATAGATATCACCTGAAGGTGTGTGGGCAGGAGGGTTATGTCAGAAATCTCTTAGGATTACCGAGATGGCCATACAGATCAAATTAAAGGGAAAATGGAACCATTTTATAGTTGTTCAAATAACTTTGCAGTCGTAAAGCCCTTCTTCACTGTGTGTAGTGGAAACCATTTTTCTTAAGTAATTTGTAAACGGCAATTTCTATTACCAATGTATTACTTGTTTTAATTAGAATGTTATCAATGTCATTGATAAGATGTGGGGTTGTAAACCCCTTCAGCTCCTTCAGTCCTTCCCCTAACTCCTCCATTGGGGTCACCATCGATTATCTAGCATCAATGGGAGGGGATGTCCTTGGTCCTGTGGAGGCTTGATGCCCCAGCATAGAGGAATGCTAGATCAGTGAGGCTAGAGTGGGTGGGTGGGTGGGGGAGCACCCTCACAGAAGCAGAGGGAGGGGGATGGGGTAGGGGAATTAAGGAGGGGAAACCAGGAAAGGGGATAATATTTGAATGTAAATAAACAAAATAACCAATAAAAAAATAAAAGGAGAGGTGTGCTTGCTGTCTCCTAAGAATTAAGAGGTA
>NC_034596.1:70342862-70364520 GCF_900095145.1 Mus pahari
AAAAAAAAAAAAAAAAAGATGTGAAAACAAGCACTGAACTCCGATAGCTACTGAGTTATTGACTTAGTAGTACATGTGACATTATGGTGACCAGAAGATATAATATATTTTAGAACCAAACTTTTCTTACAAACAGAATCCTATTTAGTAGATTAGTCTTTTTTTTTTAAAGTTTAAGAAATTCTTTTGAACTAATTTTTAGTCTTCAATATCCTAAATACTAAACAACCATCTTTTGGAAACAGTATTGTGACATTAAAAAGATAGTTTTGGGGGGTAAGCCTGGTTTGACTTGAGTTCATGCATTATTTATGCTGGAATTTGTTGTCAGTGACTTCCCAGCTGAGAAACTAGACATGTCAATAATAGCATTTTTTTTTCCTTAGAAATCAAACTTGTCACAATTTCATCTCCAAGAAAATAGCCATGAGTACTGGAACAAGTAAGAATGTTCCGTGAGGAGAAGCTGTCACCAATGTGCAGGATTTACATGTGACAGGGGCTCTCAGATGCCTCTCAAAGCCTCAAAGAATTTGACTAAAGTCCCAAATCCTGTGAACATAATCTCATTTCTGCCATGGCTGATTGAACACAGGAGATGAATAGACACGCCACTGCAGGTGACATGTTGACATATAAAGAAAAACAATAGATGACAGCCTGGTACCAAAGGAGCATTCAAAAAGCTACACCAAAATTAACTTCAATAATGAAAAATTATACTTCCATTCCCACTGGCTCTGAAGAAAATGAAAATCTTAGATACAAATCTAGCTAAACATTGATCCATATTTTTAAAATGGTGACATGCTAACGATAGGAAATCAAGGAACATCTAAAACAATGAAGACATACCACATTGAGAAACTAGGAGCTGCAGCATGGTAAATACACAGATTCTCTCTACGCCAATCTATAAATTCAGGACAATTTCACCAAGATCCCACGACATCTGTTTGCAAACATAGCAAGCTTATTCTAAAATTCAAATGTTAAGTTGCAAGACCTAGAAGAGATAAGGTCATTAGGGGTGGGGGACAAAGTAAGTGTTGCATGGTGACACACACCACAGTGCTAAAGTATATGCTTAGCAGAAAATCACAGGTTAATGAAAGAGAATGGAAAACATAGAGCAAAGTATGTTCAGTTCATTTCTTTACAAAGATTCAGATGCAGCTCAGTGGATGACAGACCATCCAATTTCAACAAGTGGAAACAGTGCAACTGGGCATTATTGAACCTCCCTTCAAAAAGCTGAAATCCCATATTGAACCTCACATCTCACAGATGCTAACTCAAAGTAAAAAAAGGACTTAATAAAATTTAAAACTGGGCTACAAAAACATGGGGTTGAGGAAAATAGCAGAATATGTTCAGAATCTAAAGCCAAACAGAGTTCTTTTTTCTTTTAACTGTTCCTCCGCAAAATGAAAAATCTTTTGTGCTGAGAAAAGAGCTTGTAAAAGATTGAAAAGACGAACTGCAGACTGGGAAAATACTTACAAACTGCATATCCACCAAGGGACTGGTATCTAAGATGCATAAGGACTGTCAAAAATTCATTAACAATCAAGTTATAAGGCCAAAACACATGAACAGATATTTCACAGGGAAGAACATATAAATACACAAACGAGAAAAATTTGTTCAATATAATTAGCCATTAGGAAGACACAGAGTAAATACATTATTCTACTGCTCACCTAGACAGGAAATATTGATTCTCTAAGAGATTATCCAGGAAAATGTGTCCCATATACTGCCAGTGGATATACAGAACGCCACAGTCACTTTGAAAAGGAACACATCAGCTTCTTACAAAAATAATGTGAGTTTACCATGTGACTCAGTAATTACAGTGTTGAGCATTATCCCAATGGAAAGAAATAATAATTTTATGCAATGTAACAACAAACATATGTTTATAGACACTCTAGTGTAATATTTCCAAACAGGAAACAACGCAATTCCTGTCAGTTAGTGAATAGCTGAACTGTGGTAAATCTGTGTCATGGGATTGCCCTCAGAAATATGAAGGAGGAAAGCATTGCCCTATGGGACAGCTTGAGTAGAACTGAGGAGCAGAGTGGGTTATGATTCATGTAGTAACCTCAACCTCTTAGCTCTTCTAGGTCTTGCAACTTAACATATTCATTTTAGAATAAGCTTATATGATTCCATGTAGATAGCATTCTTAAATGACAGAGCTAAAGGGAGACTAGAGGATGAGAAAGAGAGAGAAGTCATTATAAAACTGACAGATCTGAATAGCCTTCAGAACACATATTAATTTTGACTTCCTAGTTGTGCAGGAGGGTACCACGTAGAGAACCTGAGTATGGAGAACCCCTCCATTTATATCTGATGGTTGCATGTATCTCAAAACAGAAAGAAGAGACAGAATTCTCATATCGGGGCCTTTGCAGAAAGTTGTTGGTAGCTTTTCAAATAGCTAGTCTGGTAAGCCAAGATCAACAGACATTTTTCACACATGGAGCCCCAGACACATTACTATGAGATCTAACTTTGTTAAAGACAGATATCATTGAAAGCACTCCATTGTAAGAGTGCAGCGTCTGAAACTGTGGCCTGAGAGAAATCTGCCCACTTTGTAAGCTTCCCCTCAGGCATTTTGTTTTCCTTAATTGGTCAGCAACAGCAAGCTGACTAACATACTGAGGAAGGTGAATCAAGAAGAGAAGATAGCTCCTCCTCTGACTGAGTTCACAGAGATTCTTTTAAGTGTATTATAAACCAAACTGGCATTATCTTCATCTTATCAGCTGATAGATATACATATTTGTTCACTTACTAATTTATTCAGGTTAACATAAACTTGAATAATTGATGCAATGAATAGATAACTCATTCATTGGATACCCACGAATATTGGAAATATGTCCCATCTTTCAGATAATACAGGTATGGTTATGACATTCAGCAGCTTCTCAAAAACTGACTGAGACAGACATTTCAGCAAATAGAAAACCTATGGCGTGTTATCAATGAGATAAGTGCCACATTCTAGAAGAACCAAAACCTTGAGGCCCTTGATGAGAACAACGACTAGAGAACTAGCAGCCCCGTATCTACACTATGATCACAAAGCTTGGTGTTTGTGGAGGAGCAGACCAAACTTCTCACTCCCAAACTTCTCACTCTTATTGGCTCAGACATTGAAATAAACAGGAAACAGTTCGCTGAAGAGGTAACCCAGTGTTTAGAGCCTTCCTACTCTTCTGGAGGACATAGTTCAATTCCTACACCTGTACACACACACAAACACACACACACACACACACACACAAACACACGCACACATATGCATACATATTCATGTGCATGCACACACATGAACACATATGCATGTGCATACACTCACACACATACCCCCACACACATGCATGCAGAAACACAAACACATACACACACACACACACACACACACACACACTTAACAATAAAATAAACCTTTAAAAGAAAACAGGAAAATGACACCAACAATTTAATTATTGTAAACATTACAACACAGGTCCACTTAGCTCTAATTTACAAAAGCCATTAAGTAGACCCATGACCTGAGTGACTTTTTAATCCTGTTCTTTCTGTAACTACTTCTAGGTTCAGTGAAGAAAGTTTACTTTGCCTCTACTTGTTGTGAGTATGGGCACATGTAACTACAGAACCTTGTCATTTGAAAGACTGCCCAGCCTGGCTCACAAATGGCACCCAGCCCTTTGGAAAAGCATTCTGAAAGGCCTCAGCTCCCACTGTGGCTCCCATCCCACCTGACAGCATGCTTAACTGTTCACCACAGCATGGCCAGCATGCCCATGCCTTACTCCAACAACTCTCCTCTAATATTCGATCTGCTCCTCAACCTCTATGGTACTTCCTCAGCTTCATAACAAACTTTCTGCATCAACTTTCTGCACTTAACTTTCCCTTTATTGATTGCTTTTCTGCTTCAGATTGTCTAAATTAGAAAAGACTACATTTTCTTGAAATCAGATACAAACTGTCACAGGCCACTTTATTAGGACATTCACAGATGGGTGAATAGTGGAGTCACTGTAGAATTAAATATTTGTAAATGTTCAATAGTCACACTCAGGCACAGTACCTATTAGCATGAATTCATTACTTTTTAAAGATCTCCCAGCTCTGTCTTACTATGTATCACCCCTCCTCTCTTCATATTTTGAATTGTGTTGATTTCTGCTATCACTGTATGCATTTGGATTAGTTCCCACTCATTGTATTATTTATTAAAACTCCTATATTTATATAATCTCTACCTTCTTGGATAGATAAGGTCGATCCACTTCTGCTGCTGGTTAAAACTAGTCTAAAATAAACACTCATCCTTCTACACCTTCACATTTGATAACAGCACCACTTCATGCATTAACACCTTCCTCGACCTTCCTGTTCTAACTGTAAGTCACAGCTGAAGATGTCCTCTCGTCATCAGAAGACAGAAGACATCCAACTAGACCAGCTACCTTACAGCAGACTCGTCTTTCCACTGAGAACAACTACAAAGCTTGATAACAAATGCAGGGAAGAAGACATTTTAATTCATCTGACAGACACAAAAACATCAGGATCTGAGAGGAATTCCAGTACAAAGAAGACATGTCAATGTGAGTCTCAAATTCTACTTTATGTTTCCTTATAGAATAAATGTATCAACTTATCACCGTCAAAAGAAATACCTAACTGTATTTCTTCCCACATGTGTAACCATCCATCCATTAACATTTTTGACTGCTCTTTTCTCTCCTGCAGATCCATCCATCACATGTGTTTGAAGTTATATTTAGAATCACCTTGGGCAAATCTCACAAGTTGATGTGATCATCCTTATGATGAAACTACACAATCTTAATTATGTCACAGGGCTCCTTACCTCACTCCAGGGTGGCATCCATCTCTAGCACCCTAATCAATCTCCTTCATCAAGCTCACTTGTAACCTGGAGGCAAAGTTTTAGTAGGATACTTCTCATTATATTTTATTTATCTGTTACGAAATAGAGAAGAGTTGCTCACTTTCTGCCTTGGTTTCCGCGCCTTCAAATAATTGCCCATTTTATCTAATTCCCAGATGACTCTGATCATCCTCTTGGGCTCTTTTTTCTTTGCTTGTTGTCTAAACGCAGAGTAGCTCAGGGCTTGACCCTTCTCCCCCTGGCTAGTCTGTAATTCTGTATTATTATACTTAGGAACTTCAAGTGTTTCACATACTAATGACTTCTAAGCTTATATATCTTGTGAACTCTAGAACTATAACCATAGGTAGGATAAGTACTTATTGAATGCCTACAGTTTGCTGAGCACCATTCTAGGTGCAACATATTCAACAGTGAACTAAGAAGACAAAATTACCTGCCCACATGGAATATGTAGTCTGAATCAAATGTCAAAAGTGAACCTTATCTATAATGTTTCCAAGTGATAACAAGCCTGTGAAGAAAACTGAAGCTAAGCAAATAAAAAAGATCTTCAGGATGGCAGAAGCTGCAACTCTAAATAAGGTAGAAATCTGATAAAATGACAGAAAGCTATCCATTTAAAAATGTCAGAGGCTGGGTGTGGTGGCTCACATCTTTAATCCCAGCACTTGGGAGGTAGAGGCAGGCAAATTTCTGAGTTCAAGGCCAGCCTGGTCTACAGAGTGAGTTCCAGGACAGCCAGGGCTACACAGAGAAACCCTGTCTCAGAAAAAAATTAAAATAAACATTAAAAATTAAAAATAAAAATGATATCAGGAAACTGTAGTCTAATGGCCAATTATGGCCTGCCACCTGAGTGTGCATGTCCAGAGAACAAGGAGTGATCTGTATTGTTTTACATTTATAAAATAAATAAATCAAAAGAAAGATGATACTTTGTGGTGTTGTGAAAACACAGAATTTGGATGAATGTGCCTGTGAATAATGTTTTCTGGGATATGATGATACTCATTTATTGGCATGTTCATGCTTCATTGGCAAAGTTGAATACGTGACCACATGACCCACAAACTCCTAGGTATTTTCTCTCTGGTCCTTTGTAGAAACGGTTTGCTGATCCTTGATAATGTTATAAGCAGAAATCGCCATATAGCCAAATCCTTTTTAGAATCATTTGCTAGATAAAAGTTGCCTATACCTGAACAAATGTGTTTACTCCTTTAATAGACTACAGCGTTTCTCTTTTGAATTCATATGCCAAGAGAACCAAAAGAGCCATATGACCAAATCCAGAGCTATGACACTCCAGGTCATTGTACAGTTTTGCCATGTTCCATACTTCACCTGTATGTGTGTTTTAGTATCTCATTCTTTATTGATTTTAGTTTTATATGAAGCCTGTAATTTTGTAAATCGACATAAATGTGCAAATCCTACGGGGGAAATATTTGGTTACTATGGTAAGAGGTTAGCCTTAAGTTGTAATGACATTCTTTGTTGTGGAGTTCCAAATTTGTTATGAAATAGACACATTGAAGTTCATTAACAAATTCTGTATGGTATTTGTCTTCCATAATATAATATATAATAGTCTTACAAAGATTTTTAAGGAAAATATGTGATGCTGTTTCAAAGGCTTTCCTTAACGTTTTCTTTAAAATTTGTGAAGAGAAGCATGAGCCTTAGTGAATTAGAAAACTTCCTACTGTGTAATAATTGCTGTGTAAACAGTAACTCTTTCATAAACAAGAGACCAAAGTTGGCTTCTAAAGTAATAGCCTCAAGTTAGAGAACAGAGCTTTTGATGTCATCGTCATGACTTCCCTCTCAGCTCACTGGTCTCGGCTCAAATATGTCAGAAATTGTCAGGAGACCAAATTTAAACTACTGGAGGTTTTTGTTCATTTGCTCTCTTTTTTTTTTCAATCTCTGCTACATTTAAATATTTGTAATAACCCTCATAAAGCCAAACAAAGGTTTTTAGTGAGAGTTTATTATAATCGCTTCTTCAAATCAGGTACAAATAAATGTACCATCAAGAATATGAGTTTTAAAATTTTACCAAATGTTGATGTCAAACCCAAAACTTTTTTTGTGTGTTTTTTTCTATGGTTTGTATGAATCTCAGGTTTGCTTGTGGTGCCATTATTAATATTGTCATCGGTTGCTTCCTTGGAGTGCCGTATGCTTGCTGGCTTTGACTATGTTTTCATGATGCTCAGCGATTGGTTCATTAAATTGTGGTTTTTCAAAAGAACTTAATTTCTTGAGGGAATTCAAGAAAATGATATTTGCATACATTTGTAAATGCTCTATACTAATTATACAAATACAAGCAGCTTTTTCTAAGCATAACACTAATATGGGTGTATGAACATTTTCTCAATATTAGGAAAAATGCTATTATTAATCTAATATTCATTTTAAATTAGCCAGATAAGCTTACGAAAATTCCAGGCTTCATTGTTCCCAGTTGTAATTAGACCAATTCAGTTCAATAAAATTCATATCTTTTATGCATTAATAAAATTAGAAATAAAAGATATTACAACCATAGCTATTACTTGACTTCGGAACACTTGCAAAGGAGTAGTCAGAGATCAAGTAACTATAATACGTTCATAAGGATTAATATTTTCTCATGTATCCCAAAGCACAGTGCGTTCTGAAGAGTCTATTTCCCTCATTATCAGGATGAGGAAAGATCATTCCTCTATCTGTTAAGGGGGAAAACGAAATTAACAGAAAAGCCCTGCTACCACAAATGAGAGCAATGCAGAAATCATTCAAGACTTTCTTGGGGGAACTGGAAAATATTATTAAGGCTATTATCTTTTTAAACCTACCCCCCAACACATACACACTTACAGGATTCAAAATGACAAAGATTGCCCTTGCCTCACAGCTCCATCTCCTGCACCTGAATTACCTGGGATCTACTAGGTATGAAGTACGTGAGTGGGCAGGTGATATAAGGCCTGAAGCATGAACTGTAGACTTGGGACTCTAGAAACCAGAATCAAATTGATTTGGCCACTTAGCTATGGCATCTTGGGTAATTTATTTTTTTCACAGCCCCCCTCATATTAGAATGGGTGGGGACTGTACAACCGCATGGAGCATTTATCATCATGGCTGAAGGGAAAGAATATATAGCCTGAAGCTGGGCTCTCTTGCTCTTTTTAACTTCGTATTTATTTTATTTTATTATTTTATTTTACTTTATTTTTGAGATTACAATAAAGTGGCATTACTCCATTTCTCCCTCCAAGTCTTCCCAAACACCCCTTCACACTCGTCCTCAAATTCATGGCCTCTTTTTCTCATTAATTGTATAGGTATATACATATACATTTGAAACAAAACCTGTTCATTACTTTTTAAATTACAAATAGATCTTTCTCTCATACAGTACATCTCACTACAGGTTTCCCTCCCTCTGTTACCCCCACCCACCTCCATCTCCCATCTTCCCTAGATCTGTTCTCCCTCCTTCGGGAAAGAGCAGGCCTCCAAAAGACAGCAATCAAGCATGACAAAACAAAATATAATAAGCCAAGGCAAAAGCCTTCGCAGCGAGGTTGGACAAGGCAGAACAATAAGAGGAGAAAGTCCCAAGAGCAGGCAAAAGAGTCAAGAATACACCTGCGGCCACAGTTAAGAGTCCTAAGAAGCACAGTGGACTCTTGAGCTCCTTCTTCCAGGTACTAGGTCTGTACTGTTGGCATAACGTTAAAACCGGTTCTGGGAGGTCCAAAGATGGGGCTTCATTTGGTCATTCCCACTGTAGAGTGGGCTTCATGGCTGGAGCTGTCTCATAGTCACCATTATCACCCCAAAGACTTAGTGATGTGCTGAATACAGATGCTTAATGAACACTTATTATTGAGCACCACAACAGGGAAATGGATCTCCAAAGTAAACAGCAATGCTACCTAAGAATCTGTGAATTATCTAAACTTCTTGTCAGGTCTCAGCTTTCAGCATTAAGAAAGAGAATTTTCTTTCAGCTTTGAAGAGAATTTTCTAGTTTTTTCTTCAGTCATGTATAAGTATGTTACAAAGTTATCCAGTCATGGATCAGTTAACATTTCCTGAACAGCTCCCGTGGTAATGCTATGCTGCCATTCACAGTGCAAAGCACACAGAGCTCAAAGGAGCCGTTTTGGTTTTGCTTCTTTATCATATGGAAGAGAGACCTTCAACTGTGTTGAGAATGGCTGAATACATGAAAAACTTCTAATCATGCTGTACCCTATGATTTATTGAATTAGATGTTATTACAAATATACTAAAATTATATGGCCATTGACTTAAGACTTTACAGGGGGCTCTGAAGTGAAATAATGACTAGATTAGATAGGCAAAATCTCTATAGGCACTGTCATTGTAAACTGTCTTCAGATAAAGGGATCGTAATCAAGGCAGCTGGGTGGTGGCCATTGGCTGGACTGCTCTGTTTCTCTTTTCAACAGTGACTCATTTTCCCCAGGAGGTTTCCCATTAATTCCTCATTTGTTGTCAAGGTGGAGTTTGCTACAAGCGTTAGAATACTAAACCATTCATTTAAACCAAGCTTTCTGATATTTTCCTGGGTACTAAGAGAAAACTATATTTATTTCTCATGTTTTCAACAAGTGTACTTATAGTTTAATCCCACAAGCCATAGAAAAGATCATTAAAGAATATGCAATCCCAATCTTAAGTTTGACTGATCATCTGAAAATTATAGTGGAAGACTAGCATACTAGAATTAGATTATTAGAATAATCTAGTATGCTAATCTATTAGATAATAGACTAGCATACTAGATTATTCACTGCTGATAGAGTCTCTTACACATTGTATCCCATCCACAATGTCTGGTTTTACTCCCAGAGCGGAGACCTTTGATCCTTCACATTGGTTTTTTGATGTAACCTCTGGCCTGTATTAGAAGAGATGTATGCAAGATCACCAACTACATCTCCCAAGCAATACTTCACCTTAGCAGCTAGACACGGTTTCAAATGGCCTCTGTGGTAGAGCTTAGCTCTGAGATTATTTCAAGCAATACTATCCAAATATTTAAGTAGCCACAGGATAGTGGTGACTCCTAAGGTAGAAAGCTTACTCAGAAGAGTAAAAACATGTGAAAACAGGAATAGTTAAGGTATGACAAGACATGCTGGTCTACCACAGACTGATGCTTGGTGTGGAGAAGTAAATGTAGCTCTTTCCCTTGAACTGAAACATTACCCTCTGGAGGTAGGAGAGTCTCAGAAGACTGAGGACAATTAGAAAGTTACAAGATCCACCAGGCAACTATCCAAGGTCATAAAAGCAGTGTATCTCTCATAGAGCTGCCTGAAAGGTGGGCTTTTTTGCTGATAAATTCACCTATATGCTCCATTTGCGCTGGCTAATCTTATGTCAACTTGATACAAGCTAGAGTTCTGAAAGGAAGGAACCTCCGTTTTAAAAAATGCCTCCATAAGATCCAGCTGTAAGTCATTTTCTTGGTGATGGATGGTTACAGGCACAGCCCACTGTGTGTGGTGCCATCCGAAGCTGATGGCCCTAAATTCTATAAGAGAAAGGTTGAGCCAAGTCATGGGAAGCAAGCCAGTAAGCAGCATCCTCCATGGCCCCTGTATCAGCTCCTGCCTCCAGGTTCCAGCCTGAGTTTGAGTTCCTGATCTGACTTCCTTCAATGCTAAAGAATACTGTGGAAGTGTAAGCCAGATAAACTTTTTCCTCCCTAACTTGCTTTTTAGTAATGGTGTTTTCTCACAGCAATAATAACCCTTACTAAGACAAATATGTAACCCCTAACCTATGCTTCTGTAAGTAGTCCAGATAAAATCATTGGTTCAACAAGACAGACTCTTATGCACTAGCTTCTGTTGTAATGAATGACAGCAATTGTATTATGTGTTGGAAGAAAGAGAAAATTGAATGTGCTGCTAATTGGTTTATTTATTTCACAATTTCAATACCAAGTGTTGAGAGTGATGTACTTAAGAACATACACAAATTTATATTGTTTAGAGATTCAATTTGATATTTTAGAAGAAATAACCATAAAATAGCATAGCCTATGAAGTGTTCAAAGTCTATGATCCAGAAACCTTCATTTCTGCTGTTTATATTAATGTAAAAATCAGAAATCTTAAATACATAAACACAGGGAAATAAAAATATATTGATATGCAAATATATATATATATATATATATATATATATATATCCACAGAAAAGAACACAAAGGCTTCCACAATGGGGGTTGAACATCTTAAATTCTACAAAATATATTCAAACTGTTACAAGAATCAAAAGGTAATTTGAAGTATAATATGCCAACTGAATACTTCTACATTTGAACTCCTGAGATGGGTTGCAGTAAAGTACAGGTATACTAATACTAACAACATTATATAAGATTACCTTTAGTTTATATGCTTAAGAAGTACATGAAATAAAAATGAATTTCATAGATACCAATATATATATATATATATATATATATATATATATATGTATGTATGTATGTATATATATATATATATATATATATATCCCCAATCTAAAACATACCCAAAGTCCAAAGACTTTCCAAATTCAAGCATTTCAAATGCAAGACCGTCAGGCTATACATATTTACAACACACAGATGCTCATGAAGCATACAGAGTAAATGTACCAGAATGTAGTTTTATAAGGAGTGACATTATGAGAGATTTAATGTACTTTCTCCTTTTTCGGGTTCTTATTTCCAATTTTACATAAAAGTCATCTGTTTCCATTAAATTAACATTTTTAGAAATAAAATGGTTATATAATCACAAGATTTTTTTTCTTTTTTGCCTGAAAAGGCACATTTCAGGAATAGCACATGCCAACTTTTTACAAAGGGACTGTGCCACTCTTCCAACAAACTCATCATTGTGAGATGTGATAACAGTGTCCTCTGGTTACAAATATATCCTTGATGCTGTGTGTTGTCTGTGCTCTCATTAAAGAATATGACAGGAGTCCCTGATTAGTGACCTCAAAGTCAGAAGGTCCACATGATTTTAACATATTCTAAGCACTTATGTACTAAGGATTTAGGCAGATTTAGTTACCAATAAGTTGTTGTACCATTCGGTATAGTTATTGGATTAAGTGTAAAATTTCTAACATGAAGAGTTAGCTGAATATAACTAGATAATAAAGGGCAACTGATGATTTTTCAGTAATTAACAGAGTCCTAAGATCTTTACTCTTTCTCCTCTTCACTGCTTCCCATCTTTGGACCAGTTATTTGGCTATCAACACTTAGGTAATTTGAGTTTGGCTATTAAAGGTAGCAATGTTTCTATTTCTAACAATCTCTGTTGTCCAAATTCTATTATGCTTTTTTTTCTATTTCCACCACACAGCCTTCCAAACTGAATTAGATTAATCTTGCTCATCAGACTCTAGCCTAGCACCTGTATTACAGTCCAAACATCAATACAATTGACAATCGCATGGTTTTCTCCATAATTTTTGTCTTTACCCCTTTCATTAAATCCAAGTAATGTAAGAGCGATAATTGTGTTTATTTGTATTTATCCCTCTACAACTATGTTTACAAAGCCTGACAATATTTTTTATGCAGAAACGAACAGTGAAGGGTACCTTGCTATTCATACAATCTGCTGCTACACAGATGTCTTCAATTGATGTCTCCTATCAACTGAAATGCTCTGGAAGAAACTAGAGAATTGAAAGCATGCTTGAGGATAACCAAGATATGAGGGAGGTTGCTACTGTGAGAAAATGGAAAATTAACTGAAGGACTTGAGGAAATTCCAGATTTATGAAAGGCAAAGTTGAGAGAAAACCATCAAGCTTATGAGCCATAAGGTGCTCTCCTTGATGCAAAAAAAATCACATCAGGAGGGGCTCCAGAGCATCGAAGGGTAACACACAGATAAAAGGAGAACTATTTTGTATTTGAACTATTTTCTCTACTTAAGGTATCCAGCCCCTACATCTTAATCCATCTTCTCTCTGCACCCTATTATGTCAGGCAGAGATGCCCATGGTTACTTGGCATGACAAGTAAAGGAGCTAAATGTCGTTTTTAAAGAATGAATAAAATCATTCCTTAAATCAGCCAGAACCCAAAACAGGCATCCTTTATTCATTATCATAAAACCCAAGAAAGAGATAGGAGTTGGGTAGAGAGAAGGAAGCCACACAACCATTGAAGGAAAATAATAAACAACAACAAAAAAGTCAGGCTGAAGATATGGCTCCATGGTTAAGAGCACTTGTACTGAAGTCCTAGGTTCAGATCCCAATACTCTTAAAGTGGCTCTCAGCCATTTGTAACTGCAGTTCCAGTGGATCTGATGCCCTCTTCTGACTTTTACTTGCATTGCATGCACATGGATCACATACACACACAGAGATGCACACATACATACGCATATACATAAAATAAAATAAATAATTTCTTTAAAAATAACAGCACAGTCAAACCATGGCAATATTAGTAAGAGAAACTCCAGGAAAAGAACGCACATTTTACATAAAGCAGTCATAAAATCTGATGTGTAATTCTACCTTTAATTTTAAAAAAAAAAAGGTCTCCAGTTCTAAGAAACCTAATGATTTCACTCAAAAGCAGGTGCCATTGCTGAGAATTTGCTCTGTTTCAGGTCGAGTCTGAAAACAGACCCATCAGCAGCTCAGAATAAAATAACAGGCTGGATAGAGACACCAACTCACAGTATGTCATGGTCTGCACACAGATTGTACTCATTAACTTTTCTCCACAGTCTAGAATATGTTTACATATTTGTTCTCAATGTGTACATATATAAAAACATTTGCTTATCTAAATTATGATGTAGATCATGTTCCATCTGTACATTTAAATACAATGGCAGACTCACTAAATTTCAAGACTAAAAAATGATGCTTAGCCATATGGCAAACTTTGTAGCTTATGACTAGATAAGAAAAGACATGTATGATTATTATTGTGAATGAAATGGTTCACCCCTTTTATTAATGCCTATGCCCTGCAGGCATGATGTGACCCTTTTTATGCTCCAGCCACCTAAGTCAGAAATGTGGCTGTATTTCTTCACACCCAGAGATGTGGACCCAGAGGATGGAACCCAATGTTTGTAGTCTAGATGAAGCCAAGTTACTAAGTCATCATGGCGTCATGTGAACGACTCCATCTGTTCCTTTCTCTATTACAGCTATCATATGATTCCTTGTGACCTTCCTCAGAAGCTAATGGTCAAATGGTAAGAAAATGAAGTATATACCAGCCTGCACTGTTGCACTAAAGTGTGAATGGAATAAAGCAAAAATATAAAGATTCTGTTTAACATTATTCCCAGAGAGACGTTTGGGTCATTTGGACTTAACTAAGCTATAATATGCTTCTTCCTTAAATTTATCATAGAAAAAGAACACTGTCTATTAGAGGCATATACAAAGCCTAAGTAATGATATTAGCCAACAGTAATACAAAGAATGTATTGAAGAATTCTCAAAAGCCATGAGAAAATAAAATTCACACTTGAGTATTCCAAATTATTATTACAGAAATTATTAACATTCTTATTTGCTTATAATAATTCTATTGTGTGTTTACTAAGACCATTCTGTTTTATTTCTCTAGAATTTTTATTAATATGTAATAATTTTAAAAAATGATGATTTTCTTTATGACATTTTAATATGTGAATATAATGTATTGTGTTTATATTCACCTCTAATGTGCCTTGGAGTGCTATCTTATTAAACTTCTGCTCCATGGGAGAAGCTTCACATAAAATGTACTTTCTTAGATAGAAATGAAGGCTATATGAAAGGGATAAAAGGCAATCACAAGTCCACATTCTTACTGTATGCCCTTTAGGAGGTCACAATTGAAAAACACATGCAAAGGTGGTGACTGTGAAGTTCCTTTACCATGTTTAGATAAAAACTTAAAAGACTTTTCTAAATTTAAAAGTTAGGGTGAAATGTGTAGTTGTTTAATAATTAATTAATCAATTAATTAATTTTTAAGCAGTGGACTAGGCATATTGTCTCTTGTCCAATAAGAAGTTAACATAGGCCTATAGGAGAAACATTCCATGGCTGGCCTACCTTGACTCTATCAGAGAATATACAAATCCATGGTATTTTTAAGTGAGTACTTCTTTTATCATCTTGAGTAAGCTAGTTACTATCATTGTGAACCTATACATACAAGTACGTTAACAAAAAGAATCCTGAGAATAGAGCTGGAGAGATGGCTCAGTAGTTAAAGTGCTTAGCTAGCAAATGTGAGGACCTGAGCCAGATCCCCAGAACCCACATAAAATACTGGATGTGTAGGGAAACTGGTCTATAATTCTGATGAAAGAAGAAGGAATCAGCATCCACACTAGAGAGCTCTGGATGTGACTGAGAGGTGCTGCCTCCTCAATAAGGAAGGTGGGAGAACACTTAAGGTTAGTTCTTAACATAAAGCTTAGGCCTCCACATGTATGTGCATCCATGTACACACACACACACAAACACACACATACACACACACACACACACACACACACACACACACACACACACACTCACTCCAATGGATAAAGAAAACAATTGCTGAAAACAAGTGTTAAATTACCACAGTTTTTTCTGTAAATTTCATGCAGAACTTTTTAAATATCTGTCCTTTAACCAGGTGTGGCAAATAGTAGAACCCCAAATGGCACAGATATTATGATGTACTGATGTGCTCTCAGAGTCAGCTTCTTAGGAAGCTGTTCACATAGAAGCAGGTTCCAAGGGAATTAAGGACCCCCCTCTCTTCTCTGACACGTTATCTGTCAACACCTATCATCTGTCTATCTATCTATCTATCTATCTATCTATCTATCTATCTATCTATCTATCTATCTACCTACCTACCTACCTACCTATCATCTCTCTCTATTTCCCTTCCCCCATTCCTCTCCCTTCCTTTTCTATTGCTGTTTCCCTCCCCTCCTTCCTCTCTCTCCCTCCCACCTCTTTTATCAGCTTGTATAAGCAGAAACTGATCAAAAGACTTGTATCTGAGTCCCTGCATAGAAACATGACTTTCTGAACGTCTAAGACAATGATAAGATCACTGTCTAGCTGGAGGCTTTCTAACAAAGGAAGAAAAAAAAAAAGACACAACATTGCTTCTTCCTTAAAAGTTAACCCAAATAGTCCTGTCAATCACCTTGCACAGAAAAAAACCTCTCGGGAAGCTATTTGGTCTTTTAAAAAATAGCACCATGTCTAATTAAACTCTAGGTGAGCACAGCAATTCCTCCACTGTGGTCCAGCCTCCCCCTGTAAATAGCCTTTCCTATACAATGAGCTGCCTCTCGTCTTTGGACATCTCGTCATGTCATCCTATAAAATACACAGTCTGTTTTTCTACTCTATGCCTGGGTGCTCCACCCAAATCCATTCAGTAGAGATAACAAGAACTGGATGGCGGAGAGGCAGCAAGAGACCTGAGAGTTCACTGGGTTTGCCTTCTGCCATGTCTATCTAAATCCTTTATTTGCAGAAATGAGTTTTTTTATTTTTTCTGAAGTAGAGAGATCTGTTCTTCAAATAGATTCAGATTTTTTGAAGTTACCTTCCACCCCTCTCTCCAACTCTCTTCTTAACTAGATAGAATATTTACATTTCCTTTATTTGTCTGTCATATGGTAATATGGTCAGAATTGCATACCGCCTTGTTCATCTTTGAGTAAGTGTTTTGCCCTTTGATGCTATTTCTTTGAAATATCTAATTGAAAGGTGATCACAATCATTGATCTGATTAATATGAACTGTATTGTGGCAATTGTTACCTCTTTTAAACCAAAGATAAAAATATTTCTACTGAATCGTCAGCTTGAGCCAGGTTGCCTTTCTTATATCCCTATGATATATTTATATGATAAATTCAGCATAGCACACTAGTCAGAGATCTTCATGAAAGATGATATAGTACAGTATTTTCCTCCAGGTATAAGGGGAGTGTTCCATTGTCATCATGGAACAGAGATAAGGCAATAAAAAAGGCAGAAAAATAATACACCAGACTGAGGACACCTACAGTACTCTCATCTGGACACAATAGAAATGACACCTAACCCTGAAATCACAACAGCTTCATGGGTCTGTCTTTCACCTGACCATGCCAAGGAAACATCATACAACTGACAACAAGAGGGCTCCTGAGCATGCCAGGAGATCTGTGTCTTTGCCACAGCTGACACAGCCTACAGAAATTGCCATCCATCCATATATTCATTAGACAAGCTAGATTTGGTTCTGCATTTTATGTCTGAAGCTACAGTCTATGCTGATACCAGGATCAACCCTGTGACCCTGCATTCCTTTCCTCTCACCTGCATCAGCCTCTGTCTAGGGGGCCATTAATGATTTGTTGAATTCTGTGGATGCTGTGGTCTCTTTATGAAATTTATAAAAGCACACACCAAAACAAGGAAAATAAATGAAGTTCAGTATCTTTTTAAATGTCTCTTTCTCTGTTGGTTCTAAAACAGTTATTTTTTTTATCCTTTGTAGCTTTTGTCTAGTCTACATATATACATATATAGAGATGAAATAACTACATAATATACAATGTATGATCTGAGAATTCATACTGGTTATTAAAATTAGTGTTAGGGCTGGAAAGGTAGTAAAAGCTGTAAATAAAAACCATAAGGGTTTAGGATCTAACCTGTCAAAGAGGCCATGGACACTCTAAGGTAATGAGAGGTACCTGCTCTATAAAACATTATATAAGTTGTACATTTTTATTTGGTCCTGCAAATTGAAAATATAGTTCTAACCCACTTCTTTCATTTGAATTGTTTTCCTGAAAACTATTTCAAATGTCAGGCTAAATTTTATGAGCTTTAGTCATCATCCCTTCTATTGTCTCCCGTAATCTTCTTTTGTTTTAAATCCCCTCATTCCACCCCTTTCTCTACTTTTAAGTGCAAAATGTCAGCCAGTGGCAAAGAGCAGAAGATGGATTTTCGTTATTAAATTAAAAAAATACTAAGTACCTGTAATGATTGATAGTCAATAAAATTTTGTCCAGTAGATAAAATTAGTCTAGACACTGCCCAATGCAAAAAAAAATCACCTATAACAAACTTCCCTGGTAAAAAATGTTCTAATCCCCACATGAATATAGTAATTGGGCTCAACAGAAGCTGGTTAAGACTGACTTAAATCACTGGGATTAATTTGCTCATGTGTTAATGTTAAATTCAAAAATTTACAAACTAAGTATATGGAGAAGCTAGGAGGAAATCACAATAATTGGAGCAAAGATTTTTCTTTAATTAGCTGCAATGCATCATTAAATTCCATTGTACACAGAGTTGAAAAAAATATATGTTTTAGAACCAACAGAGAAAGAGACATTTAAAAAGATACTGAGCTTCATTTATTTTCCTTGTTTTGGTGTGTGCTTGTATATATTTCCTAATAATATCTATTAATAAAAATATTTTAAAGAAAACATAAGTGAGCTATGCAATAAGAAACATATGTTAAGACAACATACTTCAAATACTAAAGAATATAAGAACCAAACAGTGAATCAAAGAGAGTAATTGTTAAACATTCTGATACTCTTTTCTATGGATGCACCCTGAATACATCCAAAGGTCCAAGATTGTGCAAATTACAGAACTGATATAATTACTGTTTTCCACCTTTCATTTTATCACTCTACAATTATATTTTGACAATTTTAATAAATTCCACTGTAAGTACTGAAAGATTCATATGTAATGTCCTAAATATATTGAGAAGATTAGAACAACAAACAGAAAAGCCACATAGGCTCTTTGTTGCTATGCACATCTTACACAGGAGCACAGCGCAGTTAAGTCAACTGGTGCAGTAATTCTCTTTTTTTTTAATTTTTTTTATTATTATTTTCTTTATTTACATTTCAAATGCTATCCTGAAAGTTCCCTATACCCCCACCCCCACCCCTGCTCCCCTACCCACCCACTCCCACTACTTGGCCCAGGCCTTCCCTTGTGCTGGGTCATATAAAGTTTGCAAGAACAAGGGGCCTCTATTCCCAGTGATGGCCGATTAGGCCATCTTCTGCTACATATGCAGCTAGAGACACAAGCTCAGGGGGTACTGGTTAGTTCATATTGTTGTTCCACCTGCAAGGTTGCAGTCCCTTTCAGCTCTTTGGGTACTTTCTCTAGCTTCTCCATTGGGGACCCTGTGTTCCATCCAATAGCTGGCTGTGAGCATCCACTTCGGTGTTTGCCAGGCTCTGGCATAGCCTCACAAGAGGCCACTATATCAGGGTCCCTTCAGCAGAATCTTGCTGGCATGTGCATTCGTATCTAGGTTTGGTGGCTGATGATGGGATGGATTCCCAGATGGTGTAGTCTCTGGATAGTCCATCCTTTCATCTTAGCTCTAAATTTTGTCTCTGTACCTGTATCCTTTCAAGAGTATTTTGTTCCTTATTCTAAGGAGGAATGAAGTATCCACACGATGGTCATCCTTCTTGGTTTTCTTGTGTTTTGCATAATGTATCTTGGGTATTCTAAGTTTCTGGGCTAATATCCGCTTATCAGTGAGTGCATATCTAGTGACTTCTTTTGTGATTGGGTTACCTCACTAAGGATGATATCCTCCAGATACATCCATTTGTCCAAGAATTTCATAAATTCATTGTTTTTAATAGCTGAGTAGTACTCCATTGTGTAAATGTACCTGAAAAAATGTTCAACATCCTTAGCCATCAGGGAAATGCAAATCAAAACAAAACAACCCTGAGATTCCATCTCACACCAGTCAGAATGGCTAAGATTAAAAATTCAGGTGACAGCAGATGCTGGCGAGGTTGTGAAGAAAGAGGAACACTCCTCCATTGCTGGTGGGATTGCAAGCTTGTACAACCACTCTGGAAATCAGTCTGGCGGTTCCTCAGAAAATTGGACATAGTACTACCGGAGGACCCAACAATACCTCTTCTGGGCATATACCCAGAAGATCTTCCAACTGGTAATAAGGACACATGCTCCACTATGTTCATAGCAGCTTTATCTATAATAGCCAGAAGCTGGAAAGAACCCAGATGTCCCTCAATAGAGGAATGGATACAGAAACTGTGGTGCAGTAATTCTTATGGGGCAAGATGATGGCTTGGATCCAGGGACCACAATGGACGCAAAGGGAAGTGAAGGTAGATAGGGCTAACAAGGGTTGTCCTAAGGAACTGGAAGGTGCAGCTTCCATTAAGTGGATTGGGGAATATCAGTAGAACATATATCTTTAAAAGATAACTAGGAGCAGCCTTATTCTTAGACAGACTCATTGGGCCTGCAAAGTGAAGAAAAGTTTTCATTTGAGATTGGGTCTGTGGTGAACTGGGACACTGGAGTGTTGTTAGAATATGCCTTTAAAGTCACAACAAGGGCTGGTATCACTGCAATGACAAAAGACAAAAAACTAGAAAGCCACAGGGCTGAGCTCTAGTGCCAGCCCCAGTACATATTAGCTCATTCAAATCGCTTTAGAAAATACTTAACCCATTCACACAGTATACAGAATTACGCAGTAGCGCCAGAGCCAGGCAATACATAATGGGGCATTTTTGTACCTGCCTAAAAATGGCTTCTTAATTACTTGATTTTTACTCTGTTAGAGAGGAAGGTGAGCTTTGTTTAATGTTTACTAGTGACACACCCTTTTTTCAGATTATATTTTTTGAAATTATACTTTAGTAACAATATTTCTCCCTTCCTTTTCCTCGATCCAAACCCTTCCATATACCCTTCCTTTTCTCTTTCCAATTCATGACCTCTTTTTTCACTAATTGTTATTACAGGCACATATATAATAAATATGCATATATATTCTAAATATAACCTGTTCAGTCAATATAATCTTTCGTGTTTTCAGGGCTGATGTTTGGCACCAGACAGCCAATTGGTGCGCTCTTCTCTGAGCATCCCTCCCCCCCCCCCAGCTTTCCTTGGCTGCCTGTAGTTCCTTGTGCAAGTTGAAGTGTTATGGCTTAAACTCTGTCCACTTTAACATTCTCATTGGCGTCCTCATTGTCTAGCTCCCATTTGAGGAGTCATGTTGGTAACCCAAATGCTCCCTCTCTGAGGACTAGCTTCCATGGGATCAGAAGGTGCTATGAGAGCTCCCAAAGAAGAAGGCAACCAACAATTCCCCCAGCTACAATGCCTGTGAGCCACATTAACAGTCAGCATGGAACAGTAACCCTAAGTGTACTTTAGTGGCATGGATACCTGGGTGGTAACCAACGGTTCTCTAATTGGACTCAAGACACACCCAACAAGGGTAAAACCATGTCTGATACTGAAAACCTAGCTAATACTCAGTCCTAGTGAAGTCACAGCTATTCGAGGAGAATCTGCAAGCACTAATTTACTAAGTCAGCATAATGCAACCAACATTACATTTTTCAATGTCTAAATAACCTTAATTATGCCTTTGGCTCACTTAGTTGCCAACGTATTTTAAACTTACTGATTTATAAAAGTAGTTTACAAATTATAAAAACTGATTTTGCACTTTTGCTGTGATGCTTAATTTCTACTCAAAATGTTTCAATTTTTCTTTAACTTATTTTTACTAATGTATGTGTGTCTCTGTTTCTGCCTCTCTCTCTCTCTCTCTCTCTCTCTCTCT
>NC_034596.1:70364941-70378436 GCF_900095145.1 Mus pahari
AAACATTCCATTCCAAAGTTAGAGTGAGATGACTAGATTTTTTTTTTTTTTTTTTTTTTTTTGTCAATATCTTAAAGCATTGCCTTTATTTTAAATGGTGTGTGTCTTATTTTACCTGCATTTTAATGTTATGTGTTATATTTACTATTTACTAACTAACAAGAGGACCAGGAGGTCTGTGAGTCTTCTGTTCTGTTATTAGATTCTTGACTTACGTCACAGAAGTGGATATAATTTTTTTGTTTTCTTCTTGTTTGGTATCATATGGTATGAAGCACTTTTAAACATGGTCTCACTGAGGACGTAATTATTAGGAATGCTCACATAGCCTCTCCATGCCCAGAATTGGCTTGAGTCTTCTTCTCATCATATACACTCTCATCGGAGCTAAGATGCATCTGATCTGAGTGGGGAGGTCCCTAGCAGGCTGAAAGGAATCATTACTCATGGCATATTTCACACATGCGCAGCAAAGCTTTTATATTTGTCACATCAACTCAAATCTGCTTTCCTAGGTTTTCAAGAGCAACTCGAAGTGTGATTTGGTACCTTTACCCAACCTCCTTCTGACTTAGCCCTCTGCTCCTGTCCCTTCCCCTTCTGTGACAACTATCATTCTACATGCAAGTTGTCTTTTTGAGTTCTCTGACTAGGAGATGACATGAGTTCTTCTCATTCTAGGTTCTTCTAGGTCTAATTTCATTTAACATAATGTTCTCTGGCCCCATCCATTTTGTTTCATATGACAGGATTTCCTTATTTTTCTTTAAATGTTTACTTATCTTGACTATTGTGAATAGTGCAACAGTAAGCACGGGGGTGCAGACATATCCTTTGTATGACGGTCTCCTTTCACTTCACAGTTACCCAGAGTGGGACAGATAGGTCCTGTGGCAGATCTGGTTTTAGTTTTTTAAAGGAATATCCTATGCTCAATAGCCCTTGTACTAATTCCCATTCCAACAGTATATAAATGTATAAATGTTTCCTTTCTTCAACATCCTTAACAGTGTATGTGATTTTGCCTTTTTGTCACTGTGGCAAAGGTTCTGTGCATGTTTTCCCACTAACCACATATCAATGAATATTAATCAAGTTGCCAAGAAATATACTTTAACTGATTTTTCTTCTGTGGTCATTTACACGCATACACACAAACACACACACACACACACACACACGCATGCATGTATGCACACACATGACAAAAACACATACCACCTAGAAATGGCAAAGAAAGTATCTTGCAATTTGACTGTCAGGTGTCAGAAGTAGGTATTCTACAAAAAACAGTCTTCACTGATGCTTATCAAGTGGAATAATTCAAGATTGGCTTTTACTTCCTGTGTGACAGCTCTAGTTGATATCCCTTTCATTTTATGTTAATCAAATGGTATAGGAAAAATATACCTATATTTTTATAGGTATATTAAAATATATTTTGTAGGTAGACAGTGAGGAGACTTTAATTTGCTTTTAATGGGGAACTTTGGGTTCTTCTTTGCCCAAGGATAAGATAGATGGGGGTGGAGAGGAAGCATTTCCCATTCAAAAATAACAAGAAATGAGACATGAGATTAACTGGGGGGTTGGGGATTTAGCTCAGTGGTAAAGCGCTTGCCTAGCAAGTGCAAGGCCCTGGATTCGGTCCTCAGCTCTGGAAAAAAAATAAAAAGAGCGATAGAGAGAGAATAACTGGAAGAGGTATGTCTCTATTACTTGTATGAAAAACCAAGGGAAGATTAAAAATTGCTTATGCATGTGATAGAGAGAGGTTAAGAAGAAAATACGATAGAAGATAATATAAAAATTTCACTTATAACAGGGAAGTTTCATTCTGTTTTTTTTTCCCATTATAAAAATAATGCTTTTTGGTCATGAGCCTAGCCTTTAACGGCTGAGCTATCCCTCCAGCCCAAATGGAGGAGCTAGAGAAAGTACCCAAGGAGGTAAAGGGGTCTGCAACCCTATAGGAGGAACAACAGTATGAACTAACCAGTAGCCCCCAGAGCTTGTGTCTCTAGTTGAATATGTAGCACAGGATGACCTAGTTGGCCATCAATGGAAGGAGAGGCCATTGGTCTTGTGAAGATTATATGCCCCAGTATAGGGGAATGTCAGGGCCAGGAAGCAGGAGTGGGTGGGTTGCAGAGCAGGGTGGGGAGAGGATATAGGGGACTTTTGGGATAGCATTTGAAATGTAAATGAAGAAAATATCTAATGAAAAAGAATGCTTTTAAAAAAATTGGTCATTTTATTTATTTATATTTCAAATGCTGTCCCCCTTCCTGGTCTCCCCTCTGCAAACCCTGCATCCCATCCCCTCTCCACTTTGCCTCTAAGAGGGTGCTCTCTCATCTACCCACTCCTGCCTCACCCCTCTAGCATCCCTCACACTAGGGCATCAAGCCTTCCCAGGACCAAGGGCTTCCCCTCCCATTGATACCAAATAAGGAAATCTTGTTAATAATTGTGTGTATGAGTGTGGGAATATGTGTGTATGTGTGTGTGTGCGTGTGCATGCACGTATATGCAGATGCCCACAGAAGCCAGAAGAGGGTGTGTGATCTCCTAGAGCAAGAGTTACAGGCAGCTGTAAGCTATCAGACAGACATAATTCCAGATGGTAGCAAGGGCAGAAAGCTCTCTCAACTGCTGAGCCAGATCTCCAGCCCCTGATATTTTTAACTGGACAGCAAGTCAAAGGGAAAACTGAGAACAGTTCTTTTAGGAGAGTGCTTGCTCAGAGAGTTTAGCAGAAAATTACTAAGTGGTAATGAGAGAATCACAGGGGAATGGAGCAATGAGCTGTTTTCAGAAACTAAATTTCCTCAATTGAATATCATGACTGGTATTAATTGATTGTTAATGGTTGGTTGCTCCTCACCTTCTGAGCACTCAATAAATGTGATTGATTGCAATGTCACTTGCAAAAATTATAGTAACATTTATAAAGCAATCGCACAAGGGAATTGTGAATGGGAAATGTACATACATCTAAATATCCTGCTTAAACAGAATAAATAATAATAATAATAATAATAATAACAATAATAATAAAAACAACTATACCTTCTCTGTGTCGATGCCTTTTGACATTGACCATGTTGAGACAATATAATCCATCACTCGTTCACTAAGGCCTTTTGGGACCTGATATAATTTCAGGAAATCTCGAACATTATTCAGCATCTCATGGTAACGGTTGGTGTTGGCATACATTTGCTGGAAAATTGTTGTAACATTTCCAAAAATAGTTGCATAAAGAAGAGCTGAAATAAAAGAAACAATAGAAATAAAATAGATATCTCAAGTGAAAAAAAAATACATTGACTAAATCAGTAAATAATGTTACAGAAATATCTTGGTTAACTTCCAGAGGTTAACATATATGAAGGAAGTCCTGACTACACTGCTTGGTACCTGGGATGCTCTCTAGAAAGATTACCACAGAACAAGAGTCATGCACTCAGTGGGCATCACCATGCCAAACAACATGGAGATCCATGAAAGTGACATGAATATTTCATAAAGAATCAAGTGGTACAAAGTTATAAATTTGTTAAAATTTCTAGCCCCGTTCTATTTGCTTATTATTATTATTATTATTATTATTATTATTATTATTATTATTATTAGTGTGCCTTAGCATGTGTGTGTGTGTGTGTGTGTGTGTTTGAGTGTCTGTGTGTGCGAGCGTTCATGAACACTTACACACAACCATGTGTATAAAGGTCAGAGGACAACTTTGTGGCTTTAGTTTTCTCCTTTCACCGTTCCATTGGCTCCGGGATAGAACTCAGGTCACCAGGCTCAAGTGGCAAGCGCCTTACTCACTATGCCAGCCTGCAGCATTTCTGGCCTTTTGTTCCCCCAGCTCCACCCTCCCAAGGGAAGCCTAATCAACTCTCACTTAGAAGCGCACACTCCTCTCCCAGCTGACTCCTTCAGCTTTTGGAGTACTTCTTTGGTTGTAACTATTTTTTGACAGAACATCAGAACTACACGGATGGGGACAAACTAAAGTTCCACTTTGTGTAAATACTTTGTGTAGATACTCTTTGTGTAGAACTTTGTGTAGATAAGCAGGGGTGAAACTAAAAGCCAAAATAAAACTGTCAGAGGGGTGGAGTCATTGTGCTCCTGTCAGTACAGAAGGATGCAGACATGTTTTGAGTCTATTATTTTGCAATGGTTGTGATTTGTCTACAGGGACCTATGAATGGAAACGAGTGCTGTCTAGGTATGAACCTAGACTATACCGGCTCTCCTCTCTCTGGATCCAGTCAGTCTGCTAGCAAGGACCTACTGTGGGAAAACTTTGTAGAAGTCACTAGGTTCAAACCCCAACTGAACATGCATCCACAGTTTTATCCTGTATCACCTCCTCCCCATCACTTTCTTATAAGCAGGAAACACTGTTGAAAACAGGTGGCACTGGACTCTGATTTTCCATAAACGTCATGTAGCAAGTGCAGATGACAGATAGAAGTAATCTCTGCTGATCCATGATCCATGATCCATGATCCATGATCCATGATCCATGATCCATGATCCATAATCAGCAGAGATTACTTCTATCTGTCATCTTCCAAGCACTTGAAGAAAAAAAAAGGATCACTTCTTGAGTGAAAACATGAGCTATGTGCCTTTGAAGTTTCACAGTCAAATTCTGTCAGATATAAATAATGTAAAATCCAGCTAGCAAAGCAACTTTGGATCCTGTCTATGTTTTTAGTGGGTGTAGAGGGTCATTGTTTCTCTGAAATCAGATGTTCTCCTCTGAGTGTAACATGTAATTCCACACCATAGGCAGTTGTTTTATATAGTTTTTACTTTTTTGTTGTTATTTAGGGATTTGAATAACAGAGCAGGATGATTTTTTTTTAAGTATGTGGCTTTTAATTAAAAATGGGCAGAAATATTTCTAAATTGGGACTTTAAAACTTAGAATAATCCAGCTGGGTGTGGTGGTGCATGCCTTTAATCCCAGCACTTGGGAGGCAGAGGCAGGCAGATTTCTGAGTTCTAGGCCAGCCTGGTCTACAGAGTGAGTTCCAGGACAGCCAGGACTATACAGAGAAACCCTGTCTTGAAAAACCAGGAAAAAAAAACTTAGAATAATCCTATTTAAAAGCAACACCCCATCCCAAATAAAAGTAATCATGGACATGATGTCCCCTGTCCATCACTGTTGTGCTTAAGCACAGAAACAGCAACAATATGAACAAATTAGTAATAGAGAATAATCATTTATAATATGCAAATATATGTTTTCAGAAAAGAAACAAGCAGAGTGAATTTTTTCAAAGAAATAATGAATAATTACACATTAATGAGACTGTGCACTAATTATGTTCTGTGATAATTCCCACTTTTTAAAACTTGTCAGTCATCATAGGATTACCTATTCTTTTTTTTTTTTTTAAGGGATGAGAGCACCGGCAATTTTGATGCATTTTCCACACTGAGCAAAGTTTGTTTCAAGCTTTTCTGTAAATGCATTTATTTTTCTGAATTGTAATTGCCAATGTTTATGTAAATTTTGCCTAAACCTTAATTTCTCTTCTGAATACTTTCCATATCTGGTCTTTGCCCTTCCTTTTATTATTTTACCTCACAAAGCTTAACCTCAGCACAGACAATATTCTGCCCCCAAATTGCTACACTGAAGGAGACTGATTATCATTGCATAAATATTATCTCCAAATAAGATTTAGGATTACCTATTCTTTATGTGTAATTAGCCATCAGATCTTAAATTTCTACACCAAAGCCAATGCCCACTTCTGGACCTGTCCTGCTGCCAGACAAAGACCTGAAGCCCCAGTGACACATATCTGTATCCTGGACATTACCTCTCTGTAGCTTAAGGGGTGGCAAGGCGAGAATACACCACCCGTAGACTACATAGTCATATGGACTATGACTCTAGGTTGCATTGCGATGCGCCCCAGATGAGTTTGGACTTTGGATACAATAGTATTGTAACATGGATGCCTCATGGGAGCTTATGAACAGTCCCCTCAGTATGGGGTCCAGAAAGAGACAGAATAATCCTGTGGCTTCTGACTACACATCGATAACTTTGGATGAGGTATCTGGGTTCACCTCAACCCTTGAGAGATTGGAGTACTCCAATGTAGACTTAGCTAACCTGAACCTAAGTTCTCACACTGCTGAAATAACTGCAGCCACAAAGAAGATGCTAAACTTCTGAGACAGACAAAAAACAAAGTCACATCTTCAACTAACAACAATGGACAAATGAAGTGCCAATAACTGACTATGTAGTAATCAATCTATACACAGCCATGGAATTTTTTTTTTTAAGCCTTTAAGGAAATTGTGCAAACTTCAAGGAAACATAGAGTAACAACTCAATATTTTATCAAAGAAGACTAAGGGGACTGTAGTAACTTAAACATTAACATAAGGTACACAAAATATAAAATGGATAATAGAATAAACAATTAGCGGACTCACAACAGACTATCAAGGGAGAAGAAAGAAATAAGAATGAAAAACAGAAAAAGTTCACAGTGGCTTTGGGACAGACAGCACTAGAAGAGCAGCCACTTGTGGTGTGGCATTCAAGAGAGTCTGTAGATTGTTAAAGAGAGAAAAGCACACTCAAAGTGACAGTAACAGAAAACTGCCCAGTCTTAAATGGAAAAGAAAGTAAAATATTGGTACATGAAGGTTAATGTCACCATACTTGGGTTCCAGGGTCACCATGATTGATTCAATTCAATGAAATCTATTCCCAAGACAACTCTCAGAGTTTCAATGCAAAGAGAAATTCCTTGAGAATGCAAGAGAGCAACACACACACACACATAATTCGCATAGGCATATATGCACACATGCACACACATATACACATACATACTTGCACACACATGTTGCAATTATCTGCTTTCAGTAGAGACACCATAGGCTAGAAAAGAAGTAGTATGATGAGATTATCACACATGCCAGGCAATGTTTCTCAACCAATGGGCAGCAACGTCCACAGGGTTTGCATATCATATATTCTGCATTGATATTTATATTACAATTCATAACAGCAACAAAATAACAGTTATGAAGTTACAACAAAATAATTGTATAGTTGGGAGTTATCACAACATGAGAAAGTGTATTACAGGGTCACATCATTTGGAAGGTTACAAACCACTGTGCAAGGAGAAAGTAAGCTATCAGTGAAGACTACGATACCTAGCAAGGCTGCAGTTCAGTGATAAAGATATCCTCAGACAAACAGAAGCTGGAAAAAAAATATCACTTCCTGACATGTACAAAGAAAACAGAAAAGAAAACCAAAGTCTTCAAATAGAAAAGCTGCTAACCAGCAAGAATATACTGGGCATTTAAAACTCATTAGTAAAAGGAGCTACACAAACTAAAAACACCCTAACACATAAACACAGTACATAAACCAGTTACATCTAGCATACACACAAAAAGCAGAGCAATCAAAATTAATAACTACATTACTATTTGAAGTAGGCAATATAGAAAGATGTACAACAGGACATCAAAACTCACTATAAGAAACAGGTAAATATAAACATAGTGGGTTTTTTCTCTTTTCTCCTTCTTTATCCTCTTGCTTCTTGGCGCATTTTATGATCGGTGTTTACACCACTCTCATTTCAAAAAGCCTTACAAAAAGCCTTACTTTACTCAAATAGGTTCTTTTTTTTTTTTTTTACGTCCCACTGTAGCCAAAGCAAAAACCAATGACAGACTAATAATAATAAGCAAGGAATCAAAACCTCCTCTTAGGAAAAAATAAATCACTAAAGCATAATAAAGAAGACTACACAAGGAGAAAGATATTAGAAAAACTAAGAACCAGCCACAAAATGACAGAAGCAAGATATTACTTAATAATTATGTGAAATATAAATAACTTAAATTCCCCACAAAATATATGTGAAGAGACTGAGCAAATAATAAGCAATATCCAACTATGTGCTCCTTGCCACAAGTGACCACATGCTTAATCTTTTCTACCCTGCCAAGCATCTATCTTCTCTTTGCTTCATCAGTATCCTCTCCTCCTCTGCTTAAAACCCCATTCCTCTCAGGGGTTTTCCCCTGACCACACTGGCTGAACATTCTCTTGCACCAGTATTCTCAAGATCCCTGACTGAAGCATCATTATCTCTCCTTTAATTTATATTTATGTGCTTATTTATTAATTATTCATCTTCCACACTAGGGAGGTAAAGTCTACAAAATGAACATAGGCCTTTTCCTTTACCCTCATTTCTATATTTCCCCCAAAGAACATACAGTTCCCCAGATATAGCAGCTGTTTAATATTTTTCTAGTAAATTCTATCCTACAAATAAAAAACCAAACAAACAAGAGAGAGTTGGTCAAGAAGAAAAGTTTTATTTGGCCTAGTCACATTGACATAATAAATAAATTGGAAAGCCCCATTGCTACTTAGCAAACGTAAACACTCAGCATGGAGATGGCTCCATCTCCAGCTGTGTGGAGATATATCACACTGTTTTTCTCTCTCTGAGCAGAGATACTCAATCCCATAGTAATAATGACAAGAAGATATGTGACAATTTCAGAAATATGTTTTTATATAATTTTTGTGGTCTTTTAGATATAACGCAACTGCTAATTTTGGAATCCTTGGTCTTAATAATCTTGGCCTATGTGTTAGTAAGTGTCTTACATAAAGTCTTACTTTTTGCTTTAGCCATTACAAAAATATTACTGTAGAAAAAATTATAAATGATTAAAGACAGTGATAAATACTTGGATACCCTGTCATCCAGAGGCAGAGTTTCTTTCCCCTTAAATATTGTCATACCCCAATGGTATGTGTTGACTGTGGCTTCACAATAATATCTAGGTCCAAGCCTTGAAAAACTAGGTAATTCTAGTATTTCATTATTTAAGCATCTCTGAAATTTTAGTTGCCATTTCATGAGGAAGCTAAAGTCTCCTAGCTACATCTTTATAGAGAGGAATAAAGAATCCTAGCCAACAGTCTTGACCTTAGACCAAATAATTTTAAATATCCATATGAACATACATTTATGACATTTAAGATTACATCTAATCATCAGTTTTCAGTGTATTCAAGATATGAAAGATGAGGTCACTGAACTGTAGTTGTATGTACAGCACACTGTGTAACTGCATCAGCTTAGCAGCTATTCTGGTAAGACAATTAAAGGGTGGCTTTCTCAGGTCCAATCAAATCATTCCAGTCAATACTAAATGAAATAGAAAAAAATTCATGTCCCCAAGACCTCCATAAGTCACAGATTCATGACATAATAAATTGTAGTTCTTTTTTAAAATCCACTAATTTTGATTAGATATGCAACTATAATAATTTAAACAATAATAAAACAGAGTAGCTCTCAGTTGGAGAGAACCTGGGACAGGAAGGTAGAGAGCCTCTTGCCCTACATGTCATTGTGCCAGAGAGAATTTGTAAACAGAGCTTTTCAACACTAAATATGGTTTTATGCTTTAACATAGAAAGTACCCATTCTCCTTATAAAGTCATAAGTGAGTGCTTAATGTTTTCCAAAAAATAGATATAGATTGGGTAGATCTCAGAGGAGTTAATAAAGAAACTGGGAGAGAATATGATCAAAATAACATGTATGAAATTCTCAAAGGATTCATGCAAATATTTTGAAAAAAATTGAATGATGCCAGTATAAGTAATGCTGAATATCAGTATTCACTTAAGAACTGTTCAATTTACTTTATTTTTATGGAGTAAATATTATATAATAGCCAGTACTAGACCCTGGGACTAAAGTTTAAAAAGATATATTATGTTTTTAGGGCTAAAACATTTGTCACTGGACAACCAATTGGGGTACCCTTCCCTGGGGAAGAACACCTCTTCACTCCCAAAGCTGCTGGGTTGTCTTTAGTTCTTTATGTATGATTAGCTCCTCATGGGCTGTTCCCTGTCTACTTTGGAATGTTCAATGACATTGAACATTGTTCTGTTGACATTTGGGAGGTCCTGCTGGTGAAACTATGGATGTAGCTTCGGACCTTACTATGACACACAGTATCCCGGCAAATTCCCTTATCCTCCAGCTCTTACTATCTTTCCATGCCCCCTTCCACATTGTTCCCTGAGCAGTAGATGCAGGAATGCTTTATAGATGCATCATTTCCATTGGGCATACATATACATATACGCATGCAATAACAATTCATGAAAAACAGGCCATGAATTTGAAGTGGAGTAGGGTGTGTCTATGTAGGGGTTTGAAGAGAGAAGGGGGAAGGAGAAAATGTTATAATTATGTCACATTCTCAAAAAAACATGTATTTGAAATATGCCAAAAAGGAGATTATCAGCTTCAAAGAGTGTGTACAACTTCCTGTAGTTAAATACTAATCTTAATTATCCCAAACCACATTTTTGAAAATGTGAAATTTGAAAGATTACCTTTTAAAAATAATAATATAATAATAAGTATACAAATAAACTTATAACCATTCAAAGCATATGATCAGTAGTTTATTTTTCAGAACTGAATAATTTGTAGACAAAAGAAAAATCTATATTCGAGCAATTAACTGCAGAAGCCTCCACTAGTGAGTTGCTAATGGCAGCAGATAAAGTCATGATGTCAGGGAAGGTTCCAAACAAAATACATTCTGCATTCATTCCATTCTGTTTGTTCTTGGGGCAAGCTGCACTCACTAAGTTCTTAATAACAAACTTTTCTTTGTGGACTCCTTTGTGCTTATTCACAACAAACATCAACCCTGATTTTTTTCTAACTATCTTCCATTAGATGTGACCATTGACCTTAGATGGAGTTACCTAAAATACTGACATGTAAAGGCAATTCTGGGGATCGTAGTTTAACCATTATTTGCTTCCTATTAAATTTCCTGAAGCCCACCTTTATTGACAATATTTCAGAGGTGAAAGAATGAGACACATCAATGTGTGTGGTTATTTGTGTGGTCCATTAGAGCTATTGTATTGGCTCTTTGTGTTTGATAAAACACAAAGGTTCTTATTCAAAAGTTTTTGGTGCCAGGATGGCTCTCTTCCCACCTCACCTCTAAAGGTCCCTGTTTTCCTGGATCATCTTTTCAATGAACCATTAACATAAGACCTCTCCAGACCTTCCAATATGAGGCAGACATTGTCTTTCTCTGGTCTCCATTTAGTCTATGCTCCATGCTAGCCAGAATCTGTACTGAAGCTCTTGTGTCTTAGAAGTGAATATCATTAAGTACTTTGTGTTGTGTGCTGACTATCGAAAGGTATTTAAAACCTTCAGAGATACTGGGATTTTGAGAAAGGAATCCAATAAGGTAATACAAGCTGATGAAAAACTATTTAAATGAAAGGTCCACTTGTAAGAGAAACTGGGACAGAAGAGAGGTCATTCTATTACATATCAAATTTTAGCATAAGGTTGGAAAGATTTCACAAGCTTAGAGCTGATCTTGTGTTTATCATAACAACCAACTTCACCAAAAAAGTCCTAGTAACTAGCATTGGTCTCTATATCACTAAGATGCTACTAAAGTTAAAAAGAAAGCCATAAACCTACCCTTATCATTTACTAACGTTATATCAAAGATAGAAGGGGGAGTGAATCAGAACGAAGTGGGGAAAAGATTTTAATTAAAAATAAGAATTCTAAAAAAAAAATCAAAGAAAGCAAAATGAAATACCAAAATTGTTTTTCTCTCCTGTGTTTTCTTCTTCTTTTATGCCAAGTAAATCCATTTTCATTATTCTCTCTAATCCACCAAAATATGTGTAGACTTTTTTAAAAAGTAGTATACCACATTTGCTTATACAGTTATAGATTTTATAATGTTGATTTAAAAAAACTAGCTGAATAATATATTGGTTTCACCAGTTCAGAGCATTTCTAAGGGGTTACATATGCAAATAATTCCTAGATGTATCAATTGTCAGGCAGCCAGAAGAACTGGGAATTAAAAAAGAACTGGGAATTAAAAACTGCATGTTATTAGACTGGTGTGGGGTTTTTTGTTTTGTTTTTGTTTTTTAATCAACAAAGTATTTGCTTTGTAAGCACATAGACCTGAATTCCCCCTGAATGACCTGGATGAAGCACATATTCCCAAGAGTTAACAGAAAAATGCTGGATATGGTGCCATGAGATTATAACCCCATCACTGGGGCAAGGGAGTATATCGGCAGATATAGGAGTATATACAGGAGGATACTTGAAGCTCATTGGCCAGTCCATTCTAATAGGTAAGCTCTAGCCCAGTGAAATTCCCTGTCTCCAAAGAGGTACATGGAGTTCCTGAGAACTATTCTAGTGGCTGTCTTCTGGACTCCACAATTATGGACACACATATATGCACACCTGCACACATACACACATGTGTCTGCACAAATACTCTTACACACAGATGTGCACAAAAATAAATAAATATAAAAATATACATTACCTTTAGAAACCTCTAGCTGTTTCTTAGTGTCAGACTCTTGCCCCTTCATCTCTGTTTTGTATACCTCTCCTCATCCCGAGCTCTCCTCATAGCATCTGCTTCACAGCTTTTTATATCACACCCTCAACTTTATTAATTGGTATATGTTGGTCAAATACCCTTTTCATCTGCACTTTTTCATAGACATTGCTGAGGCATGGGGGAGAGTGGTTTGGAGCTGCACTTAGAGTAGTGACTACAAGTTGTTGGTAAATTATGGGCCATCTGTGACTATCTGGGCAGTTGTGAACATCTGGGCAGCTGTTATCAAGGCAATAGGACTAATGGTGGTTTTTCTCTTAAAGAATTTTAAGTTTTAAAATCCTTGGAACTTTTTTGTTGTATGTATGCAATTAAGTTCCAGGTAGAGAGCATAGATACTATTAGAGAAGATTCAGGTACAATACACGTAATAGAATCAGCACAAGACACCTGAGAGTTATGATAGTGATGGCACTATCATTGCTGTGCTTGCTCTGTGCTTTATGCATCTCTAAAAATGCACACCATCTCCCTAAGTCTTCATTATATTCTCATTGTAAATGCAGGGAACAGATCCTGGAGGTGAATCTGACCCAAGCCAGAGCTTAATCAGAGCTTCAGTTTCAAGAGCTATTCAACCCAGCACTCATAGCAGCTTCATGGTTGCAACTGAACACAATTATGCTCCCAGCTCCCCAGAAAACCACAGGTAACACCGGCACTTCTATCCTTGAAAGGGCTCAGAGTTCTCTCACATGAACAGCAGGTTTCAAAGAAGAGCTCTCAGGAACTAGAGTGTACACAAACCAGAAACAATGTACATCCTTTAAATGATACCTGTCAAGAGATGACATGAGGACCTCACTGGGCTGGGCTGGGACACAGCAAGATTTTATGTCTATTATGGTTCCTACTTTCAAAACAAACAAACTGTGGAGCGCCGCCTCACATAGCCAGCCTCACATAGCCGTTACAGCCGTTGCTGGGAGTGATACTATGTTGCGCATGC
>NC_034596.1:70378447-70440082 GCF_900095145.1 Mus pahari
AACAAAAACAAGCCAGCCATTTCTACTACAGAAAAGCAAGTTGGCTAATAGCTTTGTAAACAAAAGGGAAATTACAGTTCACCCCACTTAAGCTGTGAATGGCAACTTATTCATTAGGGTACATATCAACACTAATCAGGATTGATTTTTATTTTCAGTGAATTAAATTCAAGAAAATTAGATACATATGCTTGTGGCATAATGGCATTTCTAATTAGTGAATCTCGGAGTACAAACTGCCCAGGGAACATGAATAATACAGTCCTAACATTTATAGTTTCCCACTGCCACTTTATATTCTGAATTATTAAATCATCACTGCATTCAGAAACCTTCCAGCAAAAACTAGCTTCGAAGCTACTCGTGAGCTGCGAAGACAGTCTCTCTGTGTGTCAGGCACAAGGCCAGGCCATTGAACACAGGAGCAGGTGAACTCATGTTTGAGCAGTGACTTCCAGCCCCTTTGTTAAAGCACTGAAGTTGGGGTGGGGGATGGTTACTAGCCCTTGTCTAGAGAGCCATCAAACTATCTTCATTTTTCCTTTTAGCTTCTAAATTAAAAGCCACAAACCCCTCAAGTTTTCAGAATGGGTAAATAACATTTGGGATGGCTGAAGTGGAGGCTTCCTTGTTGGAGCTTCGGAGACAGGTGGGTTGTTCTAAAATTCCAGTCTCCAAACATTTGTGACACCTACAGAGTTTGTACATGGTGGAACACAGACTAGTCACAGCTTCCACATGTGAACCTTTGTAACCACCTAGATCAAGGACACAACCAGGCCCTCCGATCCACTGCCACTTCTCTTGCTGACCATTTTCTTTATAAAGCCTCTCCTTGCATTTGCATTCTTCTTACAGAGCATCCCTCATACTCGTGACCTCCTTTCCAGTAGCAACTAGGATCCTACGGTCCTGTGATCACCACAATGGCCTCCTAGCTACTCATACTCTTCAGAGAGTTGTGAGTCTAGTCTGTATATAACCAAAGCAAAAGTCCAAAATAAAAGTCTCAGGTTATTTTTCCCATTAAAAATGTTCAGTGTGTCCTCACAGGCTAAGTGTAGCCTATGCAAAAGAACCTATATACATGGTCTACACATGGGCACAAATTTTCATCGACCATGCTCAGTACTTTGTATTTTCCTGTGAGATACCTTGTCACGTCCTTCCACTGACTCAGCTCCTGGAAACAAGACACTGTACCCTTACCTTCTTCTTCAATCATGTCATAGATTTGCTGAATGAATAAATGAATGAAAACTAACTTAGCCTCACTATACTACAGAAGAAAGGTATAAGGCTTTTCCTATCTGTGTATAGATAGCAGAACATAACTCTCTATCTCCAGTTGCTGGACACAATGCACAAATTATCTTACTGCACATTAAGATCTCATAGGCCACCTAACAAAGACTCCATTAGAAAATAAGCAAGATGATTCATGAGTCAACTTATTCTCTCAACTCTTCAAGCAGTCTCAGCATCATCCATCCTTCATAATATCCAAAGCTCAATAGCCATCATCAAAGTAGATTATTAACAAAAGCAACTTATACAGCAAAGTTAGATTATCTTGAGAAATACACAACTAGCTTGTGTGAGCACAGACACTAAATTAATTACAAGTACATGACCAAATTTTTCTAAATGGAGTTTTAGAGATGTTGCAAATATATTTAGGCCTTTTTGGATCAGCCAACAGATAAGATTAATGCATTGCATTAATATGGTCATTGCATGCTTGCTATGTGTAGACACAGTGCTAAACATTATGGGGAATGCATGGTTATGCCATTTTACACACATACTTTTATCCTTTAAGCAAATATTTGAAGTAATTTGGTTAAAAATTTTATATGATTATGCATTACCTCAGAGTAGTTAAAATGTTCTAAGCAATGCATCAGAAATATGATGAAAAACCAGTACAATTTAAAGACTGATCATTAAATAACAACAAATTTGGCAAACTGTTCTGAAAGGGCTAATGAGGTCAAAACTAAATGAGCTGTCCTTATTTCCCACTGAAATGGATCCACATTAAAATGCTGGCTCAAGCCTCCTTGTTGCTAACTTTAAGTTGACCCTGACAATTCCCCCTCTCCTCTCAAACAGGGCCACCTCCTCTGCTTCTGATCCTGTTCTCCTCTCCCCCCCTTTCTGAGGTGCCCTCACCACTAATCACTGCAACTGGCAGCTTCTGGGAAGAAAAGGAGGCAGCTTCATATCCATATAATGATGGGATTAAGGAGCTATCCAGGATTTATTCCACCATATTCACTTTTATTTCTTAGAGTCCTTTCTATTTAAGGAGCAGAGTCTGTGGGCTTCGGCTCCTTGTCTACACATTAGAATGCACTCTGTGACAAAATCTACCCATTTGCAGGATGCCATGTAGCATGTGAATTCTTGTAACTTCCCTGTTTATATGCAAGGACATCAACATTATAAGTGCCTCCGCGGTCATATGATTAGGATGCTGTGTCTCCCTCTCAAACTTCCTGATGTCATCTCTAAAAGGCATGATGGCATCTTCTTCCAGCCTAGAATATAGTACTCTTCCCTACTCCACTTCTTTTTTTTTTTTTTTTTTTTTATTATTATTTTCTTTATTTACATTTCAAATGCTATCCCGAAAGTTTCCCATACCCCTCCCCCCACCTCTGTCCCCCTACCCACCCACTCCCACTACTTGGCCCAGGCCTTGCCTTGTGCTAGGTCATACACCAGTCAGAATGGCCAAGATTAAAGATTCAGGTGACAACAGATGCTGGCGAGGTTGTGGAGAAATAGGAACACTCCTCCATTGCTGGTGGGATTGCAAGCTTGTTCAACCACTCTGGAAATCAGTCTGGCGGTTCCTCAGAAAATTAGACATAGTACTACCGGAGGATCCTGCTATACCTCTTCTGGGCATATACCCGGAAGATCTTCCAACTGGTAATAAGGAGACATGCTCCACTATGTTCATAGCAGCCTTATTTATAATAGCCAGAAGCTGGAAAGAACCCAGATGTCCCTCAATAGAGGAATGGATACAGAAACTGTGGTACATTTACACAATGGAGTACTACTCAGCCATAAAAAACAATGAATTTATGAAATTCTTGGGCAAATGGATGTATTTGGAGAATATCATCCTACTCCACTTCTTATAGTCATATGATTGACTATGATTTGTATAAAATACAAATGCAAGGCTCTAGAAGATGAAACCCGCCAGCCATGTTCTTTCTTTGCTAGGCCTATATGCAGATTAATTAAGCAGATTCTGGGTTTAAAATGGAGAGTAAATTCTGAAAAAAGGAAATTTGGCAAAGTAAAACTATATTTAAATAAGGCAAAATTAGTTGATCAAGGTGTAAGAAATTTGATTTCATGAAACAGCCAACATCTGCAAGCTGTAATCTATTGGAACACAATAATAATGGCTTATGATTGTAACAGATGTTTCTCTTAAAAAAAAAAACAAAAACAAAAACAAGAATTCTGAATCAAATAAGTTTCATTAACATTGCATATTAATTCTTTTTCTTGGAGAGCCCTAATCCACATTAGCATATCACAATGACTATTAGCATATCAAAAGCACTAAGAAGCCTCATGGTAGACACCATTTTTCCTTACTTGGGAACCTCTTTTGATCACTGGAAATCTATAAACATTGCAGATTTCCATGGAAAACTACTTCACAATCAAAGCCACAGGCAGGAGAAGCAGGTGCTTGTACTGGGTATGTGAGAGGCTGCAGCCATTGTTAGAGGCCTGATACAAAATAGCCCAAGACCAGCACAGTTAGAGCTGGGAACCATCGCTGACCTCCTCTTGCACTCATTTGCAATCTGTAATATCTTCCTTCGTGCTGACCTATGCCTTTCCAATCCATTCCGACAGTCATTTTCAGTGTGCTTCTAGATACTCTGCACAAGGTGAAAATTCACTGTAGGCAAGACAAGATTTTCCATGCTGTGTGCATTTTCTAAGACAGCCAGGCACACTAGGTGACATCAACTTACCCATGGTTGTTAAAGCACTGTGCATTACTTCACACATGATGGGGCCTTTCCTTGATTTAATCATAATATCTTAGCCCATTTTCCAACAAGACTGCTTCTTATAAAGAGTGATACTCAAGGGACTGTTTTCTTTTTTCTTTTTTATTAGATATTTTCTTTATTTACATTTCAAATTTTATCCCCTTTCCTCATTTCCTCTCCACCCCCCCCCATATCCCATCCCCTCCTGCTCACTAACCCACCCATTCCCCCTTCCCTGTCCTGGCATTCCCCTACACTGGGGCATCAAGCCTTCACAAGGTGAAGGGCCTCTCCTCTCATTGATGTCCCACAAGATCATCCTCTGCTACATATGCAACTGATGCCTTGAGTCCTTCCTTGTGTACTCTTTGGTTGGTGGTTTAATCCCTGGGATTTCTGGGGTTACTTGTTGGTTCATATTGTTGTTCCCCCTATGGAACTCCAAACCCATCAGCTCCTTGGGTTCTTTCTTTAGCTCCTTCATTGGGGACCCTGTGCTCAGTGCAATGGATGGCTGTGAGCTTCCATTTCTGTACTCATCAGACATGGGCAGAGCTTCTCAGGAGACAGCTATATCACCATTGAATTAGTACTCACACCCGTGTGACAAGAAAATCCCACTACTCCAAAACTAAAAAAGTAGAATAAATGGCTGGGACTTTAGTCCTAAGAAACTGAGTGTTCTGCCCACCCTAAGTTTTGACCTTCTGCCAAGTCATCAAGACCTGGACAGCAAGAGTAAAAAGCAAAGTTCTTAGTTGCTTATGATCGCTCAAGCCAATGGAAACTTGTTAGGTTAACACTTCAAGGTTTCAGAGACTGTACGTCTTAACTAGATCAATCTGTCTCCACCTTTCTAATTTTGAAGGATGTGTGTCTTATGAAAACCTGTATATCCTATGAAACCCTGCAAGACATATTCCTGAATCTTCTTTCTTGCCAGTTACCACACTAGTAGGTTTCATTCTTTGCTAACGCTTGGTGCCAAATGTTCACCTTTTCAATAAATTATTACTGCCAAGGTTTGACATGCATGGAAGAAAGTCATACCAAGCTCATCCTACAGGGCACATCATTGTGGCAGGAGTGTCAGCTATAATAAGCATGTGATGGAAAAGATCTGCAGGCCTCTTGTCAGGTAGTACATAACCTGACAGTAGGTTAGGACTGAACATCTACATAAAGAACTTGGGTAACTGGGGCTGACAGCTGCCATTTCCGCTGTGAAGAAGAAATACGCTACCAGCATTTACCAGGTTCCACGGTTTACAGTGGCCTTCGTAATTCCCACTTAATCCTTCTGGAAAAAAAAAAAAAAAAAAAGAAGAAGTTGATCATCCCTTCAGAAATCTGCCTCTTCTTCCTGTCTACATAGTGATTTTAGGGACTCACATTTCTCAGCTGAATTACTGGAATTACTTCCTAAGAGCACCCTTGCCAATGGTCACATGACAACTGGGAGAAATAGGTGAGACTAGAACAAGAAAGCAGAAACCTGCAGATGTGATGATGGTTTGTCAGTGAGCAAGCACTCTCATGTTTTATATCCCTATGGCAGAGGGGAGGCTCACGCAGACTTGCGGGGCAGTGATGCTCCAAACGGGAACACAGAAATCCTGCTCTCGCCTGGGGCTTTTCATTCTTTGTATGTGCCCCTTAGCATCATCACCTAAGAAAGGATCAGATGGTCATGCAGCCCAATTCCAACAATTGCTGGCTGGGCAAGTGCTGGAGTGCACAGAAGGCTTGAGGGATGAACACAGTTCTGCTGCAACAATCTCCATGAAGCCAGACTGGCCAAAATATGAAGGGCCCATGCCACTCTGTTGCAGTTCTTGCAGTGGTTCCTTGATACCACTGGCCTCCTCTCTTCCAAAATTGACCCTCCACAATCCCAGATATTGGATTTCTGAAGACTAGGCTGCTTTTTTTACATTTGGTATTCTATGAAATAATCAGAATGTGGTCACACTTCTATCCACACCCAGAGAGCATGGCTTACAAACCCATCTATTCTCTCTACACTTCTGTAATGACTTCCTACCTGGCTATTTACTTACAGCTTTGCTTCAAGAAGTCTATTCTCAACACAGCAGTGGTACAAGGCTTTTCCGCCAAGTCAATTTTGTGTAATTAGGCTGCTGAGAAGTTTCTAGGGTATTCTACCATATGGAGTATAAAACCAAACTTCAGAATCCAGTTCATCTTCTAGCCATCTTGTGCCCTGGACACTTAGATGTCCTGCCTCTCAGTACACCCCTGCTTCAGCAGTTACCGTCTTTCTCTTTCTGATGTCCAACACACTTATGCCCATGCTTCCTCCTGCTTTATCTTCCCGGGAGTACATCACTATCGCTACTTGACATTGTATTGTGAATCTGTTTGTTGTCTATAAAACCAGATTCACTTTCCAGAATGAAAGCCCATGAGATGTGATATCTCTCAGTCTTAATATAACATTTTCAGACATTAGCTCCCACAACAGTGAATGGATGGATGGATGGATGAATGGATGGATGAATGGATAGATGGATAGATGGATGGATGGATGGATGGATGGATGGATGGATGGATGGATAGATGGATGGATGATAGCTGAGTTTGTGGATCTTGGGCCTCTAGGCCAACAATGTACTTTCTCCAGCGACATTTTGCCTTACTCTTTTATATTTCAATTTAAATTCATTCAAGTCTCCGCATTCCTCCCAAGACCTCCACCACATGTCCAGTGAAACATCCCCTCTCTCAACTCTCATCCTTTGTCTTTGATGCCATGTGTGCCATGTAGAGGACATTTAATCAGATCAAGTCAATATGTCAGTGCTCAAAATCAATGGGCCAAACAGGAAAGGATTAGTAAGTCCTCCACTGATTAACCCTTTCCTGTTTGACCCATTGCAAACCTAACATTATGGGATTTTGTTTTGTTTTGTCCATGGCTACATGTCCTTGATATCATAGTTGCTGCAAAATATAGACTTCTTTCAACTGAAACCCACGATTCTGCTGTATTTTCTTTTTCTATACTGCTTTCAACATAGTTGCCATTTTGGTTAAGTAAAACAGACGTTTGCTTAGAGCATGTTACCAAAATATTAACCTTCATAGATTTCTTTGACACTTTCTACAGAGGAATGTTTCAGCTAACATTCTCAAGCATTTCCCAGAGGAGGGGGTATTGTATTGACATGGCTCCATCAAACAAATGCATGGGAAAAACTTGCCCCCAAACGGATGTCAGTGCCTCCAAAGAATCAAGCCTTTGCCATTTGAAAGTATGCTCTAATGAAACATTTGATTGGAAACATACCCCTAGAGTAGATACATGCCAATAGAATGAGACAGGGGCAAGTGAGGAGTTACACCCCTAAAAATAAGCAAGCTGGGGTACCCATCATCTGAAATACTTGATTTCATATTTTCCCCAATATGAAATTTTTATGTATATATGTATTCTATGAGACCCAAGTCTGAAAATAAAATTTATTCATTCCATAGGCATCTTATACACATAGCCTGAAAATAACTTCATCCAAGTATTCTTAGAGGGCCTGGGGTTGGTTGGTTGACGTTGTTGTTGTTGTTGTTATTGCTATATTTTTATATTGGTGATGGTGAAGTGTTTGGTTTTGTTTTTAAAACACTTTGCAGTTTTTTCTTTTGTTTGGGGTGGTTTATCTTTTCTTTTGAGATGGTATGTTAATTACAACATCTCCTCCTTCCCTGTCCTTCCTCCAAACCCTTCCCTTATACCCTCTTTGCTCTCCTTCAAATTCATGGCCTCTTTCCCCAGTAGTTATTGTTCCATGCATATATGAACATAGATATACACATATTTGTCTAATATACCCTGTTGAATCCATTGAATGTGTGTATGTATGCATGCATGGATGTATGTATGTTCTCAGGGCTGACTGTTTGGCACTAGAGAACCAGTTGGTGTGCCCTTCCCTGGGAGAACAACCTCCCCCTCTGTCGGCTTTCCTCAGCTGCATATGGCTGTTTTGGCTGCAGCCTGTTGTGTACTGTCAGATGTGAAATTTTCCTCTTGGAAAATCGTGTTGGCACTTAAAAAGTTTCAAATTTGGATGTTAGAGATGTACGTTTTATGTTTTCAATTTAAAACATTTAATTTTATTCTACTCAAAAGTCTACTTTTATAGCTCTCATGTCTAAAATTAAGCTAAAGGAAGGAGAATGTTTTTATTAAATAATGAGTGAAACCAGATCCAGTAATAGCCAAAAAGATCATTTGTTCATAAACCAAATTGTTACATTGTGCTGTTAGAACTTACTGGGAAGAGGGGCTCTCACTGAACTTGACCAAGAACGCTACCCCGTGAGGCAATTTTTAAGTATTTTCTAAAGTTGTTCGGTGTGGCTTCCATGAAATGACAGATGAGTCACACAAAGTCACAACAGTCAAGTCACAGCTTAAAGTCTCCATCCAGGTGAAGCAATTAGTCTTTCCTTGTGTAACACACTGAGAGTTCTCACCATTTCATTGAAAGGTTTGTCTTAACAGTAGACATGAGTTGAAAGGTTGAGATTTAGATCTGACTGTGTCACCTATTAGCTATGTTAAGGGTCTTGGGAAAGGACGAACTGAAGTGAACAGAATCCTGCTTCTCTATCGAATGTGAGCAAAGACAGACAAACAAGTGAAGGCTGAGGAAAGTCTTAGATACTTTCATGGCTGCAAGGTAGACTTAGAAGCTGCACAGTTGTTGGTTGGGAGGGGGAGGGGGCGGCAACTCTGCCTATGTAAGTCAGGGAGAGCTTTATCAGAACCAGACAAGCAAGTTCACAGGAATCACAGTCTGAACCCCAGGCACTTCTTATTCACTAGCATCTCTCAGATCAGCTCATCCAGAGCTCAGAGCCCATGAAGTTCCTTATCCCTACAATATCACACCCATCTCCTCCTTCCTTGTGAATAAGGAATCGTTTTTCTTCCAGAGGAGACTTTGCATTTTTCTGTAACTTATGGGAAGACCTTTTTTTTTTTCCTTTACAGTTTTATGCCATAATCATTCACTGACTCAAACACCACAGGAAATCAGTCCTTTGTACCAGATGCCATCCTAACCATAGTTAACACAGAGGTAAACAAGGGGTCTCATTTTATGCCTCTTGCTCTTGTTTTTAGCTGCTTCATTATATTACATAGCAACAATCAAAATGACAATTCCCTCATAAGTAATTCAACTCTTCCTTTGTAGATGGCTCTGACAAATGCAAGCAACAGAATTACATAATGCAAATATTTGAAGGTATGCATGTTGACTAAGGATCAATGAATAAATAAGAATGTATTATGTTACTTATTATAAAGTTCCAAGAATTTATACTCTAGCTGCTGACAGAGATACTGGCAAGCATACCAAACTATGAGAGGATGTAGAAATAACATGGGAATTAATGTTAAAAGGAGAGTTGGAAGGGACTGAGAAAATGTGAATTTATAGCTAGGCACATTAGTCTCGCAATAGTATAAGAAATAATGGCAATTTAAAGTGTAGAGTACACATGAAAGACAGCTGTTTATACTGTTACCAGTTTATTGACCTGGAATATGTCTCTTGGTAAGGGAAAGTAAAATCTTTTGTAATGTTTATAGTGGTTGTTTTGGTCATTAGGCAAACAAACTTGTATGATATATCTGAAGATGAAAACAATATCAAATCTAACCCAAGCATGTATCAGTGTACCATGCCCACCAGACTTCAGTAACTGTGAGCTGTCTAAACACTTAGGTCATCACGTTTCAGATTACTTAATGGGGTAGCATAGAAGTCACTCACTATTTCGTTTTCCAAGAAGATTTGGTGTAGAATAATATAATAAAATTTCTTGTCTGTTTCTAATAAGTGCTCAAACATCCATCTCAATGTTTATCTCCAAGATAATAGTAATAATAATAATAATAATAATAATAATAATAATAAACAAAGCACACACACACACACACACAGCCGTCAGGTGCCATCATGCAGACATAGTTCAAACAGGACAACCCTCTTGGGATCTTTGCAGCACCTGAGTGACTGTCACCAGTCTTCTGCTGACAGACACTAAGTAAGGTCTGTACAGTTCAGCTGATGCCCATGGCCTCACAGCTACTCAGAGCCCAGATTTCCTGCCTTTAGCTAGGAGCTTGGTTTTGCATAGCAGCATTTAGGAAGGCTATGCAATGTCTTCTGACCCACTGTGAGGCCTAACATAATGAGAAAAATCATTTTTATTTAAAACAAACAAATTCACTCAAAGAAGAACGAGGCCCAGGTTAAAGTTAGCCTCCTGCACTTACATTTATGAAGAAATTCAGGGTTTGATAGAGATTTTACATATTTGCTTCTAGAAATGTGTGATGCAAATATAAACAGTATTATATACTGACGAACATGTAATATACATTCACTCAAAACGAAACTCTTCTAATAAACATCTGCACATGAATATGCGTCTTTTAAGTAGCTGTTGAGAATAACAACATGAGAGATACGAACAAGTTGAATCCGTATCCGACTCTAAGAAAGCACAGTTATTTAGTCTTCCCAAGTTTCCACTTTCAAATGCCCCTACCCCCAAATAATAACATCATGTTCATTTAGTTTGGAGAGAAATTTCAAGACATTATAAATATAAAATAGTATATACAAAGCATTCAAAAAAAAGGCTCCCCATCTCTCAGCTTGAACCTAAGACTCACCCATGCTATATGCTAGGACAGTAATCTGTCATTGATACACATATACTACCCAGTCTTAATGTGAAAAAAAAGCAAAACAAAAAACAAAAAAACACTAGAAATGGGTGGAAATATCTTAATGGTGGTAAAGGTGGTCTATTAAAACCTGTACATGACAATATATTTTATAGTGAAGTATTTAAGGAAACTATAGCAACCATAATAATTGAAAGCGGGAAATAGTGTTTACAAGTAAATATCATGACTGTATAAAGACCCATTATTCAGAAATTCACCAAAAGTCCTAAGCGTGAATATGCATTTAGTCACATTGTAAGACACAAAGAGAATAAACAAAGGTCTAGTTCTAATTCTTTTCTAATTGATATTTTTACTTATTTATTTATTGTGGGGGTGTGGCAGGGCATACACAGTCAGCACCCTGTGTCTATGGAGGTCAGAGAACAATTTTCAGGAGTCAGTTCTTTCTTTCTACCAAGTGGGTCCCCAGGGTTGAACTCAGGATATGAGGTGTGGTGGTTGTAGAGGACTTTTCCTCCGGCCACATGGCTGCTCTGAATACATCCAGAGATGTTCAAAGAATGTGTGATCTGGCTGGAATGCAGACACACCCTCAGTAAGCACGTTAATCCCTCTGGGAAGAATCATTTCATACATACCTTTGATCTCAAACCATGGCATCTAACTGAAGGGCAGACAAACTGACGAATCAGACAGATTTGACAGAATGAGTCAAGAGATAGGATACACCCAGGAGAAAGGCTTTTTAAGAGCAGTTCGGCAGAATTCAGTCAGTTCTGAGAGGCAGGACAAGAGGGTTTCCATAGGAAATGGAATCAACCCTTATTCTCACCTCACAGCAAAAAACAGAAGAAATTCAAAATAAAAAACAAACTTACAGGTAAAGAAAATATATTGTCCATAATTTGGCTCAATGCAAAAGCAAATGCCCTGTGAGCTTTTAAATCATAATATGCCCCATGTGTTTATTTTTAAATGTATAGAACCAAGATAGGGCTACTTTTTGCTACATAAAGACATTTGAATTCAAGATTATTTCCCTTAGTGAAATCTTAGTAAAAGATTAGTAAAAAGATTACTTAGGGAAATCTTAGTAAATATGTATTTTTACTTTTTTATTAAAAGTGCAGCAACATTGCCTAACTGCATTACTATTTTTGAACTAGGAATCTATTTATCTATTGAAATTTAGTAATGTTTTGGATGGTGACTATATAAGAAATACACTGAACAACAAAAATTTTATTCATATTCTTATTCAGGCTCAGAGAGAATGGTGCTGGAGAGTTTTCTTTCTTAGAAGACAATTCTATATGTAATTATATTGTCTTCAGAATAGACTATGAAATTTGAAAACAGGTGTTTAGTGGAACATTTAAGTGACAGAGTTATAAATCCTGCCTCCTTTACAAACACACAAGCATACAATTTTGTCTTTATTCCATATTAATGTGTAAGACTGAATGAAAAAAAAATTCCAAAGAAAAATGTAAGAATTTATCAAAAAAGAAAACCCGCCGTCAATGTAAAAAAAAAAAAAATCATTTCAAAAATAGAAAAACAGAACCTGATTTCTCAAAGTTGGTAGGCTCTTAGAAGATTTGATCTTAATGTGAATGCATGTTGCTTAGGATAGTATAGCACACGACAGCCTGAAGAAAGGCTCACAAGAACATTTATTACTATGCTATGGAAAACTACATAAAATGTTTAGGATGATAGCAAAATAAGGATGTGTCAATATTCTTTAAATAAGAGGAGTATTAATGTCAGAAAGTGGGCAAGAGGAGAGCAGAGAAGCGAACAGTGAGCAATCCATCCTAGTAGCAGGCTTCTCATGGAACACGCTACCTTTTCTATCAGTTGTTGAATAAATAACAGTCACATAGACGCAGCGGGAGGGAGGGTGGGATAGGGGGTTTCCAGAGGGGAAACCTGGAAAGGAGATAACATTTTAAATGTAAATAAATAAAATATCCAATAAAATATTTATTGCAATGTTTGATCACTTAAAAATACTTCAGAAACATGGTCCTTTCTTAGAAGGTAGAAAATAAGCATGGCCTGAGTAGGCTGCACTGTACTGGGAGGCTGACAAAGGTGCTCTATGACTAAGCCCTTCCTTGGCACAGAAGGGCAACATTGTGATATTTTTATATGAGTTGAACTGATCTGTTTGTCATTTTTCAGTTGTTTGTGTCGGCATGGTACAGAAATCTTTCAGACCTCAATAAAATGCTTAGGTGGAAGGGGTAATTCAGTTCACATAATAGAGCATATTTCTTTAGCTAGATTTCTATTGAAGGTTGCTAGTAGTACTCTATTATAATACTCAGGCTCTGAGAGGTTAATCTATATTAAAATAGATAAAATAGCAGTGGTTTCCTACACCAGACCTGAACAAGAACAAGCCAGTTAAAAATCCCAGGGTTGAGTTGGGAGATGGTCTTGAGATCCCATCCCTAGTTGAGAAGCTGTTGGCAGCTGATGGCTGCTAGGGTAGAGAGTAACTTCTCTTTAGAATTGTGTTCCACTGGAAGGTATGTGAACATGGTAGATAATTCCATGTTCACATACACTTTAGCTGAACTCAATGGGTTAAAAAAAATAAAAGTAATAAAAATTATAAAAGGAAGACATGAACTTGAGAAAGAGAAATGAGGGTGGGTCCTGGGGGAAGTTGGTGGTAAGAGAGTGATGGATGGACGTGATCAAGAAAAGTTGTACACGTTATGAAATTTCCAAAGAATAACATATATATATATATATATATATATATATATATATATATATATATATATAAAATCTGTAATATAAGTACTATAAATATGTAATTAGAGGAAACTAAATGCTTACAACTTAAAGATTTTCATGGAAGATACTACTATTTATCTCAGATTATTTTCAAGCTTTCCCTCCTGATCAAGTGCATGCATTACCTGTTTCAATTACATTAACAGTCCACTATATCTCTAGCACCCTTACAAGACTTTAGGAGCTGAGCTCACTGAGCTGGTGACACAGCCATCAGTGAAGTATTTACCATACAAACATGAGAACCGGAGGTTAGACACACAACACCCATGTGAAAATCAGGTAAAGAACGAAATCACCCAGAATACCAGCACGGAAGGAGCACGGACAGGAAAATAAAACTGGGACTTGCTGGGCAGCCAGCCTACCCAATGGCTGAGCTCCATTTTCACTGATAGAGACCATATCTCAAAACTTAAGGTGGACAGTAATTGACTGAGAAAGACACCAATGCTGACCTCTGACCTCTAGTCACTCACGTATACACACATACCCATAAGGACAAGTCCACACACAGAGAAGGCTGGTGTTAAACACATGATCATGCTTAAGAAGCCTACTAGAATTCACTGAGAACTTTTTAATGCCATCCTCTTGGCCATCAAATGAAGACCACTGATCTCCTTCAGGAAAGGAGTTCTTCTCTCTGATGGTAATAAATATTGGATAACCAAACCAGGATTAAGCTGCATGCTGAATAGCTATGCTCCGTGACATATGCATAGCCAATTGAACATCAGCCAAATGTCACAAGCAATGTGACACATACATGGTAACCAAACTTGTGCTTAATGCGACACTTGGAGCTGGACTGTCACAATGCGGAAGTCTGCACAGTAGACTGCACACTGGGGCTCCTGAACTCATGGTTCAAAAGCAGAGTGTGATGTGTACCCTGGACAACCCATTCTAATTCACAAAATAAATCACTTCAGGACAGTTTTCGTTCCTTTTATAATAGTGCATTAGTACATTAGCCTTGCCATTAGAATACATGCTGGATATGTTTCCTGGGTGAATTGTAACTGAACAGTGTAATTCTTCAGAACTGGGCAGAGATACAAACTCACAGTCAACTGAGGTTTCTACTACCAATAAAACATGCCACTTTAATTCATATTTATTAACTAAATTAGCATTTAGACAGCTAAGCAAAAAAAAAAAAAGGCTTACACTATTGCCTACATACTAAGAGACTTCAGGATGGTAGCCCTTCCTTACTAGTGTATGAGCAAATGATATTTTTCTGATATCTCTAAGCATTTCATGAGTGGTTTACAAAGGCAAGTTTCTACAATGAGATTTTAAGTCTCTAAACATCATTCTAACCCAAAATTACATTGAGCAATCACAGCGGGAGCTGTTTAATGAGTTAATTAGTACCCAGTCTTCCGCTGGAGCTGAACTCATCAATCTGGGGGACAAAGAACAGATGCTTGCCTTCTGCTTTCTCAGTGTCTTTCTTGGGCCTCTATTTCACTGCAGGACCCAATCAGGACAACTTTCTGAACTGGAAAACTAGCAAATGAATTAGTCTATTACTTATCCCCAGAAATGCAGGATTTTCTATGAAAGATAGAAGTCTTTTCTCTGCATAGGATGATTTTAATTAATTAAGGTGACTCTCCAGGGTCAATTTACTGCCAAAATTGTAGCAGTTCATGGGATATTGTAAATCAAGAATATCTAAATTCTAGACTGGGATGTTGGCAATACAGTATTGTTGACACTATACTTGTAAACAGCACATAAAGTGAAAATGAAATTGAGATAGCCTATGAAAGTATATAATCATAAAAAATGAAAAGTACCACTCCAGTTGGCCATTTTCGCAGCCTCAAGGTATATATGGATAACAGATGCTTACAAATGCATAGGCTGTCTGGCTGTCAAAGGGTAAAAGACAAACATGAAGATTAGGAGTCCACTTATAGTCAGTCAAGTGAAAATTACTGATAATGAAGATATAAAATACAAGTTTGAGTTACTAAATATACATATTACAGAAAATGTTCACAGGAATTCTGAAACCCAAAAAGATAACACTTAAAGCTGAATCCAACCATAAATTAAGAGCCTTCTAGGTAAAGCACTGGGAAGGATGAGAGACTCCCCTGTGATTTAGGAGCAACTTTACAGAAGGGAACTCACAAAGAAGCCCCAGAAATCTTGATCCCAGGGATCTGAAAACAAAATTTCTGCTTCAATAGACACAAATATCAGGTCCTCACAGGGAGTTTAACTATTACAGTAATTATCGTCATTGCATGTTTGATTTTAATGTGCAAGGAAAAGAGTCTTGAAATGCTTAAAAATATAATCAAACAACCACAGACAAAAAGGAAAACCATCTAATATGGCACCAGAATCAGAAACAAACAAAACAAAACGAGACAAAACAAAACAAAAAACAAATGTCATCTTTCAAGATCTGAATTAATTTTGTCCATTGTCCTTTGTTCTTCAAGGCATCGCGGCTCTAAACTCCTTTGCGATAACTACAGTAACTAAACCCATTGCTCTGTTCTTTCTATGGAGATTATACTAAATTCATAATAACTAATATTATTTTACTGTTACTTAGACTCATAAATAATTATTAAAGGGTTTAGTTTAAATACTCATTTAGCAAGTGCTGTACATGATTATGTAAGGTAAGAATTGGATAATGGAAAATTATGCTACATATCACATCTTAAAACTTTTAAATATTTAAAATATGCTGAGGAAACAGTGAAAATATGTACCTATTTATTATACATACTTTCAATGTACCTGTGAGACACCATGTTAGACAGAATGAATGAACAACACGGAGACTGGGGTTCTTTTGCCTTCATATAATCAGCCTCCAGCAGAAAGAATGAGGAGATAAATACTTAACTACTTGAAATATAAGGAGAAAAGTATGTCCAGCAAAATGTTCAGTGAGTTTAGGCACTTGCTACCAAGCCTGATGACCTGGGTCCAATCCTTTGATCCCATATAGTCGCTGATCTGCATGTGCATGTTAAGGCATATGCATGTGAGTGTACACATACGCACACACACATGCATAAACGCACACATACTCAATTAATAAATGTAAAATCTACAAGAAGAGGCATGTCCTGCCTGAGTGATGAAGCCTGTCACCTATGCATGCATTAGTTTTAGTCAGAATTTATTATCACATAGTCAAGTAAATAAACAGACACAAAAATGTTGGTACCATGTTAATTGCTCATGGATAAAATGTTGAAATTCTAAAGAAAGTGTGTGAAAAGAAAAGCCTGGATCTATAAGGAAAGCCTTTGTAGTCCAAACTCTACAGCACTTCACTAATGCAAACATTTGCCATGGATGCTGCACAGCTGACTCTTGCCTGTTTGCAAACAAACATCTCACAGTCATTAGTCATGTTTGCTCACTCTGAACACTTCTCTCCCTGAGAATGTCACACCTGCAGAGAGAAAACACACATAGCATGAGTATACACACATACACAGACATGGGGAGAGAGAGAGAGAGAGGGGGAGAGAGAGAGAGAGAGAGAGAGAGAGAGAGAGAGAGAGAGATCAACAGTAGTGAGTACCTATCAGAGATTTTAGTTCAGATGTACCAAAACATCTCTAATTACATGCATGGGTTTCTCTGGAACCTATCAACCCAAGATATAGCAACCAGGCATGGTGTGTCTTGAACAACAAATCCAGTACCTTAGGGAAAATGAGTGTGTGCTCTGATTTTTATATTGAATCATGTTGTCTACACTCAAAACTACAAGAGTTCAGAATTCTCTGGGTAGATGGTCTCAAGAACTCAGCCAGTCACAGGCTCCTGTTAAGGGCAGTCCACACCATGCTTTGGCCCAGCAGGGCCTCTTGTGTTCAGGAGGAGATCCAGAGCTTGGTGTGAGTGTATATGGAAGTAGGCAAAGACGGTGATAGTGGTTGAAAATTTCAAATGAATATTTTTCATTTGCTATCTAAAGTTCTTCATGCTGTCAAAATTGATTTGAAGCTTGAAAGGAATTGGTCATGAGCTCTTTGGCTGCAAAATGATTTCATCAATCATGCAGTTAGGAGGAAATATGGCTTCTGTCAACATACTGGATGTGTGTTTCTTACTGAAGAATCAAGGATAGCACGGGATAGTTTTGAGAAAATGGAGCATTTTGGAAATGTGTGAAGCACTACAACATTTCTGTATCTAAAAAATGGAGGAGAAACAAAATAAAAAATATAACAAGTGAGGAACTAAGATTAGAACAAGGAAGATATTAGCGGATGATGAAGGTGAGTAGCAGTAATTTAGATATGTAAATTGGAAGTAATACTGATGATACAGGGTGCTGGAATTTTCAAGAGTGTACAATATTTCTACACAAAATAAAATATCAAACAGAATCTCAGATTTGGTTTATCTAATTTTGTATCTCTGAAAAAAATGACATTTAAAGAGAAAAATAGTATATTAGCCCCATGCTCCTAATGTGATCATGATATCTTACTGAAATGGGATGTTTTTCTTACTATTATCATCACTTACATTTGATTAAAATACATCTTTAATCAATTTCATTTAACCATCTACTCTTTGGGGAGAATCCAGAAATCTACTACCCAATTTGTACACTTTTCATTAAAATTTACTAAAGGGGGAGCAGAATTGTATTCATTACATATTGTAGTATGGCCAAAAACTATAACAAAACATAAAGACTGCCTGGGACTTAAGACCAGAAGTTTTATGGCTCATGCAATAAAAAGTCAATATTTGAAGCCTATGTTGTGAACTTAAAAGTATTTTTTAAAAAACTCATTTTTATCAATGCTCCAAAAATTATCTGGGTATATGCCACATGCAAACACGCACGCACACACACACACACACACACACACACACACACACCTACAATAAAAAGCTGAAACATCGAGTAGAATAGCACTGAGCATGATACGACACTTAAAAGAAAGGGACTCACAAAGGTCCTGAGCTTCTTTTAAACAAGAACAAATGATATAATCCTCAGTCTTGGTTCTCTCTAAAATTGTCGTAAGGTTTCTAATGATTTTATGAGTGAAGTATCCTTCACTTGAAATCTATGACTTTAACAGTATGGAATAAGAACAGGAAGATGGCTCCATTGCTGAAATACCCATTACACGAGCATGAGCTCCTTGCATTCGGATCCCCAGCATGTCTGCAGAAGCTAAGCAAAGTGACTGCATATCTGAAACCCCAACTGGCCTCCCAGCCTAGCCGAATCAAAGCTGTCCAGGCTCAGTGGGAGACCATCTCTCAAAACTAAGGTGGAGGGCAATGGATCGAGACACCCAAAGTCTTCACCTTGTCATACATACATGAAGGCACACTCAAACCACATAGGCAAATAAGTAACCCCTTTGCAAATACACATGAATGAATGAATGAATGAATGAATGAATGAATGAATGAATGAATGAATGAATAGTATAGCCTGTTACTTTTCAAACAAGAGTCTAAGGATTATAAAGTGTCCCTTTGTGCCTGGACTGATTTATTTGCTTTTGTGTTCTGTAGCCTTCCTCTTTGGAGAAAAAAACTAAATTTTAATTTGCCCTCTAATTCTAGCAGTTAAAACGGCAAAGATAGAAACTTCTGTACACACTAAAATAGGTCTTATGATGCAGGAGCTTGTGGGGCAAGCGTACAGGAAAAAGAAATTTATACAAATGAATCATGCACCTACTATCTTTGAGACTGTAGATTTATAATAAAGCCTACCCTTGCTCTGTCATTCTTGATGGGAAAATAGTTCATCTTTGAGTCTCAGACACTTTCTCTGAAACTCTAACCATCCAACCTACAGGTGGACAGGCATGGGAAGGTGGTTGTTTTTTAGTTCCTTTCAGTGCTATGACCTGTATTTTTAGCTTTCTGTGGAATTAAATTTAAAAGTAACTGTGTGTGTGTGTGTGTGTGTGTGTGTGTGTGTGTGTGTGTGTGTGCATTTATATAAGAGACATCTTTACAGAATTTTAAGGTTCCCCTCAGAGAACTGTATTATATTTGTCATAGGAGAAATGAAGGAATAGCCAGGGCATGTATATACCTTGACCCATAAAATAACGCCATTATTTATTTTAGACTTCCTAAGATTGACGAATGTCTGTTAGTAATCTGCAGAATCCGTTTTGGTCCGTGCCCCTCAGAAAACACTCAGGACCTCAATCCAATTAGAACATAACAGAAATCTCTCTTCTTACCAAAACAGAACCCAAGAACTTTGTCACAGAAAACACCTCCTTTGGGAGAAGCCAAAGTAACTTACAGAATATTTATACTAAAGCACCACTTCTAATAGGTCCTAGTACATGAAATGCCAGAAAACATTAACATCCTGGGACACATCAGCAGTGAACATCATAAGCTGTTATAAAAGGGGGACTTTGTTTGCAGGTTTGGTACCTGCTTCTAGGTGACACAAGTTAGAGACCCATGGTAATTCAAAAGCGAGTGCTAGAGGGAAGTGAATTGATAAAAACATGCTCTGTTCAATATCTGTTAATGAGGAGTGTGCCAGCTTCCAGCACCATCCCAGGCAACAAGAGCATCACGCTAAACAAGACAAGTGGAAACGCTCCCTTAATGAAGCAGAGCAGCACATGGGAACCCAAAAGAAAACCAAGAGAGTACCCTATACAAACTCAGGGACAGGATAGCAGAACATTAGGAATGGCAGGGTCAAGTGTCAGCCAGCAAAGGGAGAGCCAGCAATAGGCAAAGCTACTCAGAATCGGAGGGGAGGTTGCACAGACATCCGGAGAGCATCCACTGCACAGAGCATCTGACAGGGATGGAGATGGAGTCTCAGATGCTAGCTGGGCCCTGGTGTTGGCTTCTCTGGTTCTCTTTTGTTATTACCATAAGATGTTACTCATTTAAAATTATATGTGCAAATGAGTCATGATCTTTCTGCATGTGCATATATAGTATTTTAATTAATTCTACCTCCCTGGTCATCCCTCCTGACCTATCCTTTCCTCTCTTCCTCCCCTCCTGATGCACTTCTCCTTCCAGAACCATCCTCCCTCTAATTTCAGATCAGATCATATTTTTGCTTATGTGTTTTTTTCCCAATTTCTAGATATAAGAAAAGATGCATGCAACATACAGCTTTCTATGTCCTGATTACTTTTGCTTACGGTGATGATGTCCAGTTTCATCCATTGCGTTCAAATGAAAAAAAAGGTATTTTTTTATGGCTGAGTGATAATCGTGTGTGTGTGTGTGTGTGTGTGTGTGTGTGTGTGTGTGTGTGTCCCCAGCCCCTTCTCATTGAGACTCTGCATGTTTAGAAACATCACCACTGAATTAATACAACTTTCTTATTCCAGAAGATGATGTTGTATTTGTAAAAGCAGAATTAAACTGAGTATTCAAATGACCTATCCTAGCACACGTGGAAGGTGATTTCCATTGTGTTAACATTCAACAAACTATCAATAGCCTTTGGATAACTGATATATGAGAAGCAAAATGTTAATTGTAAGATATTCTCAACTCTTCCTTTCTCTGCATGAAACAACTACTGCCATCCAACAGCCTTCACTAAATGAATCCACCTTTGACTCCCATTAAATGCATTGAAATTAAACTCACCGAGCTCAATAAACTTTTTTGGATGTTTTGAAAGATAACTCCTCTTAATTTAATTTCTAGAGCTCTAAATGAATGCACGGCTCTCTCTCCCACAGCTGGGAATCTGTAGATAGCCAGCCCTATAATCTCCTCTAATGATAACTCCAAAATAGAGCAAAAGACCTTAAATTCATAACACAGCCTAATAATGGAAAGGAACTTGACACTTACCCTTTCTTTGGTTTTCAGACTCATCTAATAAAATTATAAATAACACATAATTCCAATATGCTCAATTAGCTCTAAATAAGCCTTAAAGCTTTGAGTATGTGAGAAGGGAATTTTTTTCTATTTTTAAAATGTTAAAGTGCATTAGATTTTACTAAATATTCCTTGGTTGTACTTTATTCAGTCTCCTAGGAAATTATAGAAAGGTTGTAATAGCCCTACGGCCAAAAATTTTAACCCTTAAGATAGTAATACAGACCTAGAAACCTATTAGTCAAAACCAACTCAGTCAGTGCCTGAGTTCAGAGGTTAAAGGTGCATGAGTTTGATCCACAAGACCTACATAGTAGGAGCTGACTCATTACTGTAAGTTGTCTGACCTCCATAACTGAATCATTGCATGATGTCTGTGCATGCACGTGCACACACACACAGACACACACACAGACACAGACACACACACACACACACACACACACACACACATTTAATTTCTACTTAAAAAAAAATCTCCTTCAGCCTCATCACTGTAATAATGTAAAATCACTTCTTTAATAAAAATAGAGCGAAGAGTTGAAATGCATCATGTATATCAAGTTAGTAGGTCATCTTACTAGTAGAAATATAGTGATTTGTGTCTGAGATGTTTCCAGAAGAGGTGTATACACTGGGAAGCTGTTTCTTTTCAGATGGTACAATTTGGGAGCTTTTGAAAATGTCTATGAGGTTGGACCTAGATGTCAGAAGTAATTCTGTGTTCTTTATTTCTCTCTTCTCCTTCCCTGAATGCTCATGTTCTCTGTCTCTCTGTCTGTCTCTCTGTCTCTGCCTATGTCTCTCAATCTCTCTTTCTCTCTCCTTCCCTCTTTCCCTGCCCATGATGTAAAAAATATCCTGAACCATATGTACGATCACCATAATCCTCTGAGCAACAAGAAAGCTAACTAAGGATATAATTATAGAAAAAAAGTAAAAAGAAGAAGAAATGAATATTTTCTAAGACAAAACAAACAAACAAACTGAAAGAAGACATCTTGTAAAGGGTCACCAACATTACTAAGCGATGACTTCTCATGCATGGGACATCGGCTTTAAATGCTCCCTGCTATGAACTATTGTTGCAATCCCCACTAGACTTACACATATTTTAAATGTATCCTTGTAAGAGGAAAGGTAACACTGAGGAACAAGCCATAAAAAAAAAAACTAATAATAATAATACTTTAAACACTCCAGGAAGTAAAAATGGTGGAATTCTCCATTGTGTCTTCAATGGGCCACAAGTAAGTCTGGAATGAGCCTGTAGAAACAGTTCCAAGAACCTTATAGTAATCTTTATATACTCTTCCTTATAGTAATCTTTTAGTCTAGAAGAAAAATTGTGGGGAGCTTCAAGCAAATCCTCCCTGCCAATCCAAACTCTCAGTGAGCCACAGTTTGCTATAGCTCTGCATCAGCCCTGCATCTACATAAGCTCCACTCTGCAAATGAAAATTCTTTGGGGAAATACATTGCCAATGAACCCTAGAAATTAGGAGAAATTTTATATCCATATGCCCATTACCTAGAAAATGTCCTTAAAGAAAAAGTATATATATATATATATTTCAATATTTAGTAGACGTGTGTGTGTGTGTGTGTGTGTGTGTGTGTGTGTGTGTAAAACACAGGCTGCTGGGGATTGAATCTAGGGTCTTGCACATCCTAAGCAGGCATTCTCCCACTGGGCATCCTCCTACTATGCTCCCAGTCTTCCCAAGCTCTTGGAGGAGGTCTCCAGAGATCTGTTTTATACTTGGTGCAGCTACATTGCCCATCTATTGACAGAACATGCACCACAAATTACTACTCAAGTAAATTCTTGTGTTGTTGTTTATGCAGTCATTCTGATCATAATCATTTTAATGCTTTCCAGAATTAAAGTCTCTATGGGGGCTAGGAAGCACTCTGGTGAACTTTTTTGGTTCCAGCAACTACATTAAGAGTTGCAATGAAAAGTTTATAACTTACTGAAGGTTGTATATGTGTAAATAATGTCATCTATATGCCAGGTCTCTACTCACTCAGCACCTTACCTCACATCTAAAAAAAAAAAAAAAAAAAAAAAAAAAAGATACTGAAAGGTAAGAAGGTCACACTTCTCTTCAATATTTGACCATGGTAACAAATGGTCACTGTGAGGGAGCAGGAAAGGTGGTCTAATTTGTCACCTGTTTGCTCTTTATGATAGCAATCCCTCTGTTCTATTAACACAGTGGTTCAGCTTTTACTTTCTTTAATTGCATCAAAATAAACTGGATGTGGCTAAAGAAAATACATGAACCTTTTAAGCAAATAACTTGAAAATAAATAGAAGTAATTCCTATTAACCTTTGGCCACAGGCAATATAAGTTAAGAAACGTCTAATATCGGGTCCTTCCATCATTATTCTACGTTAATTCAGTTTGTTTCTAAGCTATTTTTTTCTATCAGATACTGTTAGGCAAGAAAAAAAGTTTCTATGAGTGGGATACTTTTTTTTTCTAGATAAACCAAAGGGAAACTACAAGGCTGAAAATTAGCAAGGATGTTCAATGCATAGCAAAAGAAGAAGCATCTTTTCATTTGAAAGATGCTGGGATAGTGAGAAAGAACAGGATAGATAAATAGAAAGAGGGCATGGAGAATCTTAGGTCTACCGTGATCTTATAGGATAGAACAGAAGGCAAAAGAATCCAATGAATCAGAGCTTCCTCTACAGTGTGACTATGATAAAAACTAAGGGGTATAGTTAGGTGGACAAGTAGCAAATGAAAACTGGAAGCAGATTATGCTTACTGCATTCCCAAAGGCACAAAAAAAAGTACTATTTTTTTTTATTCCTCATTGTTTATTTATCAGTCTTTTCACCCATGGCTTCCAGTGCCAAACTGGCTTAGTAATTAAAATTTCCACTAAGTCAGTGTCACGCCAGTGAGGCACAAGTCAGTGCTAACCACAGCAGAAGAACCTCCAAATGTTTCCATTTGGAGGCTAAATTTTCTCATTTAATGAAAACTTATGAGTGTAATCAGATGTGAAATCAATGAGCCAGAACGTATTTATTAAGCACCTGCTCAGGACATGTCACTGTCCTGGAATTATAGATTAATGAAGAATAAACAACACCAGACACTTGGTTTAAGATATCTATGAATACATTAGGGACATACAGTGAAAATATAAATGTAATTTATAGATCATAAAGAGTCAAATTCTAAGATTATATTTTCAAAAGTGAAGGATGAGTTGTCATAGTGATTGTATTTCGCTCACTATAATACCTGATTTATGGAGGCAAAATCTAAATAGAATGAAGAAAACAGCATGAAATTTCAGAAGGGAGTGAGTGGATCTTATTTTAAACTTCCTATGTTACTCTGGGAGAAAATAGAGATAATCATGAACAAGAGACTCTGTTAAGCTTAGCCACTAGGGTATCTAGAAAAGCCATGACAGAAATATTAATGGAAATTTAACTTCATATAGCATAAGGGAAATACAGAAAAGAAGACTACTGAAAAAGAAGAAATCTTAAAAACTTAGACACTGAAAGCACAAAATAAGATCACAGATATGGACCTAAATATTGGGAAGGAAAACTAATATAAACAGATTAAAATCTTTAGTTTGAAAAACAAAGATTCACAAAGTAAATTTAAATACATACATGAGTTAATTTATTATATGTAAACTATGCACTGCTTATCACTGATACAGTAAAACACATGAAACTCAAGAAGAAGGAAGACCAAAGTGTGGATACTTCAATCCTTCTTAGAAGGGGGAACAAAATACCCATGGAAGGAGTTATAGAGACAAAGTTCAGAGCAGAGACTGAAGGAATGACCATCCAGAAACTGCCCCACCTGGGAATCCATCCTATAAAGAACCGCCAAACCCAGACACTACTGCAGATACCAACAAGAGCTTGCTGACAGGAGCCTGATATAGCTGTCTTTTGAGAGGCTCTGCCAGTGCCTGACTAATACAGAAGTGGATGCTCACAGTCATCGATTAGACAGAGCACAGGGTCCCCAATGAAGGAGCTAGAGAAAGTACCCAAGGAGCTGAAGGAGTTTTCAGCCTCCCTAGGAGGAACAACAATATGAACTAACCAGTAACCCCAGAACTCCCTGGGACTAAACCACCAATCAAAGAAAATACACAGAGCGACTCGTGGCCCTAGCTGCACATATAGCAGAGATGTCCTGGTCGGTTATCAATGGGAGGAGAGGCCCTTGGTCCTGTGAAGGTTCTATGTCCCAGGAGAGGGGAATGCCTGTTCCACGAAGTGGGAGTTGATAGGTTGGGGAGCATGGGGTGGGAAGAAAGGATAGGGGATTTTCGGGGGCAAACTAGGAAAGGGGATAACATTTGAAATGTAAATAAAGAAAATATCTAATAAGAAAGAAAAGTTAATGGTCAAAGAGACTGATATACAGGCGAATGTGAAACTAAATAAAACTAGTGCTTACAACAGACAAAACAAACCTTTGCCTACAAATCAGACCTTCAACTTGCAGCATTTATACATGTTGCAAGAAATATAAAAATATTAAATTATTCATAGACATATTACAATTATCTCAAGGGATATTAAATTATTTTCAGAAATATAAAAACACTGCACACACACACAGAGACACACACATCATATCATATTATGCCATACGTCAATCCATTCTCACTGTCAATTTTGCCAACAAATCTTAGGGTAAAACAAATGATCATTAGAGGCATAAAATTCCTCAATTTTAGAAAAGAGGGGTACAAACCAGCACATCATTTGCCTTACTGGACTGGAGGAAAAAACAAGAACTAGAAAAGCAGACAGCTAAAGCAAACACAGGAAGAATTTCACATCCCCATTTAATTTACTAAATGTCTTTGAACCCCAGATTCAAGAACAATGTTGGCTATTCAACCTATACTTGTCTTCTGCCATTATGTAACCATACACAGGATGCTGACAGTCACAGCGAACTGATTAAAAAAAAAAATCTAGAAGTATCAGGGACTGTGTCAGGAGTTCTGTGATCAGCGAGTTTCTTTACTGTGACAAAGAAACAGGGCTGCATCTTTCATGTGGCCCGAGGAAATAGCCAGAAAAAAATGACCGACCACAGAGGAGCAGATGACTGACTTTGCTTTTGAAGTCGTCAATGTCAGGAAGAACATATGAGTACAGATGTCATGGTAGCTACGATACAAAAATGATTATATCATAAGTAAGTGATGCCTTTATACCATAGAACAAATTGGTATATTTTTCAGAAAATATTGATTATTAGAGATCATTCCTTAAATAAAAAATATCATACCAGGTCGGGGGTTGTGGTGCATGCCTTTAATCCCAGCACTCGGGAGGCAGAGGCAGGCGGATTTCTGAGTTCGAGGCCAGCCTGGTCTACAAAGTGAGTTCCAGGACAGCCAGGGCTATACAGAGAAACCCTGTCTCACAAAAACAATATATATCATACCTAAAATAGTTTCACAAGAACTGAAACCAAGGATACAATTAAAGACTGTGGTTTATCGATATTACAGAAATTTTAGTATTTTATAAAAAAAAAAAGTATTCCAATCTGGGAAGCTACTTAGTGGTTAAAGGGACTGGTTACTCTTGCTGAGGACCAAGGATTGCTACCCAGCACCTACCTACACAGTTGCTCATACTCATCTTTATCTTTTAACTCCAGTTCCAGAGAATCTGATGCCCTCTTCCAGGTTCAGTGGGCACCAGGCATACATATGGTGCATATACATCTTGAAGGCAAGCATCCATACACACAAAATAAAGTAAATGAACCTTTTAAAAAGTATATCCACACTGTTCCTGATGAATTTGTCACAACTATAGTCCACACTGAAGTCATAATTTTTATTAAGAGTGAAAGCAATTCAAAAACTTGTTCCCATGTGGGCATACAATAAATTCAGCCTCGCTGACTCCTTTATATGTTAAGAATAAAATTATCCTTCCTTTCTCTTTTCATTACTATAAATGTTTTCATTCAGTAGCATTAATCTGTCAGAGTCTACAAGCACAGAGTCCCCACATAGAATTGAGCTGTTTTGAAATGCTTGTGCACTATTTTGACAGAAGTACAAGCAGATGAAATGTAGAATTGGTCTAGTTAACGAGACATTTTAATTTTTTTCATCCTACTGGAATACTTTCATACACAGAGGAATCACAGCATATGCTCCACCTGATTCCCACAAGACCCAATGGTTTTTTCATAACTACACCTGCCCCTCATATAGGGAAGCATATGTGTTACCTACTCAGCATTCCCAATCATTCATATATATATATATATATATATATATATATATATTCATATGAATATATATGTATATATTCATAGAAGTTCAATTACATATATATACACATATACATACATAGAAGGAGCATCTCATCAAAGTTACAAACAGTATTTTTTAAGAAATTTTATATTTTTCCAAGATGATGTACTGAGGACTAAATGGCTACTAAAGGTAACTCCAATACTGGAGTGAATCTTAGTGTCCCACTAGAGGAAGCAACTGCCAATGCAAAGTCAGAGTAGTGGTGAGCCTGCCTTCCAGAGCGTAAGAACAATGTCTACTCCTCCATGCTTTGGTCACTTTGACTTTCTACATCAAAAGGACCCGCAGAGTGCCTTTAAATAGTCTTTCAAAAGTGTGATAAGAGAAAAATACCTGGCAACAGTTACCAAAATTAGGCTAAGGCTGAGGTTGGGACCAGGCCCACTCACATCCATCACCGATCTGTCCCTTTCCAACACTGTCTCCCATGTTTGGGAAATCTCCCAACCTCAACAAAAACCCTTTCAATAGGCAATGACTATGGCTTTCCTCAGCCTCAAGAGGTTGTTGGTTGTTGAGTTGTTGTTGTTGTATCAGTTGTTGAGTCATTCTGTATCAAAAATGTGTTCATTCATTCATTCGTTTATTCATTCACCGGCCCCTTCATTGAGAGCAACTTCTCATTTGTTCTCTTTATTGAGAGTCTACAAAGTGTCTAGCACCATGCTCAGTTAGAAAATAGTAAAATCAAACTTGTGTGTTGTGTGTATTTAGTGGAGTTTACAGTCTATCTCATTGGGGAATATGATTTATTCATGCCACTGTATGTCACCACATAAAGTATGGAAAGTTTGAGATAGTAACTGAGCTAAAACAAAAAAGAAACAAAGAATTTCCTCTCTCTAGAGGTACCTCTCAATCAAGCCTTTTTACAAGTTCTTCTTCATTTGTATCAACACTGTTCAAAGTTTCTGTTGAGGATAAGAATAATCCACCTTATCTTAAAAACAATAAACAAAGATTGGGTGGGGAGCATAAAACTCAACCATCCTTTAGTTGAACAAAGAGAACACAAAGAGTTTATCTCCTTTGCATTCAAGTTGAAATTTAAACTCATAAATACTAAGTGAATGGACTATCACTCACAGGAAAGGGGCACCTAACTTCCCACTATCTAGAGCATGTCAATCATAAGATTTGTTGTTTGTTTGTCTGTTTGTTTTATAAGAAGGTGACCTTTTATCTTTTGTCTCATTTTATGGGGACATTGACATTGTATCTCATTCTTCTTTTCCTATAAGCTAGTACATCGCCTGTAAGGACAGTTTAATGGATTTAAGATGAATGCTGGGGTCTACAGAGAATGCTTAGTGGGTCCTTGAAGAGGACCTGTGTTCAGTTCCCACCACTCACAAGCTGTCTCACATCTCTCCATAACTTCAGTTCAAGGGAATGTGATGTCCTTTTCAGACCTCCCTGAGCACCAGACACATATGCAGCACATATACATACATTCAAGAAAAAAAAAAAGTTTATCCACATAAAATAAAATAAATAAATTTAAATTTCAAAAAAGCTCAGTATCTAACCCACCTCAAAGTATTCTCAAATACCTTGCATCTAATTTTTTTAATTGTTACATTCTGTCACCTTACACTGCCATCTCGTTCCTGGCTAGATTGTTTTTTAAAGATAGCATCAATTTTCACGTCCTATTATTTGTAACTTTACAATCTTACATCCTCCAGGTGGTTGAACTGTAACTTTCTACAAACTCCAGCTTCTTCCATGTCTCTCTAGACAGAAGGCCTCTGTCTTTAATTGCTTCATCCTGATCTCATCATTTTTCTCCAGGTAGGGTGTGGGAACTCAGGGAAGTGAAACAGATTAATCGGGCATCATAGCAAAAAAAAAAAAAAAAAAAAAATTCTTGTTTACTTAGAACGTTTTAGTCTCTGTGGAAACATAAAGTGTGGCCCAGTCATACCCTGTGTGTTTCAGAAGTAATTACAAGCAAGCAACATAGATCTTGTCAATTACCCCTCCCCCCTGGTTTATGAGGCCTGTCACTTTAGCTGAGAAGGAAATGAAATGTCTGTTATGATTTGTCTTCATGCTGTTTGCTAGTTTATTGTGCATTTTTATTCCCTCCCACCCTGTGGTCTCATTGGCAACTTCAGGCAAGGACTAAAGGAAGTAACAACCTCTAAAATGAGAAACTAGCCAGGGACCTGAGCTCCAAGATGGCCATGCAGCACAGGAACTTGAGCCCCGGACTCACCTCCAGTTCTGCAATGTGAGGGTCATGCACTTAGACAGGAAGTCTGAGCAACAAGAATACACAAATAGCATCTCAAGAAAAAGAAGTGCATTTCTGATGTTCCTTCCCATTTGGGCGTTCTCAAGGTCAGGATCAGTGACTAGAGTAGCAAACAGATAAATACAAAGCACAACTGCTAACAGCCCATGCCTTACGGAAAAATAAAGTCCTCAAAGAGGCTGGGCAAACAGCTTATTACACAGCACCAGACTAGCGGCTGCAAGGTCCTGAATTTGAAACTCAGCAACACACACACATACACACACAGACACAGACACAGACACACACACACACACACACACACACACACACACACACACACACACACCATCTCTCTGTCTGTCTCTCTGTCTCTCTCACACACATACAGACACTGTCTCTACCTCTGTCTCTGTTTCTCTCTGTCTCTCAGTCTGTTTCTCTCTGTTTATCTCTCTGACTCTCTCTTTGTCTCTCTCACACACTTATGTGCCATCTATACACCTACAAAATAAATAAAAATAAATTTTTTTTGTTATATGTAATTTTTTGTTGTTGAATACATGTATCTTTCATTTCAGATGTTTTTCAAATAAAGCAAAAATTTTAGGCTGTGAACGAATTGCATGATTTCCTTTACATTTTGTTTTTTATTTCATTTGTTCTTCAGTCATGCAATATATCCCAACTGCAGCCTTTACATTTCAAAGATAGCAAAAGATTTATCAAATAGATTTCCTTTTTATAGTTCAAGCAGTTAGAATGTCCCTGAGTAAAACAGATAGGAGCCCCGACCTTACTGTTGATATTAAAGTAGAGCAAATATTTTCTAGATGTGAGTTTTGTCTAGGAAAGTAAATTATTCTAAAAACATGAGAAAGAATGTTGAGGCTATTCTTTTCAGAAATTTTTATTTGACCCATAAGAATTTCCTGCCTACTTTCAACTGGATGAGTAAGATGATTCAGTCTGTTAGAATCTCCTTGCTCTTTGATGCTGTTGTCTATAGAAGTGGCATGTCTTGAATCCCAGTACTCAGATGCAGAGGCAAGCAGCTCTCTGTGAGGCGGAAGCATAACATCTGGGTTACCCAGTTCCCCACATTTTTAAAGAATATACTACAGTAGGGGCTGAAGACATAGCTCAATAGTGAGTTAAGAGCACTTGTGACTCTTACAAAGGACCCAAATTTGATTCTCAGCACCTACAGTATTGCTCAAAACCATCCCTAGAGCTCCATTTCCAGGAGATCCACTGCTTTCTTCTAGCCTCTGCAGATTCAAGACATTACTGTGGTGTCTTGTGTTCAGCCGGAATATACATACACATAAGATAATAATGGAAAATAAATAAATAAATAAATAAATAAATAAATAAATAAATAAATAAATGACATGCTGTGGTCTCTCCTTGCTACTCTAAACCACCAAAATAACAGAATAGTATGTACTAAAGGACAAGAAAAGAATCTTAATTTCTTTCATTTCCTATATGGTCAGAAGTCTACAGTTCACTGGAGGTAGATTTTTCCACCCCAGCTCTACCTGTCAGGTCTGTGTCTGTCATAGTTTGGGCAAGCACACTGAGCACTTACATATATTTCATTCTTAGTCTTAGTCTTAGTTTAATATTACTGCAGTGAAATATCTGAAATAATCAGTATAAAAAGGGAAATATTTATTTTGGAGATTTTAGTCCAAGACTGGACACACCCACTGCATTAAGGCTCAGATGGGTTTATTGGTGGAAGAGAGGGGAATTCATTGCAAAGTAAACTGTTCAGCTAGTGGCCAGGAAACAGAGAGAAAAAAAAAAACATATCGTTTACATTTGAGAAAGAGAAAACACGCTCATTTTCACAGCTACTACGACCTATTCTACGGAGTCTCTAAGAAATGAAAGAAGATCACGTGAGAAGAAAACAGTGTAAGACGGAGAGGAGCAGAGGCATTTGAGAATATTGTCACTTAACAGGAACCAAGTAGAATCAGCAAAATACTAGCACTAGGTTCAGTAAGGCGACAGGACATAAATCAACACACTGGAATTAGAAATTCTCCTAACAGCAATGAGTTAGAAAGGTGATCTTAAAAAGAATACAAGAAAATGACCACAAAATACCTCAAACCAAATCAAACAAGAATTTTTCAAGATCATTAGAGCAAAAACAACAAATCAAATATTATCTTTGTTGTGTTTTATTCTGTAGAATATTTACAGGATTCATTCAGAATCCAGACAGCCAACTCTGCTTTCACTTACATGGTGATAATATCTGTTACTTATATCTACATCTACATCTATTAAATCTATAGATATGATAATTAGATAGATAGATAGATAGATAGATAGATAGATAGATAGATAGATAGATCCAAAAGTAACCCTTTGTGCTCAAATACTACATAGTAAAAGATAAAACTAATCTTCTATGCCTTTGTAATTGTGGAAACTAAGGCACATTCTTAATATTGAAATAATTACAGTTTGTGGGGTGCATTTTCTTTCAAGTTGTACAGATTGGCAAGTCGTTCCAGTAAAGGCTAAATTCCTGCTAAGAATATAAATTAGCACCAAAAGCAAAATGAAACTGCTGCGGTTTTCTTCCCTTAACAACTGCATTATGTTTTATAATGTCTGCAAATGGCTTTTAAGTCACTACTTAGTTAAAAAAAAAATTGTAAGGAGTAAAACCACATAGGCAAGTGGAGGGATCAAATTTATCAAAGTAAATAAAGCCATAGACAACAGCAAACCCTTCCTCTGGGTCTTAGATGTAAAATGATCCACTAATAGTCACATAAATAAACAGCAGACCTTATGCTAAAATAAACATAAAACGTCTGTATTTGGAGACTAGGAGTTGGCAATTGATTCCAGTTTTTCAGGTAATGCATCAATGGTTTGTCTAATTGGTAGAGACTCTCTATATTCAATTTATATAACCATCTAGAATAATTATAGAACCCTGGAAAAACTAAAATATAAAAGGGTAAGTTGGATTTGGGTATGTGATTAGAAAATTCTTTGATTTCTTTCCTTGTGAGCTTATATGAGTGGGTATATATGTGAACAAACACATATGCATGCACACTTGTGTATGTATGTGTGCACATGATGTGTACATATGTGTACACATTCCTGTGTGAGAACACATACCTTTGTAATTACAGAAACAAACATGAATTTGGAGGGAGATGTGGTCGTGGGGACACAGAAGAATCTGGAGAACAAGGAGGAGAGAGTCTTACAAAGAAACATTGAACTTACGTATGAATTTCTCTAAAAGAATTGAAAAAACACAAGCAATAAAAATTCAGAGTTGTGAAAACTGTTGGTATTGTGTCTAAACTCCACCCCCACAGTTACCTGGCAACAGCCAGGTAGGCTTGGCCCAATGTAAAAGGGGCTGCTTGGCCCTGCCTCTCTCTCTTACCCTCTTGGCTCTCTCTTGCTTCTTGTCCCCTTGTGCCCATTCTATCCCCATTCTCTCCCTCTCTCCATGTGGAAATGACTGGCCTCTGTCTCTACTCTCTCCTTCTCTGCCTTTCTCTGCCTCTGCTACTCTCTTAACTCCCCTCCCCATGCCCTAAATAAACTCTGTTCTACACTATGCTATACTATACTATATTATACTATACTATACTATACTATACTATACTATACTATACTATACTGTACTGTACTATACTAAACTATACTAGTGTGTGGCTGGTCTCTCAGGAGAAAAGGATGCCTCAGCATGGGTCCTCCAGGATGACCCCTTCCCCCACACCCTGCCAGAACCTAGTCTTATAGCCCTTTCTCCTTTTCTGATCACAACTGAGACAAGTCCCAATGGATATATCTACAAAAGACTCTTATACCTGAGGCTAAGAGAACATTATAGAGGAGGGGTGGAAAGACGGTAAGAGCAAGAGGATGAGGGACTTTGCTGTGAGATTGTGTCTCCTAGTGACATCAGAAGCCCCACCTATAAAGTCTCACCATGACTGCTTAAACAAGAGCTGAACAAGGATGATGTTGAGAAACATGACACACTGCATAGGGGAAAGGCCAGAAGACCTCAGCCCTACACAAATAACTGCAGGCAACGGGGTAAGGCTGTGAGGAGACAGTCCTCCTGTGTGTGTGTGTGTGTGTGTGTGTGTGTGTGTGTGTGTGTGTGTGTGTGAGTGTGTGAACATGCACAATAACAATTGGTGAAAAAAGAAGCCATGAATTTTAAGGAGAGTGGGGAGAGATGTATAGATAAGAGATTTTAGAGGGAGGAAAGGAATAAAGAAGTGTTGTAATTAATTGTAATTACAATCTCAAAATTTAAAAAAAAAACTTATGATTAATTCCTACTTTGTTCTTAAGACAGAGAGTGCCAAAAAGAAACACATCCACAGAAATTGTAATGGATTATCAGCGTGAGAGGGGCTGCATTTTCAGTGGTAGGAGTATGACACACGAATGCATTTTCTTAAAACTGGAGACTCCATCAAGGGTTATTATAAAATTAAAATTGCTAATGATATATAATGAGCTCTCAGATGTTAACCATATTCCTCCTACAAAAATAGTAATCTTCCATAAGCATTTCAATTGAGTTAGTCACAGTGAGTCACACTAACATTGGTTGATGCACTCTGAAGTAATCTTACATGTGTTTACATTTTCAGGAGGCCCAAACCTCTGTAAACTGCAAAAGATACAGTAAGAAAATCAAGGCAGAGTGTCACAAGGATTTAACAGCATGACATACCAACCACTGAGTGGATTTGGGGAAACAAAATTCTAACAAAGAAGCAATTAGAAACATGCAGAAAATAAATATATCATATAAACTCTATAGCAAAGGTAAGCAAGGAACACTGTGGCTATAAATATGTGACCAGATGGATGAGTCATCCAGAAATATTCCACTGGAAGCCAATGAAAGCTCCTTATGTTTCTCCTCTCAGACTTAAATATACTTTATGTGAATACAAAGCATATAAGTATATGGTATATATAAATATATATGTATGTTTCCCTGAAGATGTATAAATGCCACCTTGGTGTCAGCAGGAGAGGGATATGACAATGGCCACGTTTGGTGGTGAAAACAATTTTAATTAGTTATGTCCCTATAATGATGAAACAGACCAATGTGAGCCCTCCTATCTTTTCTTCCAAGTACTAAATTACAAGATACAGACTAACTAGTGGGCAGTTTATTGATTGTATATGTGATCTTAATGTAAGTTCAAAGACAAGGACTGCACACAATCAGTTTGTCTGCCTGAGTCCATTTATCCTCTCTTGCTATACCAATGCAACTGGCTGCTCTCTATCATTGGTCAGACATATGCTTACACATTCTTTTCACCCTTACTCTCCACCAGTCATACTGCCCTTCAACCTGTTCTTCAGCTACTAACATGGCAGACACAATCTCATAGTCTCAAAGGCTATGGCACACTGTGTTCACCCTTTCTAAAAGATGCTTGTGTCAGATTGCTCACAGACATCATTATTCTGTAAATAGTATGATGCAACTTTTTAATCATAAATAATCTAGACATGACTTTTAAGGACACATTGATAGGCAGGTCATGTACAGATTTGGGCATCTAAGGGGTTTCTAGGGACTAATCCCCTATAGACACTGAGGGTATATATCTGCAGTTCTCAGAAACAACTACAAGGCAGATGTTAATCTTTCATCTACAATAAGGGAAAGCTTAGAAATGTAAGTAAATGACCCAAAGTAACACAAGCAAGAAGTGTAGAAATAAAATGTCCATACACAATACTAGTGTACAGGTAGGTAGTTTTCCTCATTGTTATCGCAAAATAATTCCTCCAAACAGCATTAAGAGAAGAGGGGGTCATTTTTTAATTGGATGTTTTATTTATTTACATTTCAAATGTTATCCCTTTTCCCGGTCTCCCCTCTGCAAACCCCCTATCCCATCTCCTCTAACCCTGCTTCTATGAGGATGCTCCCCCACCCACCCTCCCACTCCCATCTCACTGCCCTGGCATTCCCCTACACTGGGGCATCAAACCTTCACAGGACTAAGGGCCTCTCTTCCCACTGATGCCAGATAGGGCCATCCTCTGCTACAAATGTGACTGGAGCCATGGGTCCCTCCATGTGTACTCTTTGGTTGGTAGTTTAGTCACTGGAAACTCTAGGGGGGTCTGGTTGGTTCGTATTATTGTTCTTCCTATGGGGTTGCGAACCCCTTTAGCTCCTCCAGTCCTTTCCCTAGCTCCTCCACTGGGGACACCATGCTCAGTCCAATGGTTGGCTGACAGCATCCACATCTGTATTTGTCATTATCAGGGTTTCAGTGCATGTTGTCAGGGAAGGCATGGCAGAGCTCATGGTGGTAAGATGTGTGTCCAAAGCTCTTCATATCCTAGATGCTCAAGAGAAAAGCAGAACTGGAAATGGAATGTGCTGCAACCCTCCAAGTCCTCCTTCTAGTGCTCTTCCACAGCCAGCAAGTTTCCATGTTCCCAAAGTACATTTCCCAAAACACTGCCACCAACTGGAAAGTCCCACAATCACACACATGAGCCTGTGAGGAACAATTTCCACTTAAACCACAGTAGACACCCACATTGAACCTCACGCATGAGATTCAAAAGGAGCATTCTTGCCAGGCATGCCTTCATTTCCTCCATGAGAAATAGCTGCTCAACAAACACAGGAGAAATGAAGGAGAAAGACCAGGACATTTACCATTGTTGACTGTTTTAATCTTCAAATAATAAATAATAAAGTATGAATGTAAAGAAGAAAAATAGCACAAGTCAATAGTCAATTTTCCAACAGTACCTGTATTAAATAAGTCAAGTAGAAGAAAAATATATCTGCCAGAATTAGAACCCACACACTCCCAGTGCCTCTATTTCTCTTTAGAAGAATAATATTTCATATTCTCATTCCACTGACCTGAATTTAATAATATTTTAAAGAGTGATGATAGTCTAGAGGTTATGTCATTTTTTCCCAGTTTTCATTTATGTAATTTTTTTAACTTGAACATAAAGAGATTACTATATTTGTCTTTGTTTCCTTTTTCTCTTCTTTATGTTAGATTTTTCTTTTTTTTTAAGCAGGATTATTTTAAAATTATATTTAGTTACCTGGCCATTATAATAGATATTCTATCTCTAAATATGGAAATGTATGTAGGAATATTTAAGTGTCTTCCTATCTAGTAGATAACTATTGGGCAGAGTTGTATTTGATATCCTATACAATAAATATGTTTGATATATGTATGAATATTTATGTTCCATAAAAACGCACAAGTCAATATCCTACTCCTCAATATGTTAGTTTAGAAGGGAGGGTGTCTTTGTTAGGATTCCTATTACTGTGGTAAAACACCATGACCAAAGCAACTTGGGGAGGAAAGGATTATTTCATCTTACAACTGTCCCTGGGGTCATAGTTCATCACTGAAAGAAGTTGGGGTGGATTCCTGGAGGCAAGAGGCAGAAGCAATGGAGGTGTACTGTTTATTGGCTTCCTCTTCAGGGATTATTCCACCTGCTTCATTAGACGACACTACACCACCTGTCCAGGAGCAGCACCACCCCTCACTGGTATAGACCCAACAATATCAAGAAAATGCACAAAAGACATCTACAGGCAAGACTTAGGGAGGAATTTTCTTAATTAAGATTATGCATTCCCAAATCTGTCAGGGTGCATCTTGAGCTGAGAAAAGCCAAAAAGCACAGTGGGCTTTATTGTAGGCAAGGGCATTTGATAGGCATGACATTCTGAAAGGTAGGGTTCTCCCCTGTTCTGATCAAGCCATATGGGGAAAATACCAATCTATATCCCTAGTTGGCTTTGTGACTGCCAAACTTCACGGGGAATTCTACCAAAACTTTCTCTAAGATGAATTGCACTCTTTCTCTCATTTTACTTTTTTTATGTTTTTTTAATTAGATATTTTCTTTATTTACATTTCAAATGCTATCCCGAAAGTTCCCTATATCCTCCCCCAACCCCTGCTCCCCTACCCACCCACTCGCACTTCTTAGCCCTGGCCTTCCCCTGTGCTGGGTCATATAAAGTTTGCAAGACCAAGGGGCCTCTCTTCCCAATGATGGCCGATTAGGCCATCTTCTGTTACAGATGCAGCTAGAGACACAAGCTCAGGGGGTACTGGTTAGTTCATATTGTTGTTCTACCTACAGGGTTGCAGCCCCCTACAACTCCTTGGGTACTTTCTCTAGCTCCTCCATTGGGGACCCTGTGCTCCATCCAATAGCTGACTATGAGCATCCACTTCTGTGTTTGCCAGGCACTGGCATAGCCTCACAAGAGGCCGCTATATCAGGGTCCCTTCAGCCACCAAACCCAGATACTATTGCACATGCCAGCAAGATTCTTTCTCTCATTTTAAATACCATTTTCTTAAATTAATTCCACCAACTCGTCACATGACTCTGTAGATTCTTCTGAGGCCATTTCCTCCTATCCTTGAGAGTGGAGCTGTAGTTTAGATCTTGAATGTTACCTAGGAACCCATACATCAAAGGCTTGGTCCCTAGCTCGTGGTACGACTAGAAGGTGGTAAAGCTGTAAGGAAGTTTTTATCGAATCTTGATTTGACACCAACTAGTAGGAAAGCATTATATAGACCTTACCTCACTTAACAGTTGCTCTAACTCCTGGTATTATAAATATGTAATAAATGAAAAAAGCGCTCTAGAAATGAGCATGTATCCCAACATCACCTGCATGGTAAGTGGTTCAGTCAGAATTTGAAGCCAGCTGTGGTTGATGTTCATATTCATAACCACAACCATGCCTAAAATAATTGTTTCATTGCAGGATATTACTGAAGGACACAGCTTAAAAGGACAGGACATTTCTTGAGCCTTCTAATCTGGCCATGCATTCTTTAAACCTCATCAAATGATCAGCATCTCACTGGGGTCCCTGTGCTATTTTATTAGGAAGAACCCACCTGATATGAGGAGTAATTAACTTCAGGGAAATCCTCTGTTTCTTGGAGCCATTTCATCAGAGCACTAAAACAACCAAGGTTGTTGTTCCACTGAGCTATCTTTTCTGCTTTTCTATTGGTGGGGGAAGAGGAAGGCTTGCTCTGATGCCACATGGAGCCCTGAAAATCTCCAGACTAGCAAACATCGCTAATGGGATCTGAGGACTTGGACAGTCCTGGCAATCAAAGAAGAATGAAGCACCACTCAGCAGCATGTTGGCACAGGTAAATAAATGTTGGGACTCAGCAGACAGAACTCTCACCCGAAGGACTCTCAGTGCTGGAAAGGAGTTAGTTAGCCTTAGTTTAGTGGTAAAGGAAGGGAGTCAGATGAAAAGGAAAACTGCAGAGGCCAAGTGGTCCACATCAATAAGTCATTGTCCACTTGATTGCCAAAGACAATCCAAAAAGATACAGAAGCAATACATGTGGAAGGTCAAGAGGGCCGTTTCCTAGAAATGTTAGAAATTAGAATTTGAGGTTCGTACAATGAAATAGGAATGTAAACTAATATGAAAATCATAGCTTACACCACTGTTTAAAATCTGTCTGAATGCCAAAGGTGGTTTGTTAGAAAATAGCGATGCTTTGGTTTTTTTCCATCCAAGTAAAATACGTTTGTCTCCCACGTGCTGCCTTCTTGTACACAGTCTTTTTCCCTTGAAGAAATTGAACTCTGTTTATATCTGTGTAAGGCCAGGAGCCATGTCTACTTCTCCATCTTCAAATTTACCCCAGCAGAGGATGGAAAGCTAAACATCTTTTTATTTTGTTGCATTCTTTCAAGTACAATGCTTTTCTGAAAACATTGCCGTATCCGAACAAGAACTAATAATTCAGCATTGATGTGATAACTGCTAAAACCTATCTATATACCCCTCTATCCTAATAGGGAAGGCTGACTCAAAGACTGAAAGTGTTCTGCAAATTTATCTGCACCCAAATCCAGTATAATACTAAGCATAAAATCCTTTCTAATTGTACATATAAAATCCCGCTTAATACTTGCTCTGACTATTTACTGGAAATGAGATGAGAAAAGAATTTGCTCAATATGCCTGCCTGAAAATGGACCATGCATTCTGGTGAGGTTCTTTTTCGTTGACCCATTTTCGCAAATTCATTTAACTACTTGGACATCATCCTCTTAATTCTTAAGCCCAAAGCATACCCCACATTCTTCTTAATACCTGAACATTCCAATCGCTCTTTTCTTTTAACATCTAACTGCTTTTCCACTGAGATTCCTTTCAAAAGACTCAACTGGAATCCGATTACTACAAGAAGGATCATATTAGCAGTCAAGAATTCTTTCCTAACCTTTCTATCAATAAGGGGATACTCTCCACCTTTCTTCTTCTCTGCTTTTCCACCAGGCAGCGGCACTTGCGCCTGAGCACAGCTAAGAGCATGGCCTCAACATTACTGAAGGAATATTCTAATTTCATGCAATGTGGGATTTGGGATGAGTTACCTATTCCCTTCCGCCTGGTGTCCTCATACAAGAAGTGTTGACAGGAAATTAAACTTATTTATTGAACTAAATAGGAAAGCATTTGTGAATGTTCTTCGTGAACTGTGTTACATATATAAATGACTTCCCACCCTAGCTCTGTGCCACATTAAAAGGAAGCTACTGCTATATGGATACAGAGGGCATTGTTAAGGTTGGTCCCAAAGATAGAAGCCTTCCTTTCTTTCTCTAAAGTGCCTCATTTACTTATTCATTCTATTTTTCCTTTTTCAGAATTTGATACACAAATACAGTATTTACATCATCCCTACCCCATCCCTGCCCTCCTACAACTCCTCCCATGTCCCCCAGTCCCTCTTCAATTCATGATATAAATAGAAATTGTATACAAAATGACATGTCTGAACCCATAACACTTGAAAATAACTGTGTACCAAACATTAAACACAGGACAAAAGCAACCCAAATAACAAAAACCTGGAAATGTAGGTGGGAGAGACCTCTCAGAGGAAACCCCACATGTAGGTAAAGAGCTACAGGCAGTAACTGTGGAGTGGGGAGGCATGAGTCTGCTCCTGGGGTGAGTCCTCTGATAGGTCATCCCGTGTCAAGCAGTAAGCCATAAATACACATACATATAAGTGAGCAACATTAAATGAACTCAGCAAGTTGTGTGCATGTGTGTGTGTGTGTATGTATGTATGTATGTATGTATGTATGTATGTATGTATTTTGCATGCATGATAGACTCAACAGGTTGTGTTAATGTATGTGTGCATGCATGCATGCATGTATATGTATATATGCATGCATGTATGTGTGCAACAGTAATAAGTGAAGAATATAATGCCATGAACTTGAGGCATGGAGGGTGGCATAGGAAATTTTGAAGAGAAGAAAGGAATTATATAAATGTAATATATATATATATATATATATATATAATATATATTATAATATATATTATAATATATATTATATATATGTAAGAATTATATATATATGTATATATATAATTCTTAAAAGTAAATTAAGAAAACACAGAATCTCTCTCTCTCTCTCTCTCTCTGTTTCTCTCTCTCACACACACACACATTGAAAACTACAATATATAATCAAAGGACTGATGTTTTACTTGACTTTTCATCTTTTGAGAAAGAAAGGGAGAGGGAGAGAGAGGGAGAGCAAGAGCGCACGAGGGGGGGGCGAGAGCACACGAGAGACAGAGAGAGAGAGAGAGAGGTCACGGAGTTGGGCTAATGAAGTGGGGGAATCTGGGAAGAGCTGGAGTGGTATTATTAGAGTATATGGTGTGAAAATGTGTTGATAAAAAAGAAAAAATAAGTAAATAAAAGGGTTTTTAATTAGAGAAAGAGAGGAGGGGAGAGGATATGTGGTTTTCCCATGATCTCGTGTATTTAACTTGGGGAGTTGGGATTTAAATTATATTTTTGAATACAAAAATTAACTCACAATTTAGCAAGTCTTCCTCTTCTAAGCAAATTAGACATGAAAAGTTCTATGAAGATATATATTAAAAATGGTGTATACTTATGCCCAGTGTCGCAGAAATATATCCCCACTACATTGTAACCATGGAAATAAATTACAAAACAACAAATGAATTCCTACAAACAAGCAAGCAAACAAAAAAATAGGCGCATGTGCACGTGTGTGCTGAGAAACAACAGGAAGCGTGTTACACAAATGCTCCTGTACAGTGAAGTTTCTGGTGCTGATCATTTTTCCTTTGTCTTTTATGTATTGTTCCATACCTCTTTACAAGCACATATTATTTTTATACCCCGAAAACAACAAGGAAGTTGTTTTCATTTTATTATCTAACAGATATAGCTATTTCCCTGAGGTGGGCTATTTTGATAATATATAATTGTTGTGTGCCTTTTCCTGTGTGGATTAGAAAGTTAGAAATGCATTCTCAGATGTGCCAGGATAAAAGGGAAGTCAGACAAGAAAAGTGTAGGCCTGCAGAGATGGTTAAACTGAGTGGCTTTCTCCACACTGGAACAAAACTGGTAAAGTTCCATGTCTTACTAGCCAGGTCCTTGCCTCAAGCCAAGTCTCTGAGCTGTTCTCCCACAAAACCTGAAAAATAACATCTCTGTTCTCATGAGCTTATTCTGGGTATACAATAATTCAGTATTTATAAGGGCTCACATCCTTATGTGATAGTCTAGAAAGAGAACTAGCTGCTCACTGTAAAATGAGATGATGTGTAATCCTCCTGGACTGTCCTGGAAGTAAGTCACTGTTGTCACCAACTCCTGTCATGCTTTACCTATGGATGCTATGAGAGAAACAGTCACCTTCCCTGTAACAGAATTAGGTACTTTACTGAAATGGTTCACTTTAAGTACAGTCTCTCCAGTCCCAAGGTAGAAAAGACAGTTGGTGTGGGGATAAAAAGGTGAACTTCATAACCAAAGCCCCAAGAAACCAACCTTTTGCAGAGTAGTATTAATTACTGTGAAAAATCAGCAAATCCCTATGTAAAGTCCTAGCCAACGGCTTGCATTTAAGCTGAGCTCAAGAGCATCCAGAGAGCATTCCAATCAAGTCAGCCAAATGAATGGGGAAATAAACTGTGCTCAACCCTGCTTTCAGAATCTGACTCCCACTGGGAAAAAATGGCAAGGCAACTGGAGGCTCCCAGTGCTGAAGATGAATGGGGTAGAAGGCCAGGGACACACATAGGAGCCAGCATACTGATAAATCCCAGCTCCCATGTGTCAACAACCTTAGAGAAGAAAGCTGAAATTCCATTTCTGATCTCTGGAAAACTTATTCTGGTTGCGATTTTATAAGTCGGGAAAACAGAACCTCTCATGACTAGAAAACACAATGTATCAAGAGTGCTAAGTGTGAGCCATGCAATGGGGCTCACTATCCTAGCTGCCTTTTAATGTAGCATCTGTCTGTTTACATCCCTATCTCCCCTCTAGTGCCAGGGTGAGCTCTCTGGACCTTAACTATTACATGCAACTCTAAAACAGATAAATTCCATATTGCCCTTGATCGTTTTTTTTTTTCTTAAAATATAAATGATTTGCATTATACTCAGAGTAAATAAAAAGTACAATGTGCCTAATAAGATTCATTAAATCACAGGATTTAAGATACCAAGAAGTATACAAATGGGTTAAATTTTTGAAAAAGAATCTTACTTTCCTGTTTTTCCCTACCTCCTCCTAAGAACTCAAAATGAAGACTCCAGAACTCCGGTCTGGATTTATACAGTGGAAAATAAAAATGCAGAGAGTGTTACATATCTGGATCCCCTAATCAGAGGTCACACTGTCAGTTAAAATTCATGAAACATTCTCATTATACAAAGAGGTTATGCAAGCTGCAAAAGAGCTTTCTGTTTCAATGAAGCAGTTAAATGCATTAATTGCTCCATGCTACCCCTTAAATGCAGCACAATTAATTAGCCATTCCTGCCAGTAAATGTGCACTTTTGTGTGGCTCTCTACCTAGAGCTGTCTCACAGTGCCTCCCAAACGTTTACTTTATTTTTATCCTTATTCTAGAACTGTGAAACACATTCTGTGGCAGAGTGGAGAAGCTGACATTAGGTGAGAAACAAAACCACCAAGAACAACAACAACAACAAAATTGGTCAAATGGGGGCTTGGCATGCTCCATAATTAAACAAGGTTTAAGGAACACAGAGATTTTTTTTCTCTCTCTCTCTCTTGCTACCTGAAAACTACTCATTAATCCACAGGGGGGGAAAGTGCTAAAGACTTATAACTACTATAAATACAAGAAAGAAAAATTAAGCCTGTCTTTCAAAATACAGAGAAGTAGTGTTTGCATTTGAGTAGATGCTAGTCTACAGAGAGTTCCAAGATAGCCAGGACTGTAGAAAAACCCTGTTTCAGAAAACAAAAACAAAAAAACAAAAATGCAAATGGCTGAGCAGTGTATAAAATCACCACCAGTTATGAGAGAAATGCAAATCATAACCACAATATGTCAACTCCTACCTAGTAGAATATCGGTCAACAAAACCTAGTAACTTAAGTGTTGGTAAGGAGAAAAGGGACCCTTACATATTGCTGGGATGTGATGTAGTTATTATGGAAACAGCCCTCACAAAATTAAAATAAATAGGACTGCCGTATAGTCTAGAAATACTATTTCTGAATATTTATCTATAGAAATGAAATCCACATATTGATGAGATATCTGCACTACGATGTTTATTGTAGTGTTATATACAATAGCCAAAAATCGAAACAACTGAAGTGTCCATCAAAGGTAAGAAGATTGTCTTACTTGTGATTTCTATTGCTGTGATAAACACCATGTCCAAAACCAACTTGGGGAAGAGAGGGTTTATTTCATCTTACAGCTTGTAGTCAGTCCATCATCCAGGGAAGTCAGACCAGGAACACAAAGGCAGGAGCTGATGCAGAAGCATGAAGCAGTGTTGCTTGCTGGCTTGATCCAGATGACTTTCTCAGCCTACTTTCTTATAGCACTCAGGACTGACTACCAGCACAGGACACCACCCATGGTTAAGTTGCCTCACCACCACCACCCCCAAACAAGAAAATGCTCTATAATCTTGTCCAGAGACCTATGGCTCACAGAGGTGGAAGTCTTTCTCAACTGGTGTTCCCTCTTCCTAAAGGACTCATCTTGGATCAAATTGACATAAAACTAGCCTGCACAGATAGAGAGACTGGAGGGGGGGGGGGCATCCAGAAAGGTATCCATCCTTGACCCTGCTGTTTGCAATAAGAGAGAGGAACTCAGAGGATTCCACACTAAGTGACCTAAGTCAAGCTCACAAAGACAATTTATAGTCTCACTTATATATGAACTTAATACAGTTCATCATAGAAACAGAGTAGGCATGTGATCGCAGAAGGCCAGGGTGTGGGAAAATAGGGAGGTTGAACAAAAGACATGAAATTTCAGGAGTAAAAAACATTTTGGAGAAATAATATGCATCATAGTAAACATAATTAATAACCATTTCTTTTATACTTGAATGATACTAAGAAACTAGATCTGAAGGATTCTCCCCATTCCTCACCCCCACATACAGGGTAACTGTGATAAATTTGAAAATAAGGATTTTTTTCTGACAATCACTTACTGGAAAACATAATATGCATAATAGGTACTAAAATATCAAGTAATATCTTTAAATGTATGTTCTATCTGTCAACCACACTTCAATGAAATATGAAAATAATTAGCAAGCTAGTGAAAAAGATTTGGTTGTCTGTTGCCTGTGAACTACATTTTGTTAGCTTACCAGAACTTAAATCTATAAATAAAGGAAAGGAAAACTACTATGTAAATGACTGTTTAAGACATATGCTATGCTAGCCCACTTCAAGACTAATTAAGGCACACTCTCATTTCAAATTGAAAATAAACCTCTAAAGGTTTAAAACAAACCAATGTATGGCATTAAACCATATGGTCTTTCTTTTGTGTGACTATAACTTGCATATTTAATGTCCCATCTAAATGCTTCCTTCTGCTCTTTAAAAATTCTCAAAAAGTGTACTGTTTTATTATTCCTGTTGAATGTCATAATAAATGTTCTTCAACATTAGATTTGTGTCAGTCGAAAGTACATATTTACATATATGTTTATATAATAGTGTGTATAAAGTTACATGGGGTGTAAATATAAATGCATAACCTTTTTGCATTTCACGGTACAAGAGAAAAGAATAAAACAGTAACTAATCATTTTCTACTGCCCCTGTCATGTGCACCTGCCCCACATCCCCAGTGAAGTACACATCTCCTTTTTGCCTAGATGACAAATGAGAGCCATAAACTGTACCATGGGGCCACAATACCTTTGAAAAAAAACTTCCCTGTAACCGGTGGTCTGATTTCCAATTATGGGTTTCAACATTGTAAGTAAAAATCCTTGTGTAGTTCTAATATAATAATTCTCACATTAATAAAATATAACCTGGGACAACCTAGAAGAGTCCTTGAAGAATCCTGGCAAACCCAGGAAGATAAGATCTTTTTGCCATTAGGCTTTCACAAACATTAACAATGACAATGCAACAGAGGGATCAATATCTTACAGTCAACGTTCCAGGCAGGAAATAGTGCAAGTCAACGGAATAGAAGAAAAATGGTGGAGAAGAAAGGAGGAAGAGAACGAAGAGAAGCAGAAACGTCCATGCTGCGGATCTGATGTCTTCGACAGTAGGAACTATTTAGGGTTTTCAGCTAAAGATGCTCCATTAGATTCGAGACTATGTAAAATTGTCCCATGCTTACAGTGAATTGACTAAAAGGAAATGAAAAGTTCCAAAAGACACCGATGCTTCACAAAATGATTGTCCAGGCAACCGAAGAAAGGTCTCTGTTATCTTCATCTAGGCTTTCATAACAAAATTCTGAGCAACTTAAATATTGGAAATTTATCTTTTACAGTTCTTAAGGCTGGAAAGCAAAGGTCAAGGTGCCAGCAAATAGAGTTCCAGTGGGAGCCCTCTCTCTGGCTTTAATGGCTGCCTTCCCACATATCTGTTCCAGATGAATAGAGACAGCCTTGGGGTCTCTTCCAAGTCATTGTTTTATTTTCTTCATGGTGTTTGTCATTAAAGCACCGTTTTGGCCATAATAACCAAGTGCTCTACCTCTGGGCTACACCCCCACCACCCCTTCCCCATCCTCTTTAGAAGTTATCATTACATATTTTCTTTTTTAAATTGACAAGCTCCATGACAATAAGAGACTGTTTCAAAAAAGAAAATATGTAATGATAACTTCTAAATTGCTTAGAGAGTAGACATGGTTTGGATTTCCTTCTGTTTTGGTAAACTCTGGCCATGGGTTCAGTCGTAGCCTTGGTGGATTATATGTGGATGAAATGTTCAGTAAGGAGGATAGGTTCCTAATTAGCTCTGTGCCCTCACCAAGATCCTGGCAGACAGTAAAAGAGTGCTTGAAGACTCATTTCTAAAATCAACGACCATTTGTCAGGTACTGTTCTGAGCATTTTATATGAATTAATTGATTTAGTTTGCACAATAATTTGATGAATTAAGTGTTATCCCACTTTACAAATGAAGTAACTGATAGGTCAGCAAGAGCTTTGGACAAGATTATACCAGATCTGCACAAAGTCACTGGTGACCATCCCACTCCTTGGAGAATATCAACTTCTATAGATCCTGTCCTGCTTGACCTTCAACTGATCACACATCCCCATTTCAAATGCCTCTCAGCTGGCCTCCAGTGCACCTTCTTCCTACAGAAACTCTTGACTCCTGAATGTTCCCTTCCTGTTCCATTTCTTTATTTGTTCTCTGCCTACCAACTACTAGCTATGGGAAGTCACAAGAGATTCTTTTCTATTCATCCTCTATCATGAGGAGGCTGCAACAACTCCCTTGACTTTTACATCACCACCACACCATTTCCAAACCTGTTACCATCCCAGAGGCTGTTCCTGAAACCAGATCCATTATTAGAAAGAGCTACTAGATTGCTGTAGATATATGCCTAACCAGCATCTCAAACATAATATGTCTTTTCAAAACTTAGCCCCTAATTTCACCCCATCAATCCCTCCAGAATCTCTGAGATTCTTCCTCTTCTTTAGATGTATGTAGACCAAGCAAATGTTGGGGTCATCATTAATTTCTCCATCACTTTAAAACCCTACATCTAGGGGCTGGAGAGTTGACTTAGCAGTTAACAGCCCTTGTTCTCTTGCAAAGGATCCTGTTTTGATCCCTAACACTCATATGAGACAGAACACAACCACCGAGCTGTAGCTCTAGGAAATATGATAGTTCCCTAGCATCTATGGATAGTTACATGTTTATAGCACATATACAAACACTCATGCAGCGCATGCATGCACACACACATAGGCACACACACATACACACACACACACAGACATAGATATTTCTACCCCATATTTCATGTGTTAGCAAGTCTTGTTGGCTCTATATTCATAACATAACTAGTGTCCAACCACTTCTCACCGTTGCTACTCTTTTGGTCCAAGAAATCGTGACATCTCACTACAACCACTTCACTAACCTCCCTAGATTGTCCTCCCCACCTGACCTTGTCACTGTAGATCTTACAGTCAATGCAACGATCAGACTAACTCTTTTCAACATGCCAGATCATGTAATTTTCTTCTTGGAGACTTCAATATTTCATCATCTACAGATTGGAATAGTCATGAACACTGCCTACTCTAGACTCATCACCATGTTTAATTCCCACTGTGTCATCTTCTACCCCTGAGTATGAGTATTCAGTTTATACCACAGACACAGAATACAATAATAAATTTTCAAATTTTTCCTTTTACTACCAGCCATGGTAACTTTGATTTGTCAGGCTTTTTCTGCTTTCATTTCAATAGGCCAAGTTCTGACAACAGAAAAATTCCTGGTACAACAAGAAGACACTTCAGGTTTCATCCTCCCCCACACTCCATACATTTATTTTTGGGTAAGTCAAGCCAAAGACTTTAACAGTAATGCTGACATAGCAGTGTTCACAGGAGACAACTTCATAGGAATTCAAGTTCTTTTTAACTAAAATCAAGCTCAGATACAATATTCAAATCTGACAATATGTTTGTCTAAGACCAAACTGAAGTGTCACCTATGACTTGTCAATAAAATCTAAATAGCATTGTGCTGAGTCACTCACAGATACAGAATGCTGTCAATTAAAGGCAGGAATTAAAGGCATGAATTGTCCCTTAAAGAGAGGAAATTTAGGCCCAATTGTCTTCAGTTTAGCTGTATTACTAAGAATGGATTTATTCCTGTTCTTTTATTGCTGTCTTGTACTCTAAAGAGAATAAATCAAATCCTGAGTTTAAGAAATTGAAGATATTTTGATCCACCTTCATCCATGATGCTGGTAACGATCATACCTTTCTTTAGTTCTCAAATATAACCCTGAAAAGGTTAGACCAATAATACAACTTAAAGTATAATTTTTATCTTATAATATTAATCCATATAATAGATGGGGTTAGGAAAAGATGTGATTTGGGAAATGAGCTTAAGGCACAATGTAATATCAGAGAAAAACTATATAACATATAAAGAATCCACAAAAGAGAAGGCAAAATGACCCTGGAGACCATAATAGCAGTACCAGCCTGATAGCTGTGTGCTCAGTCTATAGACAAGAGTCTAGGCTGAAGCCGGGCGTGGTGGCGCATGCCTTTAATCCTAGCACTCGGGAGGCAGAGGCAGGTGAATTTCTGAGTTCGAGGCCAGCCTGGTCTACAAAGTGAGTTCCAGGACAGCCAGGGCTATACAGAGAAACCCTGTCTCGAAAAAACAAAACAAAAAAAAAAAGAGTCTAGGCTGGATGAAGTTAGAGGGATCCAGAAAGATACACGCAAAAAGCAAAGCTACAACTGTCCAGCTGAATGCCCAGAGATTTCAAATTACATACAAGAGGAAACTTTAATGATAGAATTAAAGGAATCACATGAAAAACAAAACAAAAAGGAAAAACAAAAAACAAAAACAAAAAACAACAACAACAAAAAGAATTTAATGACAATCATTAGCCTAGAGAGAACTCAATGTTGTTCAGGGACATGATTGGAGTATACCGCATGACTTGGTTGTAGAAGGTGTTTAGATAGCAATAATAATGAAAGCAACATTGTGATTGGATCGCAATTATAACCAGAATATATAAGAAAGGTAAAAATTGGAAATGTAAGACATGGAGAAAAGGAAAAATTACTATAATTTAATTCTTCAGAGATAGACACCAACAGACAGTGTTGACACCAAAAAAAAAATCCTCTAATAATATAGATAATAAGTACCCCCCCCCCAAAAAAAAACCCAGAAATTTCATTAAAGCATTCTGGGAAATGGGAAAATATGTGCAAAAAATATAATTTCTATTCTTCAAAATAAATCTTACTATACTCTTACTTGCTCTTTAAATGGGAACATGTTACTTTGATTTAAAAACAAATTCTATTAGCATATACTAATGGTTTAAACTAATGGGTCTCACTGTGATATTTTTAGATATACATATGCACATTAATCACATTTGTTCCTTCCAGTAACATTTCATCCCCTCCTGACCAACTTCTTGAGCTCTAGGATTTCCCCTTAAATTAATTTTCATGCACGCAAATACTCTGAATTACAGAATTAAGATTAAAAAGAAAAGATTAAAAGAAAAGAGTCAGGTAAATCACAGGACTGCATAATATCTGGATTCCCCTCCCCACTCTGTGCGTCTGGTTTCATCCTGTTTCTCTCAGCTGTGTCCTTTTCATATCAACCACATCCAATCACTTCCCTTAGTTTCTCTAGGAACTACTCTAAATGATGAAATTGTCAAGTAGATTCCCTTCATCACAGGAAAGCTGGGCTCAAGCATCAGAAGCCACTGAGATCTCTCCTTGGATAAACGAGTGTGATTTTTGTCATGATTAAAGTTCCTTTAAAATACACATATATGGCTATGGTTCTTCACTTAACCAGAAATAGATAAGTAAGCATACTTGTGCTTCTAAAATTCAGTATTGAAATCATGCTGACCTTAAGTTCCCCTCTCTAGAAGAAAATAGTCAAACAGAATAACTAAGCTCAAGGGGCTTGGAATCGAGCTGAGTTCATAGAGTACTTGCCCACCATGCAAAGCCTGGGCTCCATCGCTAATGTTACATGAACCAGATGTGGCAGCATAGACCTGTACTCATAGCACCTCAGAATTGAAGGCCAGAGGATCATCATCACCCTGGCTACAGGGTGAGTTGAAAGCCAACCTGGCCTGCAAGAGCCCCTGTCTAAACTGTATTTGTGACATAGGTAATTGTTTGCAAACCATTTAAATTCTCCAGTAGTGTTTTTCCATTGCTAATGAGCAAAAAATAAATAAAATATAATTTTCATTTATGTCCAGACTTAGTTGTGATTAAGGATAAGAAGCACAGGAATGTTTCCTCCCTAATTGCCACTGTTTCCTTTCATTGAAATTGATAGTCATTTTTCTATGATTGGTGTGGAAACTGACAGCTATTTTTCAATGGTCAGTATAGCTGCTGCTAAGGATGAAAAGACTAGCTTGGCTTTTGGTTTTGGATTAAACATTTTAAAGCCTAGGGCCAAAACAGTCATCTTGAAAGTGTGAATTACTTTGTTAAGTGCCAGGCCCTTGAGATAGAAAATAACTTTGCTATTGTTCCTGTTCTATTATGCATTGCTAAAGTCTTAGCTCTTTCCCACCCCCACCCCCACCCCCACCCCCCCCAAAAAAAAACATGGAAGGAGGCAGAGAAAGTAAAATACAAGTCTGAGAGATGACAGCAGAGACCCAAAACAGGTTGAGGGAAATCCAAAAACAAAGAGTATATCCTATTTCCTATGCAGAAGGCTAGGAAGTCAGAATGTGGGAAACTGCATGTAGAGCAGCCTACTTGACCACAGTGATTCCTTGGTAGGTAAAGCACTTGCCTCACAATCATGGACATGTGGATTCAGAACCCACAAAAAGTCTGACATTATGGTACACACCCATAATTCCAGCACTCCCATGGCCAGATGGGAAGAAGAGACAGGAGAAACGTTTGGACACACCAAGACAAGACTCCGACTCAAACAAGGTAGAAGAGAGAGAGAGAGAGAGAGAGAGAGAGAGAGAGAGAGAGAGAGATCACAAAGAGAGAGAAAGAGAGAGAGAGGGAGGGAGGGAGAGACCATGATTGTCAATGGCCTACAATTACCCAAGGTTCCAAAAGTAAATGAGTGCAGAACCATCAGCCCTAGAGGGAACTTGCAATGCTCAGAGATATTACAGAAGAGATGGAAAGAGTGTGAGAGCCTAGAGTGGTGGGGACCAGGTAACATGTTCTGCACACAGCAAACCAGTTACACATATGAACTCAACAGCTGTGACAGCATATCTAAAACCTGTGCAAGCCCAAGCCAGACCAAATCTTAGCAGCGAGAGAGGGGTTGGGAACACAGTATCACCTCAGAGCCACGGAGCTATTGGTAATGGTTAGCTACTGGGAGAGACAGTTTTCTCTAAGATTATAGTCCTGGCAAGTTGATGGTCCTCCAGTAGAGGGCATGCTCAAGAATATTGGGGTATCACAAATTGGTCTTGAATTTTTTTTAAATCACACAGAACTGGGTGGGAAGCGGGATGACTTGGAGAAAATTTGGTATTGCATATGATCAAAACATGCTGTATGAATCTCTTAAAGAGCCAACAAAAAAAGAACAGGTAGACAGTGCTGTTGAGGGTGCTTTGAGAAACAGAAGAAGGCAGAGGACATGGATGTACCTCCGTTCATAGAAACCTGAAATCAGACGTTCATTGTCCATACACTGGAAACCACTATTTTGGAGCTGTGTGGTTTGGGCCACTTTTCAAATGAGGAGTATCAAATTCACTCATCTCTTCCAAAATTATGTTCCTGTCACTCCTGAGGAACAGATCTGGACTGTACAATTTCCCTGACTTTGTGACTCCTATCTTTATTGGAGAGACAAGTAATAAACACTCTCTCTCTCTCTCTCTCTCTCTCTCTCTCTCTCTCTCTCTCTCTCTCTCTCACACACACACACACACACACACACACACACACACAAATTAAAGGATCCAGTTACAGACTTTAACAAGATAATGAGATCTAATGTGACAGGAACATCCGTCTGACCAGGGAACATAGACTGCAGGGTAGTAAGTTGCAGACAAAGCACTATAAATTGTCAAGCCTTTATTATTTTTCCACCAAAGAATTAGGACTAACAGAGTCAGAAGTGTTTTATCTTTGTTGGTATCACTGCGCAGCCTTTGCTCCTTCCTGTCCCACCCAAAGGACACACCCCAGGCTTGCGTGTCTATCCACCCTCTTGGGTGATCTCGTCATATGTTTCTGCTTTATTGTGACAAGGAGCAAGTAGTCAACAGCAGGTAGAGAATTACATCTGTTCAGGGAAAAGAGTTTCAGGGGCCCTTCTGTCATCAAGGACACACAAAGTGGGATTTCTAATTGTAGAACTAGCAGACCATGTCATCAGAGAAATACCTGAGTGCCAGCTGTTCCCATTAAGTAGCAACTGTGAGAAAAACTGTTCAGGTTCTCGGGACAGCTGCCCTTGGTCTGTCAATGATTCATTTCCAATGAATCACAGTTTTCGGCATTTTGGAGAAAGGCAATCCAGCAGCACAGAGAACTATCAAGGGAAGTGGGTAAGGAGGCAAGGGAGGAGAAGGGTGAAAACAGCTAAAGGGTCACACGATGGGGAGGACGTGTCTAGGAAGCCTGTCCATAAAGAGAAGCTGCAGGACAGGGAAAGAGGTTCACTCCCATCAGAAAGTAAATGGAGACAGGAAGCCAAACCTTTAGGAAGCATGAACATTGAAGACTGGGCAGATGCAGGAGCAGGGGGATGCAATGTTGTGTGTTGATTAACATGGATGTGTGTTTTTCTACGGACTGAGGAGGCATAATCATGTCTCTGGGCTAAGTAAAAACCGGAGGTAGAGATGGGGACAAAGATATGGAGGAAGTGCCAAAAGAGCAGGATCAAATGGAAGCGGTTGTTGTGGGGGGAACCGAGCTACAAAGCATATCTGAGCACACTTTGGCTCTCGTTACTAACCTCTAGAGCCACATATGTAACAGTCCACATGACATTACAAAAGCGCACCTTTGGCTCAGTAACAGTAGCTGCTTCCACCAGTGAATTAAAAGTCAATTCTTCTCTCCCTCCCCCATTTACAACCCTCAACCATAAGTCTGCAATCGAACCATTTCTGACTATCACCATCACCTCTCACCTTAACTATTGAACATTATGCTTTCTTCCACCCTGAACCCTTACAGATTTTTTTTTCACACAGCATTAGAGTGATAGTTATAGAACATAGGAAAACCATGCCACTATTCTGGGCTCTCGTGGGAGCATGAAGGGTTCAAGGGCATCATAGCAAGACCCCATCTCAAAAGAAGAAGGGAAAGGAGGAAAAGGGGGAGGAGGGAGGAGCAGGAGGAGAAAGAGGAGGAGGAAGAACAAGCAGACGAAGAAACAGATGAAGGAGAAGACAATGATAACAAAGAATAAGAAGTCTTCCTTTGTATTTGACTCAGAATAAAAGCCATCTTATACCACATACACACACACACACACACATACACACATGCACACACACACATTCACACATGTATGCAGACATACAATCATATATGCATGCACACATGCACACACAGCCTCTATATGAGAAGGTTCAAAAGTAAAATAATTTTTAAAAACTGAATCTGTAAGAGCTACCATCTGACCACCAGCTAAGACAAAGAAGGGCACGAGTGGGAGGAGCCTGAAAAGCGTAACATAGAGAAGCATAGGCTTCTGGAGTAACCGCCTTGTCTGCCCCTGATTCCAGCTGCTGCTAGGGGTCCTGGAATAGATGAGAAAGGAGCATCCAGATGGGGAAGTCTGAGGATGCCGCACAGTAAGGGGTCAGAGGTTAAAGGAGTTTATTTGAGTGATCACGTGTAGACAGAAGAAAGGTGTCTATTCTCAGCTAGGAATTCATAAGGAAAGACACTGAAGAAACCCAGCTATAAAGTAGGTGTCAGGTCTCTGAAGAACCTGGTAGACAAACTCAAGGCCCTCTCAAAGCAAGAAAACATGCTCGGAAGTACAAATCCTCTAACCAACTCTCTGAGGAGGAGTCTACACTCGACTCCAGATACCAATGAAGGGGTTTTTCTTTCCCAACTACTTCAAATTGGTAATGTTTCCAGATTAGATTTCTACAAATTACGAATGCTGGCCATTCTGAAATAAAGATTCAGCTTTAAAGATGGTAGAGTCCAAAAGGCAGCTGCTGAAACTGCTTCTGAAAGGGCAGCTGTACCTTCAAAGAGAATTTGTGATGTCCCCCAGCATTTCTCGAAAGACAAACTGAATGTAGTTTTCATCACATAAAGATCATATTTCCTACACACATCGCTCAAAGGTAGCACTGCATCCCTGGCTGCCGGTGACTTAGAAGCTGTCTGAGAAAGCATCCCAAAGAAAATCCTTCTCAAAGCACAGCAAAACCATTCGGAAACGCCAGCATAAAGGCTGCAATACTTATTTTAACTAGCACTAAATATACTCATATGTACGTTTTTACATAGTCTTCCAATCTATGAAAAAATATTATTTTATGCAATACTAAAATTATCTGTCAATTGACTCTTGATGACACCTGTATGAGGACCCTATGAGGCGCCTTTTCTCAAAAAACACCCTCTTGCCTCCCAGGTCAGTCTGTCCTGAGACGTGCACAGCTCCTTAGAGGTCAAATTGAACTCACTGGAAATCAATAAATAATCATGTAATGAGAAAATAAACCTCTTTTCTGAGTAAAAAGTTCTCTTCTGCTCAATTTTAGTTTATAACCCAAGAGAAAACTTTCAAGCATATGTCCCCTCTCTTCTCTACACTCTTAGAGACTCACTGCAGGGAGCCACAGCCCCTCCCCTGGGCTACCCGAAGCTGCACCTTATAGATGGCACCTGTCGGCTATGAAGCTTGTGGTAAACGGGTCCATATTTGGTGGTGATTTGTTCCCGCTCTTCTGGTTGGTTGAGGCCGCGTGCCTGGTGAAGTGACGTGGCCTGCCGCGATTGGTTGGCGTGAATGATATAAAAGGGCTTGTAGCCTGGGGCTCAGGGGGGGAGAAGATTGTTCAAGGTTCCTGAATAAACTGCTGAGAGAAGAACTGGTGGTTGCGTTTTCCTTGCTGTGGTAGAGGGGGGGGGGTGCAACAACTCACCTTTCCCAACTCAGCCAGCTTCATGTCCCTCCTGTCTGGACACCCATTACTTTCTATAGGCAATGACTCCTAGAGCCACCTCTCTGTGGCTCAGGTCTCTGAAAGCCCATAGCACATTCCAATGGCCCAGCCAAGCCCTCCAGCGTGAGGACCTGCAGCATCCCTCTGGCCATCCTGTAGGTTCCTTCTCTTCTGATTCAGAATGTGCTTTATAGCTCACCTGGCTGAATTTGTAGAAATCCATGCATCCTTTTAGATTCTTCTCTAGTACCCCACACATTCACTTCATTATCAACTACAAATTTAAAATCCGTCTTAGGAATGTTTTATAGACTCTCCCAAATGGATATCCCAAATAACTCTGCAAGACAAGACAGGGTGTGTTCTCTACATCTATGGGTGAAGCCTTATCCCCAAGCTTCTTAACCTTTCTCCACTTGTTACTCCTTTTTGCCCAGGTATTTTTATGCAACCCCAAGAATGTGGGTATATAAAATAGATATACAAAATGAATATCTACAGACAATAAGTCATAAAAAAGTAACAATTTTCTATGTAGTATGTAGGACCCATTAATGGTGCAGGGTTCAGAGAGCGTGTGATGTCTGCTCAGAACCAGAACTGCAGTGCAGCATTAGCAAGCACTGCCAAAACACCTCCAAACCCTTCCGCAACTGATTTTTAATTAATGTTTGATCTTTGCACAGTCCCAAACCTTTTACTGATACCAAATTTCCATGTACCTTTCATTCAGTCATAGGATCATGACCCACACCTTAGAAAGCTGGTATAAATTCTTATAAGAGATGATGAAACACTTGAAGCCCGGTTTCCAGCCTCAGAAGTCTACAGTCTCTCCCAAGCTGTGAGCCACTTACTCTGCCACCTGTTCAAAGTTGGATTGTGTTCATTCATTTCTGTGTTTTCTATGGACATCCTAGCAATACAGTAATGGGGATGATGGTATCATCAGTAAAGTCTAAAATAGTTACTATGTGACCCCTTCACAACAACAAAAAAATGCCAACTCTATATTTAGACACCCTCCATACACGTCACACTTCATCATGTCATCCTGAGCTACCCCAATAGCTTCCTAGTTGGTTTCTTTGCCAATACCCATTGGCTTCTCGAACTAATCTTCCACACAGAAGAATCAAATTCTTTTGTTTATCCCAGACCTTTTAGTATAATAGTCAAAGCCCTCCTGAAATGAGGAAAAGCCTTTTGATATTTTATTTTCCTTCTTTCTCCCCAGACACATCTGCTTTCCACTCAAGCCCAGATGAAATGCATGGAATTTCCACCAAAAGGCCAAAGTTCTCTCTCTCTCTCTCTCTCTCTCTCTCTCTCTCTCTCTCTCTCTCTCTCTCTCTCTCTGTCTCAATGTATCTTTCTCTACTCAGCAACACATTCTAAGTTATACTATATCATTTCATTTACACACTCAACGTTGTCTCAGTGAACACAGATATCCACTGAAAGGCAATGTTTTCAACTAAACAACAACAAAAGGAACAGATACTGTCGCTGGGAGCTCAGTCTCTTTTTCATTCCTACAAAGTCTTGGATACTGGTCTACAGAGATAAGCTGGAAGTGGAGGAAGAGATGGACATTGTGATCAGTAGGAGGGGATGAGGTGGGAGAGAGAGAGAGAGGTGCAGTACTTCTCTTCTCTGACATCCTGAACAAGCTCATTGAATATTAAGAAGCTCACTGGGGGCCAAGAAGCTTCTAATGGCAGCCACATATCACTGCTTTATAATGGCTATTGTAGTCCCAAATGGACTAAAGAACTCTCAAGAATACACAATTCCATTCCTGAGTCCTGGAGCTCAACCCCACACCCAAGCTCCTTAATAGACCATTAAGAACATTTCTGGCTGTTTTATGGAAAAACTCTTTACAGATTCTAGCAGGCCTTGTGGAAATGTGACTTGGCATCAAAAGAAACAGGATATGAAAGAACATTCCTGCAAAGGGCAGTTCTATTTTGATAAGGAGATGGGGACAAGAATGCACCTCACATGGTCTTTTTTTAACCACTGGACTACATCTGAAAGTATTAACCATAAAAGACTACCTAGAACCATGAACTGTGAGCTTCACAAGATGTGTCGCCTCGTGGCATACTCATTTCCTTAAAGGAAAGAGAAGATAAAAGCAAAAATCTTTCTTACAAGCAAGGGTAGAACAAACATAAAGAACTGGCCCAGTTTCCAAAATAAACACTAGGCTTAAAGCTCTCCCCATCTGGCTAAGCAGGAAACCCAAGTGAAAATGAGCATGCTCACACTCCATTTCCCTCCTACACCTCGAGAGCAGGCTCAGGAGACCGTGTAACACAGCAGTTAATGTTACACCTGAACTAACTCAATTGTTACATGACGGTTGGTGGAAGAATGTCCTTAATATTAGAATAGAACAATAACTCACTTTTAAGTCATTCTGTGAATCCATCTAGGTCAGGTAACCTCATAGGTCTCCACAGGTGCATGTGGAAATGTCTTTTGTGCCCCAAGTCAAGTACATTTCAATCTTCCCAGTGCCTCATTTATATGTGGAAAAACACTTCCCTTTCCAAATACACTTTGCAAAAGCATGTTTTCTTACCTTCATGATATCCCCCTGACAACCTCCCCTCTCATCTCTTTACTCAGCTTGTTGCATAGAAGACATCTCTTTTCTCCATAGAGCAATGGCACTCTTTGTGATGCCATCTCCCTTCCACAGAATCATGTGCCCCACCCAATGGACAATGGTATTACCATGTGAAGGTATGCTAGGATGTCAGCATTTTTTTTTTTAAAAGTGATGGAAATACCATCATTCAACTCTTACATTTAATATTTGAAAAATTAATTAATACACACAGAGACTTGAAGACTATAAGATGGTCCCTCTGGTCTTTGTACGCAATTGATGTATATTCTTAGTCTCTAGGTCTTCTATGCTCTGTTGATGTTCTTTCCAAATAAGGACATGTCAGAACAAAGTCCATAACCTCAGTTGACTCTTAGTATGAACTGTGCAGAGATGCTGAGTGAGCTCACCAACTATTGATGAGGATGTGTGGAGCTGGTCTCTGATGATGACTACTGTGTGACCGAACACATCCCAGTAACCCTTATTGCCTACATTGGAAAGTCAAATTTCCCATCACACACATCCCATTGGCAGATGGTCTTGCCATTCTAATAAAGCTTCCAAACAATTTTCCTGCTTGATTGTAAAACTGTTCTTGTCCATTACAGAAAGTTTCTAGAGTGTTTAAGTGATCGTCAATTATATCATTTTGGAAAACTGGATCATTATTAACTGGATTTCTTGCCTGCCAATTAAACCTCAATAATTTATTTATGTTCATGGTATTCAGTCTTGCTTTTCTTAGCTTCTCAAATCTCCCTGAAGCAGAATAAATTCTCACTGTTACATTTCATATGAGTTAAGCTACCTTAATCTGAAACTTAATCAAACAATAGTAGAAAGGATAAGTAATGTTTTAAATAAAATGAATGCTCAAAATCCAACCTGGTAGCCCGTTGATACATTATATCTGTATACTTAATAATATATTCAATGGATGATTAAAACAATTATACATATGCAAATATGCACAAGAAGAAAAATACTATTTATGAACAAGAGTCATCTATAACTCACTTTCTATTTGTGTTTCTCTGTTTTATAAAATTGTAATAAAAGAGGCAAATATGGAGTTCTTTGTGATGGTTAGATTAAACTGAAATGTAAGTTATATGATAATTTAGTAATAACGTAAATTGCTTTCTTGATGAATCTTTAGAAGAAGATTCATAAAAATACATTAAGAGGATAATCACATTAGAAAAAAATCTACACTCAGATCCTGTTGTTTTATAGCCATCAAAACAAATTATCAGTGTACTAAGGTGTTTTATGAATAGCTGCAAAATTAGACAGTCTGCTGATCTTTAGAAAATGGAAAATTATTAGGATTCAATAACAAGATTATGTAAATTAAGTGGATTAGAAACCATTTCACGAAAGCATCATTAAGTATTTACTGAGCAAATTAGCAAAGAGATTACCCACCTCTTGATTTAACAAAAACAAATCTGTTATTCTCAACAACTGAACTGCTGTGATACACTCTCACTAACAGCCTTTGAGAGTGAATTTCATGAATGCGAAAAAATGTCAGATTCATTCACAAATGGACAGATGTGGAACACTGGAGAGGACCTGACTAAATTGTTAATGTGATAGCTCCTCCCAGAACTATAGATGATGCTCCAGATGGGAAATATGCCAAAACTACAAAGAGACAACTTGAAGTCATAAAAGTATGAATGAAAACATATATTGAAAAGAACAAAAAAAAATCAATTCAGGCTGGACAAATGGATTTTCCACATTGGGCAAGCCTAGGATTGAAGTTTTTAAGTTTAAAAACTTCCCCAATAGAGACACATTATTATCCTAGAAACATGGGAAATAGCTGAGATACCTTAGGAATGGGCCAAAACTCCATAACTATTTCCTCTAAATTGAAACAGCCTTTGTGGAAGGAGAACAGAGTCTAAGATTCAGAAAGTCCAGAAAACTTAGAAGGTGCAGGAAGTTCATGAAACTCATTTGAGAAACTCAGAAAGTTACAAGATTTATAAGGTCCTTTCAAAGGTTATAAAGGCAGTAAGCAATTTCTAGAGAAAGCGTCTTCAATGAAGCTGTCTGCAAGATGAGCACTGAGCTCCAGAGCTGCAGTTTTCTGGAATCAGCACACATACAAGAATGAGATTTCTAGTGAGTCACTAGTGCTGCTATAACTAACTCAAGTCATCTCAAACCAGACATGAGAGCAATCGTTCCTTTGGCCAGTCCTCGGTGCGGTATATGAGATGAAAAGATTTGTGTTTACATTCTCCCAAGGAAAACTCAAATTATGGTCATGGTCGTAACTTTTCCTTGAAGATTTCTCTGGTACTCACTCACAAAAGATCATATGGCTAAATTATTAGGCAAAGTCAACATGCAACTTAACACTCGGTGGTAAGAGCATGGGAATCAGAAGAGAAACCACCACAAAAGGAAAAAAGGACTCAAAGGGGATGAAGAAACTGGATTAGCTACCACTAAAATCTCTAAATATTGTTGCATTGCATTAAAATTTTAAGTTGCTCTCCCCACAATAAAACAAGCACAATAAACACAAAACACAACACATGAAAACACACACACATGCACATCAAAGAAAGAGAAAGAAAGAGACAGAGAGGGAGAGAGAGAGGGAGAGGGAGA
>NC_034596.1:70440227-70443803 GCF_900095145.1 Mus pahari
GGGAGAGGGAGAGGGAGAGGGAGAGGGAGAGGAACTTTACATTCTTGTCCATGATGGATGAAGAGAACATACTCAATTCTAAGACTAGCAGTCGAATATTTTTGCTTAGTTTCCTTAGTAGTATTAAATGAAGAAAAAACAAGATTACAAACATCTGCAGTGTTCATATTTGATATTCTGTACATACATGTCTAATAAAGCCTGAAACAGTTCAAGGTGTAACACTTCATGAGTCTGAAAGACTTTTATAACCCTCTCAGTTTATCTGAAGGAAAAGATGCCACAAAATCACTACAGACTGCAGAACTAAAAAGAATATTAAAATATATTTCCTTGGAACCGTCTGACTATAGAAGCTGGACTCCTACAGAGGTTTAAACAGAAATGTAAAGCCAATTGGCAGGAAGATGCTAAGTACCAGAATAGATGAAAAGATGTCTATTCATGCATTGAAATGAGATAGCAGAAACTCAAGGAAGAAGGTGGCCAGGCTTAAAACTAATCAAGAACTGAAAACAAAAGGGTAGGGGATCTAGATCTTGCAGATATATGTCAGTCACACACAACATAGAGAATAAAATAAAATCAACTAAGAATCAACGGCATTTTGAAAACCCAACTGAAACTGTGTGAAAATTTCCAACAGAGGTACGAACAGATTGGTATGAACACCTACTTAACCTAGATAGAGAGCTGATGATGTACCAAAGCATGGATACCACCAAAGTCTAACTTGGTGAACCAATGGATTTTATTGGCGTTACTTACAGGAACATAGGGGAGCAAGTATTTAGAGGAGCAGAAATGACTCAACAACAGTTGTATCACCAATATCACATCCTAGCATGGGTGATACATTACAAAATTTATTTAGTAAATTAATTTTTTAAAAAAATGGCTTACAGGCTATGGTCCAACTAGTCCAAAAACAACAGTCCACAAACAGGAAGTCCAAGAATCTAGTAGTTGTTCGGTTCATTAGGCTGGATGTCTCAGCAGGTCTTCAGTATATGCCAGAATCCTAAAGGAGCAGAATCTAATGCTAGGGAAGGATCGGACGTGTCAGGGAGAGCAAGAACAAGCAGGCAAAAAGAGCAAGCCTCCTTCTTCCATGTTCTGTCTGTGGGCTGCAAGCAGAAGGTGTGGCCCAGACTAAAGGTGGATCTTCCTACCTCAAAAGATTTGTATTAAAGGTGTATGTTTCCACATCAAGAGATTTGGATTAGAAGTGAGTCTTCCCACCTCAAATTATTTAATTAAGAAAAGTCTCTCACAAGTGTATCCTGCCACTTGGGTTAATTGCAGATGTAGTCAACTTGACAACCAAGAATAGACATCAGAGTTGGAAATGTGGTTGATCTGTGTGGGCTGGAGGGGTAAATATTATCAAAACACATTATATTAAATTCTCAAAGAACAAATAAAAGTAAAATAAAATACATTTCTACATATATGTGGAAACAGTAAGCAATTTAGACTTCGTTTTGTATACACTAGAGATATCTGTGCTAAGGAATGGTGCTGTGTTTTTACTTTTAAAGAGGGTACTCTAGCTTCTATACTCTAGACAGAGATTCTAGGATAAGAATAGCTATGAAAGAAAAATATAGGAAACTACTTCAATGGTCCAAGTTATGGACAACATTGATTTGGTCTTAGATAGAAAGTTGTAGCTTAATGAACAAAGGAAATGAGAATGTGTTTACACTTCTACATAGTTTTTATTTTACTTGGATTATGTTGTGAAATGCTATTCTAGGCTACCCATCTTGAAAAAGAGTCTGGCAGATTCTTTAATATTGAAATATGTACTTAACTTGTGATTCTAGTCATTATTACAGAGAATTAAGAACTTAGGTACACGCAAAACTATAACTGCATATGTACAAGCACCTTTATCTGTAATTCCTTCAAAGTAGAAGAAACATTCTAAAGGAATCCAAGCTGATAAATCCCAAACCCACCTGCATATCAGAATGTATAATGGGGATAGGTACTCGTAGAATTTGGCAGAATTCTCACACTGGTTCCCTGTTCTATGGAGTGATGGCAATTACAGTTGGAGAGGCTAACTGGAAACCTTTAGAATTTTCTCTGCCAAGGAGAAGAGTAAATTGAATGAAAAAAAAAATGGTATCACATCCCTGGAGGAACTGCAGAAATTAGTGCCACCATCAAGAACTTGAAAGATACAGGGGTAATGGCTCCCGATACATTTCCCTTTAACTTTTTATCTAGCCAGTGCAGAAGACAGATGGATCATGGAGAATAACAGTTGACCATTGAAAACTCAATCAAGTAGTGAATCTAATTACAGCCTTTCTACCAGATGTGGTATCCTTACTTGAGCAGATTAACCTATCTCCTGGTACATGGTATGTATGAATCTATTGATCTAGCAAATGCCTTTTTCTCTGAACCTGTGCATAAAAGCCACCAAAAGCAATTTGTTTTTAGTTGGCAAGGCCAGCACTACACCATTACTGTTTTTCCTCAAGGATATGTTAACTTTCCAGCCAGTGTCATAACTTTGTCGGAAGAAACTTTTGCTCACCTGTTTCTTCTACAAATTTCATATTGGTTCATTGTACTGACTACATTATACCAATTGGACTAAGTGAACAGGAGATAGCAACAACTGTGGATCCATTGGTAACACACACACACACACACACACACACACACACACACAATCCAATTAAACTTGAAGGACCTTCTACCTCGGTGAAATATTTAATTAAGTTCAGTATATGGGACATGCAGAGGCATTCCTTCCCAAGTGAAAGACAACTTATTGTACTTGGTCCGTCCTACCACCAAGAAAGAAACACGATGTTTAGTGGGCCTATAAGGATTCTGGAGACAATACATTCCTCACTTGGGTGTGTTACCCTGACCCATATGCCACGTGGTTCAGAAAGCTGCTAGATTTGAGTGGGCCTGGAATAGAAGGCTCATCAACCGGTCAAAGCTGCTGCACAGGCTACTCTACCACTTGGACCATATGATCCAGTAAATTCAGTGGTACCTGAGGTATCAGCAGCAGATAGGGATGCTGTTTGGAGCCTTTGGTAGGCCTCTACTGGTGAATCATAGAAGAGACATTAGGGATTTCGAAGCAAGGTTCTACCATCATCTGCAAACAAATCTTCTCCCTTTTGATAGACAGCTCATGGCCTGCTACTGGGCCTTAGTTGAAATAGAACATTTAAAAGTGAGTTACTGAGACCTGAACTGCCCATCATAGGCTGGATTTTATCTGACCCATCAAGTTATAATATAGCATGTCCACAGTAGTAATCAATTACCAAATGGAACTGGTATCTACATGATCAGACCCAAGCAGGTTCTGAAGGCACAAGCAAGTCACATGAAAGAGTTGTCCAAATGTCTATGGTTTCTACTCCTGTTACGATCCTGTCTGCTGCCAGGAGTGCACCTGTAAGTCCATGGGGTGTGCCCCAATGCTGACTGAAGAAGAGAAGAGAAGAGAAGAGAAGAGAAGAGAAGAGAAGAGAAGAGAAGAGAAGAGAAGAGAAGAGAAGAGAAGAGAAGAGAAGAGAAAGAGAGAGAGAG
>NC_034596.1:70443818-70461685 GCF_900095145.1 Mus pahari
AAGAGAAGAGAAGAGAAGAGAAGAGAAGAGAAGAGAAGAGAAGAGAAGAGAAGAGAAGAGAAGAGAAGAGAAGAGAAGAGAAGAGAAGAGAAGAGAAGACTTGCTTTACTGATGGTTCTCAATGTTATGCAATCGCCACACAAAAATTGACAGCTGCAGTGTTACAACTGTTTCTGGGACAACCCTGAAAGACACCAGTGAAGGGAAATCTTCATGGTAGGCAGAGGTATGGGCAGTCCAGAGGGTGATACAGTCTCTTGGAAGGAGAAAGGGAAAGCTCTGCGATTGTTTACTGATTCATGAAGCATTCTTAATGGTAGGTAAGTTATGCAACCAAGGTAATTCCTCCAAAACAGAAGGACGGGCAAAGAAAACATGGTATGCATACTGTCCATTTGTGAGAGAGACAGGAAGAGAAAGGGGTTTTATGGGAAGAAAAATAAGTATAATTGAGATATTCTTTTTAATTAAATTAAGCAAGACTCAGACAAATACTTAATGTCTTCTCTCATTTACAGCCTTGGGTTTCACATAGTTACATAAAATCAATAATGTGTACATGTCATAAGAGCAGAGAAAATCTGTCTAAGAGAATAAAGGACCCTAATGGGAGGGGAGGAGGGAGAAGGCTGTGAAGGGTTGTGTTCCCTGAACAGCATACAGTTGTGGTGAGGTATCCTCACATAACACAGCATCATGAACAGTGAATACACACAACAGAGACATAAACTATTAAAATGTTTAATTAAGTTAAGATGTTCTTAAACAGACGAATGGTTAACCAGCAGCGGTCCAACCACAAAATGCAACCCAGAAGAAAACTATCGACAAATCCCATTCACATTTATCTCAAAGGCATAATTGGGACTTAAAAGGCAACTTTGAAAAGTTTTATTTCACATGATTTCATTTTTATTACATCTTAAAGTCAGAAGATAACAAAGAGGTAGAATAGATGGTTAGTTTGAAGAGACTAGGGAGGGTTGCGGAAGGGCCGTAATTGCACGAAGAAGGTCTCTGTGGTGTTAAGACAGGTATGGGTCATTTTCTGCTTTGTTTTGCTTTGAGGGCTTGTATCAATGACTTTCCTATCACAGTAATAAAACACCATGAGCAAAGCGTCCCATGGAAGACATGGGGTCATAGTTCCAGAAGGTTAGAATCCACAGGGGTGGAGCAGAAGCACAGGAGGAGGAGCAGGAACCTGATGGATCATGTTTTGAAGCACAGGTAGGAAGCAAGGAGAACTAGGTAGAAATGGCACAAGTTTTAAACTCTCAAAGGCCACCTCCTGTGACACACTTGCCCCAACATGGCCATATCTCCTAAACTCTCTACTATCAATGGGGGACCAAGTGTTCCAATGCCTAAGACTACAGGGGACATCTCATTCAAGCCACTACCACAGTGTTGTGGCTACAAAGGGTCAGGGCCTTTCATGCTATGCAAGCACACTACACGGACCTCCACCCACAACTCCCAATTCTGTATCTTCTCTGCAACGACAATGACAAGAAACAACACCTGTGGCAAAACATATACTGTAAACTCTGATGCCATATTCCAGGAATAAAAGAAGGAAATCAAGACAAAGCAAACAGAGCCCCTCTCTGCACAACGACTGCAATTTCTAGTCCATTTGTAATAGCCTCAGAAAGGTTACCCAATTCTAGATTGTATCAGGTAACATGTCTTTCATAAGTGTTAAAAGCAGCATAGTGCTGAATTCTACATGTGACAAAACATTTTCTTTATCACACTATTGCCCAAATATCTTTTTGATATGAATACCCCATTAAATTAATTGCCATGGATCTATCTCTCTGTGTATAGAATATACCTCCCCACCCACAAAGGCCCTTAGATGAGACAACTCTTGCATTCTAATCCTAGATCTTACTGAAGCCCTAATCCACCCTCAGAACTTGGGTACTCTTGCCTGTGTGGCTGAATACTTAATCACTAAAGTAGGGAACTAAACATTTGCTAACACTAGTGTTCCAGTTGTTGTTGTTAGCTTCAGGTTACTCCACTAGGCTTCTCTCAGAGACCTAGTAACAGTTTGCATCATCATCTGCCTCCTGCCTCCAAGTGCACCAAGTGTGGGCTGCCTGTGAAAGGACTGCCTGCCACTTCAGTTCCCTCTCTCTGTTCCCACATTTTCTTTCTTTTTCCCCTTTTCTGTCCTTGTCTACCTCCCTACCTCATCTCTACCCTCATGGCTCTACTCCCATCTGTCTGTCTGTCTACATGTCCCTTTGTCTACCCCTTCTCCAGGCCCTTGCTCCTCTCCCTTTCCCCAGTAAACCTCCTTTATAGCAGATTTATTGCATAGCATAATTGCTCAGGGGCATACCTTGCCATGAGCCTGCCAGGTACCTCCGTGCTACGTTATATTTCATAACACCAGTAGCTTCTGGACTCTCTGAGGCATGAACGTCTTGACTAGTGGCTCTCAACCTGCGGGTCACAAGCCCCACAGGATTCACATATCAGATATGCAGCATTAGGAAAATTGAGAATCATTGGCCAAGATTCTTAATCTTTTTTCATGAATGCTCACATGGAAAGCTCTATAATTTAGAGCCTCAAAAAAGGAGGAGAAGAAGAAGGCTTATACTAAATTACTACACAAAACACCAGTAATGATGACTTCAAGGCATAAAAAACGTGTTAATGCTGATAGCGTCTTCAGCACAATCTTGAAGTAACTCTTGGTGGCTGAACTGGGCTTCAGTGAGTTCTCTAGGTCAGCTTGAAGGTGGAGATGCCTGGAAACTTTCCTTGGAGAGATTTTAAAACAGCATCTAAAGTTTGAACATCTTTCATGTCTGGAACTCTGCTGTCATTCAGTCAGAATGTGGGGGCAGAGCACATGGTCTTTAGCTCTTTGAAAGGGCATTCTACTTTCAAGAACATTGCCAAGTCACTGTAGTCAGGCACACACACTGAGTCTTGGACTCTGTCACTGATGCAGGCTTTCAGTTCACCAACCCTTTCATTCTTTGTCACAAACTCAACTGACTACAGCGCTAGCTTCATTATAAAAAAAAATAAAATAAAATAAAAAAGAATACATCAAACTGTTTCCTGAAGTCCACTTTAATTCAGAAATTCAGTTATTGACTAAAATATTTTCTAACTTGTATATATATATATATATATATATATATATATATATATATATATATATATATATCCCATCTGCTTTTTTAGGAATCCAACTGCCAACAAAACCTACAGAATGTGCCAGACACCTCCTGTCTAGATACCAGAGTGAGTTTCTTCTCCAGAGCTGCCAGGTACAACACCATGCATGGAACTGAATTGCAGACTTCTCAGTCTGAGTTTTCTATCACTCCCCACACAGTTTTTCATGTGCTAATGCATCCCAAAGAGTAAAAATACATTCCTTGCATTTTTATTCCCTAGGGCTGAATCAAAAGTAAACCAATTGCAAATGATTTCAATTAAAACCTTTCTTAAGAGGAAGATCATTTTATTCCAATCAGAGGTCAGAGGTAGGAAGAAAAAAACAACTGTAAAGACTAAAATTGGTTTTAATAAAGAAAGAAAAAAGATACTTACAGCCGACCATCATCATTGCCACTGAGAACATCTTCTCCACGTCTGTGGTCGGAGCTATGTTTCCAAATCCTATGGTTGTAAGGCTCGTCATGGTGAAGTAGAGGGAGGACACATACAGGGAGTCCTTGCTGGGCCCTCCTTCCCAGATCCCTGCACTCGTATTGTAGCGATATGGGGTCCCAATGCTCAAGGCCAACTGGTAGAGCCAGCTGTCTATTTGAATGGTGTTGGTGACTTCATCAATGACCTCATAGTCTCCAATGCTGTACCAGATGCAAGCCAGCCAGTGAGCCACCAGTCCAAACACACATACCAGGAGCACAAGGACCGCTGCGCCATATTCCAGGTAATGGTCCAGTTTCCTAGCAACACGGCCCAGGCGTAAAAGGCGCACCACCTTTAAAGAGCTGAAGAGGCTGCTGATTCCCTGTACAAATGAAAAACATTAAATGACAATAGGAAACAACATAATGGGCTGCTTTTATAAATTTGACCACCCAATCATATACCAAAAGTGTACAGATCCTAAGCAGGCAAGGAAATCCAACAATGATAGATATTTTTCTTTAAAATGCAAATCCCATCCCACCCAGGAATAGAATGTTTTTGAAATTTACTAGCTGAAACATTTCCATTAGTTAAGAACTGTTCAGTCTAAGAGAAGTATAATTTTCAAATGTGTTCTGCATAGGGTACAGATAAAGAGATAGCAAACCTGGGCCCTTTCTTTCTTTTTGCAATGAAAGTTTCCATTTATTCCTTATTTTCTTATAGGTAAAGCCTGGAAACCTGAATAAGGAAACCCCGTCCGACTAGCGAGAAAACAATAAGCGCTTCGGTGCATATGGGGACAAGAAGCGACAATCATCCTTATTCCCTCTGTGTCCTGAACTACCTGGATGAACAGAGCTAAACCTAGAGTTGGTACAGACTCCAAATCCCCACCATTCTCTAGCTGCAGTCCTACAGAAGTCATCCAGAGGAAGAGCAACAAGACATTCACATTTTTGTTGATAAACTCATCAAAGTCAAGAAAGATCCCATAGTCAGGCTTCTAGAAGCACATGAGAGGTTACCTGGGGTGTAAGGTGGAGGGATGAAGGGGCAGGAACAAGCGTCCCTTAGACAGGTTGCAAAACAGAGGAAAATTAAAGCAATGAGCTGGGGTGCTCTCACCTGCAAATCAAGTGAGGGCCATGGCCTCCTCATGTAAATTCTGTTTCCTAGATGGCAGGCAAAGCATCTGTCCTAACCTACTCTGACCAATAGAAGGACTGACTGACAGGGTGGGACAGATAGGACCTCAGCAAGATTCTACGCACAGAATGGTGAAGTTCTTGACATTTAAGGCAGTAAAAAAAAAAAAAAAAAAAAAAGTTTCAGAATTCATCTGCTCTATTATATGTATTAGATGCTTATGATCATGGAAATTTTGAAGAGAAGGAAAAAACTAGAAGAACACAAGATGCAGAGGCCACTGGAGACATGAGAGGTGGCAGTCCATTCTGATGGTTTCATCCCCACCTGGCCCTCTTTAGGCTTGGATTTCACTTACCAGCTCTCAGATGCCAGGTCATAAAATATATTTCGTTCCACTTGAACAGTTAGAGTAAACCTAAGATGCTGAACTTAAATACTTAAAAGACATGGAAGTGAGGCTCAGGAGACAATTCAGCCTATAACATGCTTGCTTCTCTAGCATAGAGAACCTGCGCTTAATCCCTGGAGACCCTGTAAAAGAGGTCATGGTGGCACATGCTTGTATTCTCAGCACCAGGGAGGTAGAAACAGGAGGATCCAGTCTCTGGTAGGGGACCCTGTCTCAAAACTAATAAATAAAATGAAAATAAGGTGGACAGTGTTTGAAGAGGAGCAATTCCTCCACATATACACAAACATGTATATATAAACACGTGAATGAATGAATGAATGAATGAATGAATGAGAAAAGGAGGGAGGGAGGGAAAGAGGGAGGGGAGGAGGGAGGGAAGGAGAGAAGGAGATAGAGGGAAAGAAAAGAGGGAGGGGGAGATAAGGAGGGAGGGAAGAAGGATAAAATTAAGAAGACAAATGGGCATTGTACGGTGACATCAATGTTATATAAAGTAAGAAGATTCAAGACAACTCAGAAAACTGCGTACTCAACTATGGAGATGCATAACTGTAAAGAAGAGAGGAAATGAGAGTTTGCAGAGCACTTCTGGATGCTGGGGCTCTGTGTTGAGGACTGGGGACATTGAGACAAACATGTCTTACCTCTGCTTTAAAGGAATTCATAATTGAAATGAATGAAAACTCAGAGTTCAATTTTTAAAAAGATAAATGCTGCGTGGATACTGTTTTCTACATATCCTGAATTTATGAAAAATAGTGGGACTTCTCTTTAAATGCTACATAGCAAAAAGTTATTTCTGCTTGCATTCTTCCCCATTAAGAACAGAAGGAAAATCAGAGGAGCTATCACTACCCTGTTAGAACTAATAAATTGCCACAAACCCTAGGTAGAATGTACGAATTAGAATCTACTAGAAAGAGAAAGAGAATTCATCCAAAAGGAACCAGGCCAGCCTGAAGCACAACTGCTGTGAGGCCACGTAATCCAAAACTTGTTTTCCACAGCCTGGCCCAACCTAAGTAGTACATGAGCTTTGTGAACTTAGATTTGGTTCCATGGCCACCTTTTTCTTTTTAACTTATTTTCAACCAATTCCCCGGCTGGCACACTTTGCAAAATGATCTTCCGAGGCTACCCTTCACATTTCTTTCATGGTCTGGGATTCCCATCATGCATGCTTCTAGACCTTTTAAGGGTTCTTGGTCTTATGAGTAGGAACGGATGATCTCCAACACCTCTTTGCAGAACATTCAACAGAGATCACACACAAGTTTCTTGAACAAGAGGCAAAGGCCTGCTTTATATTTCTGTGTGACTGCCCCCACGGATTCCAATGGTTGGTGAGGCACAGGGATGCTTCACTTCTCCCAAGTCCATTGCCCTGTAACCCCATGTCCTGTAATGCACATCACTGTTACCAATCTGGTCTATGAGTCTCCATTCTTTCCTCTTTCTGACAGATCAAGCCCTGGGTTACTCATCACTCAAAGCACCCAAGAGCAACATTTACCCAGATTACAAATTTATCAAAATGTTTCTTTCTTTTTGCTCCTATGGCCATACCTTGGTCTTGGTTCCACATTTTGTTCTGTGTTAGTCACTGTTGCTATATTTGTTACACTTGTGTGGTGCAAACAACCACTTCTCACTTCCTACAAGTCCCAAATCACACACTACAAGCTACCAGCATAGGATCTTTGAAACTTACATCTGTCTAATCATGTCCCCTTCTGACCTTAAGCCATTTTCTACTAGCTTACTACTCATAGGATTAAGTATTCCTTTTGTATTATAACATTGTGAACCTTTGATGACCTTGTCCTAATCTACCCCAGCTACTCCTCTCTGTTATTGCTAGGCCACTGCAGGAACTGCTCACCACAGTGAACATGATCCCAGGCTGCACCATACATCATTGCAATTGGGTCGTTCCTGCTACTTAACTAATCCTTTCCTTCCATTTTCTTGATGGCTGGGATCTTGCCTCATGGCAAAGATTCTCTCCTCCACTATCCTCACTGTTCTGCTCTTGCCTTCTCTCCCCACTGAGAACTGGGTCTTTAGCTTTGTGTTACCATACGTTCTTTGCACATCTCTAGTAAAGCAATTATCACAATCACACGTTATTTCAAATCTGTTTCCATGCATGACATGCCAGGAAACTAGAAACTCCTTGAGCAGTGTATCTAGTGTCAGCTACCAATCTTGCAGTTGAAACTACATTAAGCAGTCAAGACAGTCCTTAAATGAAGGAGTGACTTTAAGATCAGACAAATGTGGGGATAGATCTGGGCTCTTTGGTTATAGCTAACAAACTGACATGACAGAATCATGTGGGGAAGAAACAACAATTACAACTTTACATTGCATAAATAGAGTTCAGAAAATGAATAGGAAAGAGAAATCCTCACTATGTCTACACTGACCAGGTTATACATTCAAAGGACACGGGGTTTACCAGAGAACTGCAGAGAAAGAACTAAAAACCCATAAGTCTTTGGAAAATGAGGAAGAAACTGAAGAAATGGAGAATGGACAGGACACAGCCACATTCCCATACACAGGCCACGAGCGAGGGTGAGCTCATTCTGTGGAAGCCTAACCGGAGCATCCTGGCTCGTAGTTGGACTGACATGCATGGACTGATGTACCGAAGACTTCAACAGCCATGGCTATGGACTCCATGCAGTCAGCTGGGCAAAATGTGGGATCATTCACTGCTGCTTCACAAAGAGAGTCTAGATGATAATACCACGTACTCGCCACATGTCAGGTTCTGTTCTCAGAGTTTTCCATATGTGAACTCGTTTATTCTCAGAAACAACTCTATGTGATAAGGATCATGAAAACATGGTCCAGAAAAATTCAGTCATTTCAAAAGTTCACATAGCTACCAAAGAAGGATTTAAGGACAAACATAGCAATCTGGCTTCAGACACTTCGCTTATTTGAAACACAGTCTGCCGAGAGCACTACACTACCATGCAAGCTGGCTTGTAGGAGGGTCATTCTCTATAGGAAAGAATGACAATGACATGTCTCAGCTCCCTTGGCAGGACTCCATCACAGCAAGAGTCACAGAGGATGCTCTATGGCGGTACATAGTCTCCAGACCTGTGGCAAGTCATTTCACTTTACAGTAGTGGGATTCTGGCCTTCATTGCTCACGGGAGAGCAGAGAGGGTTCCAGGTCACAGCAAGCAAGCAATGTGAGCATCACCCAGGCCCAGACCTTAAGGTTTTTAACACATTCTTCACAACAGCCATGTACTTTGCAGTCTTCTAGTCTGTACCCCATCACATCCCACAAAGTCCCAACGATATGAATCTTGCTAAACTCTGGAGCTAAGCACATTCTCTGAAGCCTCATCACTGTATACATTAAACACACTCTCTTCTGTTGGCTTTGATCACCACATGACCATTTTTGTCTACACTCTGGGTCATTTCCCATTGTTTTTATACATAGTAGTACTTCATCAGACCTTTCTGCTACCAAAAGTCATGCCAAACTTCACCTCTGAGCTTGCCTTCAGTGTTCAATTTATTGTTGTTTTATCTAATCAGAAACTGTTATCCAAAGTTAATATATAAATAACTAAGTTGGCTTTGTTCAGAAATTCTCCTCCATTACTTTGTATCAAAATGAATCTCATGTTCTCATTACTTGGAATGACCTAAAGCCAAATGTTTATCCCTGTAAAATAGATAAGGGATACTATCTTCATTCAATAGAATACTATCTAAAAATAGAGTTATACTTAATTAACAGTAATAAGTGTAAAAATGTCATATTAAGCAAAATCAAATCACCCAAGAGTATATATATGATTCCATGTTCAAAAAAGAAGATAAATTACCCTATGGGTTTAGAAGGAAGGAGATGAGCTTTCATTGTTAGGGAAGGGGTAGTGATGAGAACTTTGCTTTGTGAAGTTCCATGAACTGTTTACCTAATGTTGATGTGCTTCTCTTAAAGAAAATCAGAAGACCCTCATGGTCTTGCCTGTAATGTTAAAATATCACCAGGTACAGGTTCCGATGAGTGATCCTCGCTCATCCTATTACTAGAGAGCAGGATTAGCCAAAGTCTGTATCTAAAACAGTCTTTTCTGATATTATGGTTCATTCCTATGACCTTCACAATGGGACACAAATTGGACTTAATTCACTGGTAACTTTCTTTTCACTCCTCTGATAATACTGGATACTCTTACAGACCTATCTTCAAAAACATCTCTCTCATTCTACCCATACTTTTAACAACAATTTCTTGATCCTCTATTTTCCACCAGAGCTCTGTGTTCTTTCATTTTCTGCTTCATTTCTCTCCAGACTTTGCAGGCCTTTTGTGCCCTCCTCTGCACCCCATGGCTTTTTACCTTGCTCTAACCTCTGAGATCTCACAGCATGAATCCCTGGGGCTCTTCTGGTGGAAAAAAAATATCAAACACAGCAAAAGTATAATAGAAGACAGCAGGGTTAAATGGGTGGACTCTCTAGCTTTTCATCTCCTTCCCCATCCTTGCCAATTTCCTTCCTTGACAAGACCCCCAGGGCACAGGAGAGCAAGGAACATCCTAGAACAAGATAAATCCCATGCTAGAAACTCCATCCTGGGTTTGTGGATTACCACATTAAGAAGTTCTATCAATGATAAAGCCGCATAAACACTCATCAATCCATTCAGCTGTTCAGCATTCACTATAGCAGACATGGAACTCAGCCAATATCCATTCCTGCTTTCTTCCTTTCCTTGTTGTGCAAACGTAAGAATAATCAAAGGACTTGCCTTTCCAAGGTCCCATGACAATTAAGGGAGTGCAAAAGAGTAGATATTGAAGCAGTTTTCCTGCTACGTGGCTTTTCACCTACACCTTGCCATCTTGCAACACAAAATTTTGTGACAGACCAATATATTTTTTTCAAACCACAGCTGGGATTGTTTCTCCTCTTATTGTATCAGATTCCCTCTTCAAAGTAATTCATAACCCTCCCATTAAGAGATAGGATTTATTTCAGAGCCCTCACATCTGAGCCAGCCTTCTGGCTTGCTTTGTCCAGCAGAATGTGATATGAATGATTCTGTGTCAGTTCCAAATCTGGACCACAAATCCCTTGCACAGCTCTACTCCTGTTCTTAGAAGCCCTCTATGTGAAGAAGACTAAACAAGCTTTTGGAGGAGAAGAAACGACAGAAGCTGGCCTTTGTATCATCAGCTCCAGTGAACCCAGCAGCCAGCTACTGATATATGGGTGAACTTGACTGAAATAAGCCCAAAGCAACCCAAATCAGAACTACTCAATTAAACTCCAGACTCATCAGTTGTAAGTAAAAACTGTCATACTTGAAGTGTAGAAGAGAATATAAATATCTATCTGGCACAATAGATTTTAACCAAAATAACCAAGTAGGTAAGACATGGAGTTGCAAATTAAAACAATATTTAATATGTAATTGTTAGGTATTGTTTGTCTATTACATTATAAAGTATGTTCTGTCATACTTTACATGGATTCACAACAATAAATTCTCCGTAACAGGGAATGCAAAGGCATGTCTGCAAATATCTTTAAAGTAATCTGAAATCCAATCTTACTGAAAAATCCCATCATTACTTTAAGTGGTACCAAGGTAAACAGTTCTTTCAATAAAACAAAATCAGAGATCATCTGCCAACTTAAGTGTAGCAACTTTCCCACTTCTCAGACACCCATGCCTATGGACACAATCTGAAATGCACCACATCCACTACAGACTCAATAATCTTGGCCTCAAAAAGCCTTCCATCAGATCACAACCTATTCTCTGTTGAGTTCAGTGGCTGCAGGTACAAGATGCAACAGTAGTTCAATCCCCGTCACACAACAGATACTTCCCCCAATCTCTCAATCCTCAGAAATCTTTCTCTTATTACACAGAGCTGAGCTGTGCTGACTGGTTTTGCCTGTCAACTTGACACAGGTTAGAGTCATCAGAGAGGAAGGAGCCTGAGTTGAGAAAATGCCTCCAGGAAATCCAGCTTTAAGGCATTTTCCCAACTGATTGATCAGAAAGGGTCCAGATCATGATGGTTGTGCCATCCATCCCTGGGCTGGTGGTCCTGGGTTCTATAAAAAAGCAGGTTGGGCACACCAGAGGAAGCAAGCCAGTAAACAGCATTCTTCCATGGCCTCAACATTAGCTCCTGCCTCCAGGTTTCAGCCCTGCTTGAGTTCCTCTCCTGACTCTCAGGAAAAATGATAACATACCACTCTGCTGTCTTAAAGATGTTTTCTGATTAAGAAATCAGACACCAAGAAGTACCCGTGACATTTTTTGTTAATATTCCTACTCCCAATCTACCTTAAACTGTGTTGGTTCTAAACCCCTAAATATCTCTCAAATGTCTACTGTTCTCTATCTTCACTGTCACCACAATATGAGCCTCTCTCTTCTATAACTGCAAGATGCTTCAAGGCATTTATTTGAATGCATTCAGTCTGTTGTGAACATTATTAAAAAAATTTCATCGTCAAAATGACTGGCAGCTCATCATCATAGCTTTTAATTATTCCAAGCTTTGCACATACATAATGTAGCCCATGCTTATCACTCCAACCTCAGTCTACACCACTCTTCTGTCCCCTAACCACCTTGCTTGTTATCCTCAGGCTATATCAGCTCCCTCAAACACAAGGACTCTGTATTTGTCATTTGCTCTAGAAGATGATCTATGTCCCTGTCTATTAAGACATTACAGCTCAGCACAGAAGATGACTTTCTTCTCAGAGATACCTCTCCTTTCCTATCTAGATCAAGTCATTTCAAAGGTAACTATACATTTTCATCATTATATTTGTATTTGTAATTGTCTGGGCCCATCATATTTTATCCATTCTTTTATCTACAGGACATCCTGTAGTATTTTGACACATAGTAGGCACTCAAATACTTGTCAAAAATAGTACACTAATAAAAGAATAAAATGGTAGGTATATGTCTTTCATAATAGTTTCTAACTCCTCCAGAATTGATACTGTAATAGATAATGAATAGATATTTAGTTTTCCAGATAGACTGTATCAGACAAATGGATAGAAATCACAAAACAATAAGCTCTGTTTCATAAGTACTGGGCTTTTATTCTAAATAGATTTTATACATGAGTGACTACATAGTCCATTTCCATTTCCTTTTGCAGAGTGTAATTTGAAGACTGAGAGAAAATTGCAAACTACATTTGTTATGTGAACCTCTAACCCAGATAACAAATTCTATTGCCTCCTTTCTATTCAGAACTTTCTTCTCTGACTCATGCTACCAAGAGCTCCATAGGGAAATTCTCCTAATTACTCCAAGCATTAGCAACATCCTTCAGTAGGGGATCTGAATTTAAATGACTTGTGCATAACACCTGCTTTAGCCAATTTGTATTCTTACTGAATCACAATGATTTGTATAGATAGATAGATAGATAGATAGATAGATAGATAGATAGATAGATAGATAGATAGACAGACAGACATCAGGTTAATAGGGGGGATTTTCCATTTAGCACCAATAATGTATTAAGCTTTTTAATGCTTTCCATTACAGAAGAGGCCTTTTTTTTTTTTTTTAAATAACCATTGGGTCAACAGCAAGTACAAGGCCTGATCAAAATATGCAACATACAAAGAGGTATGTTAACTAAAATCTCTACTTTCTCCACACATTATAGTTACAATCAAAGTTGGAGGACACTTGGAACTCCTTACATTCATTTTATAGCCTTTATAATCAAATCTAAACTCTGTAACACAGCCTGCTTTCCTCCATCCCCCCAGTCTCAATCTGCAGCTGCCTCCTGCTCTCTATGCTCTGTTCATAAAGGACTTCTTTTCTTCCTTCAAAAATGTCACATTCTCTTTCTCCTAGGGGATCTTCAAGCTCACCGTTTAAAACAGTGTCTCTAACCTATCAACTGCTTCCTTTGCCTGACAAACTTCTACTTATCTTTCAGGTCTGAGCTTAAGTATCATTGCTTTAGAGACCTCTCTTAGCTATTCCTTTCATCAAAGAAGCTGGGACTCTTGCTTTATAGCACTGATAATTAGTCCAAGAAATGCTGGCATACTAAAGTAACAGGCAATGAAATTTGAAACAGAAAAATGCTGAGGCAATTGCAATTAGCTATGTAAACAAATGAGAAGGGGGAACATTAAGTGTGTGTGCCTATTAGTTTTATCCACTTGCCACAAACTAGAATTACCAGGGAAGAGAAAACCTCAAATGGGGAACTGTTTCCAATGGGCTGCCCTGTAGTCAAGTCTGTGAGTCATTTTTGTGAGTGATGAGAGATGGCTCAGACCAGGTGGAAGGGAGAATCCCTGGCCTAGTGGCCCTGGGTTGCATAAGAAAGCAAGCTGAGCAAGCCACGGACAAAAAAATGAGTAAATGGCTTTCTACCATGCTTCCTGCCTTGGATCCTACTTGAGTTCATGCCCTACCTTGACTGTGACATGAAAGCATAAAGCATATAAATCCTTTCATCTCAGTTTGCTTTGGGTCAGTGTTTTACCTCAGCAATGGAGAAGAAAACTAGGACAGTGTATGACCCAGAGTTTTCCAGAGAAGCAGAACCAATAGGAGACCTACAGATAGAGGTAGAAATAGAGACAGTATAAAGAGAGAAAAAATACAGATGTATAAGGTATCACGTCAATCACAAGAGATATGGACAGCCATAGAGAGACCCCTATTTATATCTATGTCAAGAAAGAGGTTTGAGAAATCAGCTCACATGAATATAAGGTTTTGACAGCCCCAGGTGAAAGCATCTGTAAAGCTAAGGTCCAGGAGAATCAACAGCATAATTGAATCCAAACCTAAGGACTAAGGATCAAAGCTGCTTTATTAGTCCCCATCTCGAAGCAAAACAAAAATAGATGAAAGACCCAATCAAGTGATAAAACAGAATAGAACAAAGAAGAGGAAGGAGAAGAAGAAGATGGGGGGGGGGAGAGAGGAGGGAGAGGAGGAGAAAAAGGAATTCCCCCCCCCCCATCTTTGTTCCATTTGGGTTCTTAACTTACTGAAAGAGACCCTTCCACCTAGGGGAAGGTGACTTCCTCTATCAAATACACTAATGCAAATGATCATCTTAGCTAGAGCTACAAGAACAACAGCAAAAACAAACAAATGTAACATTCCTGAGAATAGAGAGAAGAGGAGAACTGGAGGACAACACTGAGCGAGTCAGATTAATAATGGTTCTTTTTTCTATGCTCTAAAACAATGCCATCCTTATATTTAAACTGCCTATCACTTGAAGTCACATGCATATTTTTTAACAGCTACATTTAACCATAACATACTTTCCTACGTGGTTCAACTGCTAAGCACTCAAGTCATTATATAATATATACGTATATACTGTTTAAATTTTTCCTTTTGTTCACTGTTTTTCTCTCACCAGAATATAAGCTAACCAAAATGTCCTTAACTAGATAAATCTTTAGGTGGGCTTCATCTCAATTCCAAGCCCCTGACTTCCCTTTCTTTAGAGCATTTACCATTGAAAACATCCAGTGAAAAATTCTTTCTCTAGTCCTTTAATATGTAAATTTTTAACCCCTTATCCATTTTATAAACCACAAATTATTTGATCAGTGATTTGAGGAATATTTCTCAAGACTTACTCATTAAAAAGACAGAGCCCTCCCTCTCTATTATCCAGACCTTAGTCCCAAACCCTGATAAACATCAGTTAGCAAGCACCGGTGGCCTAATCCCATTGACCAACCTTCCCAGGATTTGTCTCAGCAACTTGGCTTCATTCTCCTACCTCCATTGCAACAACCTCTCTCCAATAGTCCTGAATAAAGAATTCTTTGTTCTTATTAGTAATGTCTGATACAATTTCTCTTAACTATGTCTATGAAGACAGGAGGATTTGCAAGCTCACCCACAGCAAGATCCCTATTGCTTAGAGTAAAAGGGAACTTATATAATTGATGGATGAAATGAAGGAGATGTGTTTTTGTTCATACACCGAAAGGGTGACTTCAATGGAAAAGAAAAAAGAAAAAAAGAAAAAGAAAAAGATCCTCCTTGGGTCATTTATTTCTAAATGTACCATAACATCTCTGAAGTCAGTTTAAACAATAATTATTTGCTACACACACCAGAAACACGAACAATGTTAGTGGTATAAACCTACCATCTATGCTAACATGGATATTGTGTATCTCCTAAAAATAATAGGTTTTGCCAATATAGACAACGTTGTCATTAATTAGACATATTCCTATTAACTTTAATTTTTAGATTTTTAATACATGAAATCCAATAGATTCTAAAATTCAAACAGATTCATTAGATGTATAGTCTAGTTGGTCTAAAACCTTGTAATTATAAGAAAATAATGTTGCCCAGTCCCTGATATCTATACCTCCTCAGTAACAGTGTCAGGAATGATGGAAGAGGGAGGGGATCACAAGCCCCACCCCTAAAGGGAAGCTACCAACAGTAAATGGCTTCCGGAGCAAGGAAAATTGCTTCTTTAAGGGTGTGACTCTTAGTAGGCTGACTACACTACAGTTGATGACGTCACAGTCATGAATATTAAGAGAAATACAAATTGGATTCCTTAGATTACTAAAATAAAATACATTTTTAAAAAGAGGTGGTAAGGAGGAGGTATGGGGTTGGTCTCAGAAGACTTAGGGGAGGAGTAAATGGCCAATATGATTAAAATACATTGTGTGCAATTCTCAAAGGATTGATTAAAATACTATTTTGAGTGGCTAGAACAATTTCAACAGCTATAAAATCAAACAAAAGCATTAGAGGAAGGCCATTCAAAACTTAATGTAATTCCTTGTGCGATAATAAGAGTATCTGAGGAGAGCTGATGTTGAGTTGGCACCCTGACCTAAACACACACACATGTTGTCTTGTGTCAGGGTGACAGCACATCGCTGTACTCCCAGCACCCAGAAAAACACACACACATGTTGTCTTGTGTCAGGATGACGGCACATCGCTGTACTCCCAGCACCCAGAAGCTTGAGAGGGGAAGATTGTTAAACCCAGGCCAAGGTAGACTGCACGGTGACTCGGACTAGCCTAAAGTACCAAGTCAGAGGGGAAGAGGAAGCAGAAGAAAGAAAGAGAATGGGGAGAAGAGGAGAAAAGGAAAATGGAGCGAGAGAGACAAGGAAGAGAGCAAAGGGGAGAAGAAGATAGATATTCCTCCCAAAGAACACAAAGTAAAATCCATATTTGTGCCCACAGTACTGACCAATATACCAAGTTAATTCACACGACTGCCATAGTTACCATCCGACTCAGAAAGTGGGCAAACAGCAATTACTGCTCATTGGCAAAACAAGCCTCTTCTGTAGGGGTTGACCTCATAGTAATCTGTGGAATCTGTCCTTGTGCCCCATCGTCCCACAACAGACAAGTCATGTATGAGAAAGGAACACTAGAGCTACCTTGACTTAAAGCCACGAGATTTGAAACTACCCTCCCCCAAGCATTCCGTTTGACACATAACTGAATTTATGTCTGTCTCCATTCGCATGACTTTATCCTCTACCTCTGTATCTAAGAAAGGGATCCTATTTTCCAAGAAATCCTGCCCCAAATTCTTGTTTTCCTGTTATTGCACATTTCCAAAGACCCATAATTCATCAGGAAAGAGCATCAGCAGACAGCTTGTTCTCGTAAGATCCTTTCATCTCTTTGATTCAAAACTCACATCTTGGAACTGTGTATATCTCAGCAGTATAGCTCATGCTCAGCATGTACAAAGCCCGAAATCATTCCTGTGGCCCAAAATAAATAATCATCCTCGCTTTGCTGCCGCCACTAACACTCAAGCATTGCATCATCCCTTTAAGCCTTACCCAACTTAGCAGAGCACTACAACCTGCCCCAGCTGAGAAACTCCAACCCCACAGCACATCTGCACCCCTCAATAGTTCTGTCCCTGTTTGTCTACCTAGTGACACAGCCCACACTTCATAAGGTAAGTTTCTCCCTTACCTCTGATCAGTAATAAAATCAAGTCAGCTTTGTCTTATTGGCAGGTTGTGGTAGCAGTTTAGGAGCATGCAACTAGTGAGAACCTCATGACTGGCTAGCTAACCAAACCCAATGCCTTTAATAGCAATATCCATGCAGTTGTCTCACATGAATATATCAGAGTTGCAGCATTCATGGAACGCCCTTTATACCTTAGCAACCTCATCTGGGTATGTAGAGTTGATTGAAAGCTTCTTGTAGTTCAAATACAAATACTGACCCTTTTTATTATTATTAATTTACTTACTTATTATTATTAATTTACTTACTTACAGTCCAAATGCTGCCCCTCCTGGTCTCCCTCGAAGTTCTTCCCCCCATGCTCCCCTTTACCTCTGAGAAGGTGACCCACCCTGCAAACCTACTACCCTGGGGCATCAAGTCTTTACGGGATTAGGTGCATCCTCTTCCACTGAGGCCAGACAAGGCAGCCCTCTGCTACATATGTGCTGGGACCATATTGCACAGGCTTATCCTCTTTGGTTGGTGGCTCAGTATCTGGGAACTCACCAGGCTGACCCTTCTCTCTCTCTCTCTCTCTCTCTCTCTCTCTCTCTCTCTCTTTTTAATGTTTATTATTTTTATTCTTTTGCTTGATCTTGGATTCAT
>NC_034596.1:70461736-70486812 GCF_900095145.1 Mus pahari
AGGAACCGCCAGACTGATTTCCAGAGTGGTTGTACAAGCTTGCAATCCCACCAGCAATGGAGGAGTGTTCCTCTTTCTCCACAACCTCGCCAGCATCTTCTGTCACCTGAATTTTTAATTTTAGCCATTCTGACTGGTGTGAGATGGAATCTCAGGGTTGTTTTGATTACCGCAAAACTTTTTAAAGATGAAGACAGTGATGAGAGCAATGAACATATTCCTGTGGATTTCTGTTCATTATGGGAAAGAAGTAGAATCATGAAATTAAGTGACAGTAGGTAGTTCTTCCCACTAGATCCATAGAGAAAAAAATTCTCAAGCATGGGAATGAGTGCTGCACAAAAGACAAGAACAACTTCTACAGAAGCATGTACACAGCTAACATACAATTTCCACACACAGCATGCAAAGAGCAATGTATTCCAGCTCTAGTTTGCCCTTATTTTAGAATCATGCCCCAGAGCTCAAAGACAGGAAGCATTCATCATGAATGAACATCAGAGCAGACAGAAGTGTCTTCTTATGTAAGCAGAAAAATCAAATAAAGGCGCTTCGTTACTTGTTATTTCCTATTCTCTCTTTGCTAATTCCCTCAGCAGACAGACCGCTTTGTCTCAGTGGAAAACTCATGCAAAACAATACAGGCCTGCAACGTTGTTCAATTTCGGATATAAGAAGAATGTTAATCATTAAATCTGTGTATTACCCAACTAAACACAAGGAATAGAATCTAATGTCTTGGACCATACTCTCAACATTGCAATTTGGAACCCAAGGATGACACAAACCTTCAACCATTTCTCTCCCCTTTGACTTTCATTCTGACCCATGTTTTTTCTCTAAGCTTGATTGTTTAGAAGTCATTTTTCTCTCCAACTAGAATTTGAGAGCTTTTCCATTCTGAGACTGTACCATGATCACCTTTTACTAGATACCCTGAGATGTTCTGTATGCTCAGTAGGAAGTCCTACCTATACCCCAAAGTGATCAATCACTAAACACACGTGAAGGAATGGCAGGTCTGGCCAATCAAACTGGAACATTTCCTACATGTGAGGATAAGCCTTTGCATAGGAGATGTGAGCACAGTGCCCAAAAGGCAAGGGATTCCTTTTTACCTGTGGGACATTTCCCCCTGACCCTTCACTTCTATTAGTAACAAGAAATGGGTAATCCAAGCAAGCATGATAAACTATGAAACCTCAGCAGAACAGCAACAATGTAGAAATGGCAGTCAGGCAGGAATTGAAAATCCAAGCTGTTCAGTTAGTCTCTGCCTTTGGCAAGCACAAGGTCTTCCTTCTATACCTTCAGAAGATAGCAAAGTGCCTAACCCTCTGATGTTTAAAGATCTTTGTACAATTTCAATTCTTCACGGAAATGGAAGATCACAGTGCGCAAACCATGAATCCATGACTCATCAAAATATAAATATAAATGTAAAATACAAATCATTATTGGAAGACTTATAGTTGTTAAAAGCAGCAGAAATGAAGCAATGTGGATGACAAGAGGATTAAACTGGACTAGAAATCAATATCTAGAGTAATCTCTCAATACTAGAAAATTAAATAGCATATTTGGAAATGTTATCTATGCCAAAGGAAAATTTTCAGAGGAATTAAGCCTATTTTGAGGTATCTGAGAATGAGAAGGCGCCCTGACACCATGTGTGGAGCGTGGCGGTTACTCAGAGAAAAGTGAACGTGCTCTAACAGAAGAAAAATTCCGATGCCAGTATTCCAAACTGCCACCTTAGCCAAAACTGCAAGAACAAATTAAGTCACAAATGGAATAAAGGCTATAAATATATATTTAATTAGAAAGGAAAGTCATGTACTTGAAGACAAGATAGTCAACATAATCAGTAAGTGCCAACAACGGTTTTTTGAAAGACCAATATAGTAAGTTTCTAACCCAATGAGAAGAAAAAGAAAGAAAGGGGGAGAAGGGGAGAGAAAAGGGGAAGGAAACACAATGTAGGTAACACCATTACAAATATAAAGTCTCAAAAAAGTTCAAAATATATCTAAAAATATTATGGCAATAAATGATAATTTTAATAAGAAAAATTTTGAATGATATCATCTGCTAAACCCCACATAAGAAGTAAGAATATCTCTAATAATCTTTCTCTATAAAATAGGGATCTAAATAGGAATATATCTATTAAATACAATTAATGAATAAGAAGAACCTCTAAATTGAGAAGGCAGCAGGCCTAGATGGGCTCAGAACTGAATCGTCTCAGAAATTCAGGAAAGAAACTCCTCCAGCTCTCTACAAGATCCAGAAATGAAAACAGAGATTTCTCCAGAATACTCCTGGCTCATCGTGAGACCAGCATTACACTGACAGCACAGCTAAAAAGATTATAAGAAAACTATAGACTAATGTCTCTTGTAGATATAAATGCAAAACCCTAAACAATACACCAGAAAATTGGATCTAACAATGTAAAATAAAATACTACTCACTGTGACTAAGTAGAATCATGTCAAGATTGCAAAGCTGATTCAAAATTTGAAAGCCAAAAAAACATATTAAAGAAAGAGGATTTGCATGATCATATCAATGAAGGTAGAAAATGCCTGTGACAAAATCAGCAAACTAAGAATATTTACATGTCTTCAATAAAAAATGACTGTCTAAAGAAAGCCTTACAACAAATATTATACCCAACAGTGAAAAACTAGGAATTTTTTCACTAAGATCAGGAACAAGATAGTTGTGCCTCCCCTCTCTGTGCTTTTGTGTGACATCATAATAGAAATCCCACCTAATTCAATAAGACAAGAAAAGAGAAAAAAAACAATACATTTTTTAGATAGCTTTGTCTGCTACAAGACTCAGGCCAAAGCATGTTCCTAAATGCATCAATGTTGAGAAAGGATACCTAAGGGGAAACATTTAGTCCCTGAGTGCTCTCTTCCCAATGACGTCTGACTAGGCCATCTTCTGCTACATATTCATGGCCTTTTTAAATTAATTGTTTGTGTGTGTGTGTGTGTGTGTGTGTGTGTGTGTGTTTCTAAATACAGTCTACTCCATCCTTATAATTTTCCTTGTATGTATGTTCTTAGGGATGAATGATCATTTGACACTGAACAACCAATGCTCTTCCCTGGGGAAGACTATCTTTCCTGTTTCCAGCTTCCCTCGGTTGCCTGTTGTTCTTTGGGTATATTGAGGCCTCATGGGCTTTTCCCATCCAGTTTTCCATGTTCATTGCTGATCTTGTTTTGCTCATATTTGGGTGGTCCTATTGGTGAAATATTATGTGTGGAGCTTCTTTCTGATGTTACTGTGAGACAGAATCTCACAATAGACTCCTTGATCCTTAGTTCTTTTGTGTTGCATATAATTTTTGACAAAGATACCAAAAAATAAATTGGCAAGAAGAGCCTCTTTAACAACCAGTGTTAGCAAAAGCTGGATCTCCATTTACATAAGAATGAACTAGATCCCTATCTTTCAATAAATCTGCTAAGGAAATAGGTCTCAAAGGATAGAGAAGAAATAACCAATAAACATTTGAAAAAATATTATGTCTCATTAGCCATCAGAGAAATAATTAAAACAACACTGAGATTCATGTCATTCTGCTTAGAATGCCAGTCATCAAAAATATAAGTAACAACAAATGCTATGAGGGCATAGACAAAAGGAAAGCTTTTTGCTCTGCTGGTAGAATAGAAAGTAGTCAGGCCACTATGGAAATCAGCATGAAGTTTCCTCAAGAAAATAAAAATAGATCTCCCATATGACCAAGCTATACCCAAAGGAGCCCAACTCAATATGTCACAGAGAAATTCGTACATAAACATTCATCCCATCATCACTACCCACAGTACCAAGTTACAAAATCAGCACAGACGGTCAAGCACAGAGGACTGGATACAGAAAATGAGGTATATACACACATGAAATGTGATTCGGCTATAAAGAACAAAGTTATATCCTTTAGGGGAAACTAGAGGCATTGGAAATAGCCATAAACTTAATTGAGTCATCTTATAGACAATAGTGCATGTTTCTTCTTACTTATGCTTCCTATATTTCATACACATACATAAAATTGTGTATGCTCATAGGATACAAAAGTAGAAACAAACTGTCTAGGAAAATGAGGAGAACTTGTGGGGAAGGAGAAGAGGCACAGGGAGGACTGCTCAGCACACAATGCACACCTGTACAAAGAGTAAACTCATACAGCACAGTACCCCATACGATGATTACTAGGGGTGAGTGGTAGAAGAAATAACACAGAAGAAACTGCATTTCACGCCTTCCTAATCCTCCCATTTTTTTTTTTTTTTGCCTTCAATGATCTATTTTAATTTAAAACATAATAGCAAGTCAATTGTTTAAATAATGGTGTCTACTATTACTATTCTCAGATCTGAAGTGGCAAAAGGGACAGAGAGGTTCTAGTCAGACAAAACTCATTAACATATACAAGCTCCATTACCCTCTTCTGGAGTCTCAGTTCTTACTCTGATAACGAGAGGTAAAATCATAATTTAAAATGTGTGAGGTAACACGCGTGTGGCACTTTGACAAGCATAATCATGAACAAATAATAATTCAGACACTGTTTTAAAAGACTTTTCCAAAAACTAGAACTCTTATCTACTTCCACTTGGCCTGTTGCTGATTCATCTACTTTGCCTGCAGCATCCATGAGTGAGTGATCTTTTGCCTAGTGCTGCTTTGCTCAGACTCATCTTTCAGGCTTACCATGCAGCCAGATCCCCACCAGCATCTCACCAGCATCATCTCATCAGCATCATCTAACCAACGTCATCTCACCACCATCATCTCACCACCATCATCTCACCACCATCATCTCACCCCTCTAGCCCCCTTGCTACTGACCAGTGCTTTGTCTGCAGACCCAATCTTTCTTATGAACTTTGCACACCTGCTCCTCTGAGATGTCCCCAAATCAAGTACTCTAGACCCCCTTGCTGGTTCAAATGCACACTGCAAGTGAGCTAGATTCTACTCTTAGGACACATGAGAGAATTTTTTATCCTCCACTTTATGATTTCTAGAACGTGCCTATTCCTTATTCTCAGACCAAAAGCTTTCTGTAGTAGGTCCTGTCTTTCTTGCCTCATAGTTTTCTCTAAAAAGCATGTATCTAGTTTACAAATTCCTAGTAAATCTAATTATCTCCAGATAGAATATCAAAGATCTTGGAAATAGAGTAACATTAAGCTGCCTTAAGTTATTCTGTACACGTACAGGGATGAAGGATGAAAGTGTGATTCCCAGACTTCTAGTCTCTCTTATACCCCAGTCCCCACTTACTGGTGTGGTTCCTCCTCCATCTTTCCATCATTGTAGAAATCACTAAGAGTTAGCAAAACTTCATGTAATCTGTGTGCATCCATCCAACAAAGAAGTACCATAGGGACATATTGTTTACCACCTCAGGGTTTACAATGAAACTACACACAGGAAACCCAACAAATAAAGTAACAACAGCCTCTCAGACTGGTAGAAGTTTTCAAGTGAAAATCATTAGTGTCTTTTCACACTTAGTCTTTGTAACCATCCTATAAGAAACTCAAGGCAAGACAGGAAAAGCCACCCTGTCACAACAAAGCATGTCCCGTGCTAGGCAGAAGAGTCCAAGCCATCCAAAGACTAATAATAAAACTGAAATAACTTTAACCACATTAATGCACATGGATGCACACAAGTGGAGATGAAATATGAAGGTATTAATTAAAAGTGTTTAGATGGATGCAAGGAAACCTTCCTGGGATGTTATGTAATAAGTGGTTAACGAAAAGTCAACTATTGAAGAACTGAATCAGGAGAATGCCAAGAATGCATTAAATACCACGCAGACAAAGAAATAAGAAGAATAACATAATTAATGGAGAGAGCTAAGAATAATGTAGAACCAAAGTATAGTATATTAAATTTAAAGAAAGTGAAGAAGAGCTAGAAAGATGGCTCAACACTTAAGAGAATATGTTGCTTTTGCAGAGGACCCGGGTTCAATTCCCAGGCTCCATATGGTGGCTTACAACCATCTGCAATACCAGTCCCATGACATCTGATGTTCTCTTTTGACCACAAGTACCAGGTCCACACAATATACTAGTATACATATGTAGATGCAGGCAAAACACTCATGTACATAAAATAACAAAATGAATATATGTTTGAAATTAAAAAGAAAACGAATAACAGTCCTTGTGTTATTTGAGAAAAAGGTAGAGTCTCATAAGCTTTAGGGTTTAAGTCAGTTGCTGATATAAAAATACAAGAATCATGGATTAGCAGGGATATATATTCAGCTCACTAGAAAGGGTCCAATTTATTGAGGGGAACCTCAGACCTCAGTCCATACAGAAGAGGATAAATCATCAAGGAGGCAGCACAAAAAGGAAAGACAGGGAAAGCATGAAAAATGGAAAATATGATGCTCTAAATAAGTCAGAATGCATTTAATCACAGTAAATATGAATAAATTAAGCTGCTTAGTGTGACGACTCTCAGCATCTATCTAGTCTTTATAAAATATACATTGAATGTAATCATCTACAATTACAGAACATTAAATATAGCAATGTACACGCCAAGTGCACACAAGTGAGGCAAAAGCAAATTTAGCTGCATTAGTGTCGAGCAAAAAGGCATCATTATGGTCAAAGAGAGTTAGAAAATACTGATAAAGCAATCCCCAGAAACCGCAGCATAGAGATGATGGTTTGGAAAGCTGCTTAGAATAAACAAGGAAATTACAGGGTTTGTTCAACACATTAAACAAAAAGTGCTCCAGAGAGGAGAAAACAGAAAAAAACAGAAAGGAGGGAGATTTATCATAAAAAGAAATTATCATGGCAGAATTCATGATTTTTGAGATCAAAGAGGGGCATTCCATCAATATCTATGAAAACGTATGAAAGAGGCCCTATTCTAAGGCACATCATCAGACAGTGTCTAAACCTTGTGGTGCAGGAGATACATTAAGCTTGTACAAAGAGAAAACAGGTCACATGTAAAGGATCAGAAACTATAATACTTTCAAGTTTCTTAAAAGGAGCCATTGAAAAGTAGAACACAGTCATATCATATGTTCAAAATTCTGAAGGAAAATTATTTCAAGACAAAGTATTAGACAACTAACTAATCTCTCGAATGGGAAGGATGTGAAGAGACATGTTTAAGTCCCTGATGGTGAACAAATATCTCTTGCATTGGTACAGTAAGAAGACATTTAATCAAGGAGTGGAAACTTGAAAATTAAATATCTGATAGTAACTACATAGAAATGAGCAACCTTTGGGGGAAACAGAAAGGGCAGAGAAGAAAAGGCAACCACATTATGCTGGACAACTCAGGGAAGGCAAGTCTGTTGGCTATAAACATGTTGGCAATGTTTATTGGACCAAAGGAATAAGCTACCTTTATGAGAGTGAGTTAATGGCAATGTAGCAGGTAGGAAAGGAGTCTGAAAGCTCAGATTCCAAGATGAGAAGGCAAAGATGAAGCCTAAAGCTGAATTGCCAGAGGAAAGGTGGACAGTTGTGTTCTTTGGTAGCATGGAAATAAATTATAAATAAATAAATCACTTAAACAATTTAAATGTTTTCCACTTGAGCTTATTCTTTTTAAAATAAGGTACTGCCTTCTGTTCTTCACAGAGCCTTGACTTCTTTTCACTCTCTTGACCAGTGTATGGCACTGCCTCGCTGCACACTGCTTGGTCTGTCCAGGTCCTGGAAGGAACAGGTATCAAGCCAGAGTCCTTGTGCAAGAATTTGACTACAGTAAATGTCTGGAGGATATAGAGAATGAAGGATAGGAAGTTGGGGGTGAAGCCTCTAGACACTACAGAGATCTGGCGTCAATCAAAAAGTTAACAGGAAATTTGGCAAAGGAGAGTTCAAAATGCAGTGCAGAAAGAGAGGCCAGAATGAAAGTTATCCAAATACATATATATGCACACAATATGCAATAACAGTGGGTGGAAAGTGAAAGTCATGAATCTGATGGAAAATGAGTATGGATATATGGAAGGGTTTGGAGAGAAGAAAGGGAAAGAAGAAACATTATAATGAAAACACAATCTCAAAAGTAAACAATCAACAACATAAATAAGTCGTCCCCCAATCCCTTTTAATGACAGACCTCCCTCCCTCCATAATTAGTGATAGGCTGAGAGCACCTTTGGGAAATGTGTCTTCAATGTGACAGTACATCAGACATATAACAGCCACCTTCAGACAACTGTGTTCAGTCGTGTGTTGTCTGATGTTAGCAACTGGCTGTACAGAGTTAAAGCCGAAGGGGCTTGATCTCCACATGTGTTGCTTGCCACCATGTTCACACTGTGGCCGGCTTCCAGAGACCAAGGTGACACCTCTGAGTTCTGAGCTTGAAATGAGTGGGAACTCAGTGAGAGCATTTAGTCCCTGCTACGGTTTGCATGTGGACCATCCCCCAGAGACCCATCCTTAGAGGCTTCTTCCCTAGGGTTAAGTGTCAGGCCTTTAGGAGCTAGGGCCTTGGGAAAGCCCTGAAGTCACCTGGGAGTGTGGTCTTACAATGGCTTGTGGGGCCCTGCCTATACCCTCTCTGTATATTTCTGGTATAAGGTGTGGCTGTGCCACCACATGCTCACATCTATTTATTTTTATCAGAGACCCCAAGAAATGGGGGTGTTGGATCTTGTTCTTGGTCCTCGAAAACTATGAGCAGAATATTGCCTTCATAAGTAATCTGTCTAGGTATTTTGTTGTAGTGATTCAAGTTTGAATAATAACAACCCCTCCCCCCTTATCAATCCACTCTTTCAGAACTTTTTAAGAATAGAGTATATTTCTAAGTGTGTCATCACGTGGTACAATACATCTTTTGATTTCTTCTGAATGAATGAAATTTTGTAGTCTTAGTTCAACATCTTCCCAAACCTCCTCCAATACCTCAGGGCTCTGCCCTACAACACTTCCCTACTTATGTGAGATCAACTTCATTCAAAGTCCCATGTGACTGATTGTTTTATTAAAAACATTATGCCTATGTTCTAAGTAACTTAAGCCATAATATGCTCATGCAATAATCCATATGGGAAATGGAATACTGCTTACTCTTTTAGCAAATGATTGGCATTTTCAAAGTTAGCTCCTCCTAATTCTCCCCAGAAGATAAGTTTGAAAGAAACATAGTTTTAACAGCTTGATGTATGCAGAATCTAAAATTAAAGAACTGATATCATTCATTGATTTTCCATAATTCTAAAGTAATAGTTATGTATACACTATCAAAATAAAAAAAAGGCACCATCTAACTTGGGGAAAGTAAATTTAAATATCAATCTAGATGATGGAGAAGGAAAATTTACAGGAAAGTCAATGAAGAAAAGGTTAAGTCTACTCCCAATACACACAGAGCCACAATAGTGCAATGAACTTTTCCAACTGAGTGATCTAACATGGACACTGTAGGGCTTTTAGGGAAAGCAACAAGGTAGCATTATCATTGTTAAAACATTTTAATAAGATATCCTTTATACTGCCTGACCTATGCTTTATTATTGATTGCATCTTCCCAGCTTGGAGCAGTAATTTGTGAGTCATCCACCCTTATCTTAGAGAGAAGGACCTGTGAAAGAAGGGATCCCTTAAGATATGACACATTCTAACTATTCCTCTTTTCACAAACACCGTAGACCAGAACACTGAGTGAGGCCAGACATCGCAAGTCATCAAATACACTTTCTACCTATAACTGTATTTATAATGAATTGAAAGCAAAAGCTGGACTCAAAATTGCAACAGTTCCAAAACTGTTGGAAGATATGTTGGTTTTTAGGTTAACTTTTAAAACAACTATCATGTGTGACTTAAGTTAAAATGTCACAAGGTTTGTAAAGGCATGAAGTTTTCAAAAGCTGCTGTCTTTCAGAGAAAATGTATTTCTGTGACCTAAACCTATCCCCTGGTTTGTGAACTACATTTGACTCCAAGAGCACCATTGTTATATTCTCTCCAATGAACCTTCTCCTCCTCCTCCCCCTGTTCCTCTACCTGCTTTTCTTTCTCTCCCTCTTCCTGCTCCTCTCCTTCCTCCTCCTCCCTCTGCACTACCCTCCCTTCCTCCTGTTCCTCCTCTATCTGCCTCTTCCTCCTGTCCTCCTCCAATCACAACTTTCAACCATAGCCATTTTCCTAGTGATTCATCTTTTCAGCCAAAAGTCTTGGGGAAAACAGGCATAAGCTAATTTAAGAAAATCAACGATTATGGCACATGCTTAATAATATCGTGGGTTTGTAAAAGGGACACTGAAAAAGACATTTTGTCATCCTTGTGATCCTTTTAACTTGACTGTTTTCAAAGCATCTGACCTCCAATACTCCAAAACCAAAACCAAAAAAAAAAAAAAAACTTACCTCATCCACATTTTCAAAGGCATTGATGATGTCATAAGGTAAACAAGACAGCAGATCAATCACAAACCAAGTTTTCAGATAGTTCATCCGTATGAGCTTCGGGTCAGAAATGACCTCTCCCCCAGGCCCCACAAAAGTCGTGTGAAAATTTAAAACGATGTCCACCAGAAAAATAACGTCCACCACGCTGTCCAGCACCAGCCAGGCGATATTGTTCTGCTTTGTTTTGAAAGAAACATTGTAAGGAACCATGATGGCGGTGTAGAAGGTAAGAATTAAAATCACCCAATCCCAAGTCGTTTTAAAAGCACAATAGTGTAAGATGATGTGTGGCGGCGTCTTTGGCGCTTCTTGTTTGTACTGAGGAAGGATGTCTGATCCCAGCTGAAGAACCTAAAAGGAAGCAACAGTGTTTATAAACAGTTGGGATGACTCTGAAGACAGCTGTGACTGCACACCTGCTGAATGCTCCAACCACAGACCGAGTCACATAATGGTCAGTTTAGGACAATCACTCTTTATCATTTCCACTCCCTTTTTCAAACTGCCCCAAAGTTTGCTTAAAGGGCAACTGTGTGAGTGCAACTACTCCACAGTTGATTTGATTGCTGATCCATCTGCCTGGCTCTCCAGTGGCTAATCTTAACCTGTAGCACAGCACCTCAGAAGCTCCTGCTCCTGTACTGGGCAAGCCTGACAAGAACCACGGGACTTTTCACTGACTGTTCCGTAGTTACTCAGGTGACTGACTGCCATTCATTGTTCACACATATTAAATACCTTAGAAAACACACTTTTGCTTCTAATGGTCTCCCTGAACACAATGGCCTTGATGTTGGCAATCTCAATAGATTTGCTCAGCAAGCTCACTGTCCTGGTGGCTAACAGGACAGTGTTGGGGAGTGGTACAGTCTATTTTTCCCTTTTCTCTCTAAAACCAGGATATAAAATGAGCATTGTGTTTCTTGTCCAGTGCAAGCTTCCTTTGGAAAACAAAATATCGTGCTAAATATTAGGTTTAGCTCTCTGTGCCTCTTTAAGAAATGGAAAACTACCAGAGCAAGTTTATATAAACCTTAACTTACTCTGTGGGGTCTAATTAAAGTAAGAGAAGGAGAAAAGCAGATGACCCCAGCAAGGGCCAAAAGTGGAGACCTCAAGACAGGGTTTAAATTATCTGCTGGACTTTGGGAACTGTGAAACAAGTTGAGGAAGCATATCCAAAATTTCCATCTCTTATATTAATGCCATTAAGGGTAATGTGAGTGCCAAAGACTGTAGCAATGGGGTTTCTTAAGTAACTTAGGCAATCACTATTCATCGTTTCTAGAAAAAAAAAAAAACCAGGAGGGAGGAGTCAAAGTGATAAATGCATCAACAATTTGAATGCATGAATAATCAAAGTAAGCATTAGCATATAGCTATATAGCTTTATGGTTTATTCACAAGTGTGTGTGTGTTTGCATATAAACGTACATTTTGAAGTCTGGAAGAGTATTCTGAAGTTTCTCATACATCAAGCTTACTTAGAAAACTAAGTATCTGGCTATTTTCAACATTAAAAATGCTACTAGTATTTTCTTTAGTTATATATCATACTTACGATTTTTAACTTGGGGCTGTTAGCACTATTTTAAGGCTATTTTATGCATTTACCTACATTCCCAGAGCCCCAGGTATATTTTATCCCTAAGGTCTTAAATTACTCACTAACCATTTATCCTAGCAGGAAAATTGAGCACCATGTTGAGATGGAGTGCTTGAGGTAAAGAACCTCGAGTAATTATGGCTTCTCTCTTACCTTCCAGCCACCATCAGCTCCAGTTCCACTGGGGATGGGAGGGGGGGAAGAGATGGAAAATGTTTCCTCTGCCAGCATCTGTATCTTCACCTTCTCTAGTCAGATCTCTAGCGGTAATCCAGGGTGTTTTAAATCTGGCTCACACTAGAATCTTCTGAGAAGGTTCCGTGAAGTGTGGTGTATTCACACCTAGACCCCACCCACCCCTGAGAATCATGGCACTGGCCTTAAGTGGGTTTTGAGAAAGCCTGCATTTTATCTTTTCCAAGTGACCAGTGTAGCGCTCACAGGGTATCGTTTTCTCCTTTTTCCATTTCAATTCTAGCTAGTCAAACAGGATTAGCAAAGGAGAAATGTTCCAGAGGGCAGGGAGCAGGAGGAGGAGTGGGGGAAGGGTAGGACACAGAAACCGGTGCGGTGTAGACCTGTTGGGATTTTGACCTTTGACACAGGCAGCCAGGTCTTCTACCTGATCTCTGGTTGTGCTCCTCTATAAGGCAGTGAGTGACAGCTCTGGCCACCAGCTTCCCTTCTCTTAGATCAGTGTGAGAATACAACAACATTTCTGAATTTGATTTTGCATCAATACACACTGTTTCCACCTGAAGATCTAAGTGCTACCTGGTCTAAGGCAGTCTGGCCCCCTGACAGAGAGGTGACAGTATTTATCCCTACCCAACATAAATGGAAGGTAATCAGTTGGATACCCCTGCATGTGGACGATGTATTAACTGCTTTCATGGGGACAGACTCTTTCATCCTAGAATCCACTCCGAATTTTGATCAAGTGGAAAGGAGATCCAATGTATGTGTCTTGGAAAAGTGAAAATTCCAGAGGAAACTGCCTCGAGCAAATTGTCTTAGTGCTTTAGTGTAACTGAAAAGACAGCACCACTTGGTGTTGCTTTTGGATCTAGTTGTGGAAATCCAAAGGCACACTCCCCCCAGCCCTGCTGCATGACCATGGAAGAAATCTCAGTTGAAAGTCTGGCAACTTCTGCCTTCTCTAAAGCAGCAGACCTCAGACCTAATAGAAAGCAGTTTTGTGTTGGATTTGGTTTTATGAATCCCAATTCACAGATTGATTTTTTTAAAAAAAATCAAAAGTCAAAAACAAAAGAAAAGGGAAAGCCAGATGAAAAGAATGAGAGTGAAAAACTCTGAAATGGCCATGCAATGATGGGATGAAATGCAGAAGCTCGCAGGAGAAATATCCTGGAGTGGTTGTGGTTCAGGGTGTCCTCTCCTCCAGGCCCCTTCATTCTAGTAAGGGGAAGAAAATCTGAGGTTAAGGTAGAGACAGGGGCCAGCAGGAAACCTGCTTAGAAAACCTCAGCACATGCAGAAGCAAGCTCAGACCCTGGACTGTGGTGGGCAAAGGAAATGAACACTTCAGGTGAAAGGGAAGGAAACTTCAAAGGAAGCAGTACTTGCTAAGGAGTACTGTTGTACTTAGTAAGGCGCTCTCTTGAAAAGGAAACTCCACCTGGCTGGATTCAATAGTGAACCAGCTGCTGGTCATCTTTGTTCTATATGAACAGAATTATGTAATATTATATTCGTATCCTATTTAAGCATGACTGTACCACAAAGTGTTCTTCCTTCTCCGTGATAACAGCTATTGAGTAAAAGAAAGAAAGAAAATAAGAAAGGAAGGAAGAGGAAGGGAGAAAGAGAGAGAAATAGAGAGAAAGAGGAGAGAAAGAGGAGAGAAGGGGAGGGGAGGGGAGGGGAGGGGAGGGGAAAGAGAAGAGAAGAGAAGAGAAGAGAAGAGAAGAGAAGAGAAGAGAAGAGAAGAGAAGAGAAGAGAAGAGAAAAGAAAAGAAAAGAAAAGAAAAGAAAAGAAAAGAAAAGAAAAGAAAAGAAAAGAAAAGAGAAAAACAGAAAAAGAAAATCTGTAATAAGTCTCTTTGTTAGGAAAACTGAACTCTAAAATGAAGGAATAGACTATTTCCTAGCCCTCTCTAAACCAGAATTGGTATTTATAGCTAATTAAGACATGCCTCAGCTCACCTTTCTCTAAAAATGTAAATCAATAAACATGGATTTAATGGAATCTTTCTCCTCCATACACAGTTAATTCACAACATTTTACAAATGAAGCAAGCATTGTTTGGTAGAAATATCTCTCTCTCTCTCTCTCTCTCTCTCTCTCTCTCTCTCTCTCTCTCTCTCTCTCTCTCTCTGTGTGTGTGTGTGTGTGCATGTGTGTGTGTGTATGACATTTGGGGTTGCAGTTATGCCATGACATACATGTGGAGGTAAAAGAAAATCTGCAGAAGTCAGTTCTCTGCTTCCATATGGATTCCAGAAATAGATTTCAGGATGCCAGACTCACCAGCAAGTACCTTTGGCTACTGAGCTTTTTTACTGCCCTAACTCATCCTTGTTTCCTACATCACCCCCTCCCCTAGGCACCACCTTGCACTTGTAACTGACTCTAGAGTCCCAAGTCTGTATAAATGCTACCATGTCTTAAATTCTTTATCAGTTTTCTGTGCCGAGTTTTCACTCGTACCAGCGAATTTCTTATTCCTCTTTCCATCCTTCATAGAAACCCAACTACAGCAGAAACCCTCAATTAATGTCTTACACACACACAAATGAATGAGTGGGTGGGTGGATGGATGGATGGATGGATGGATGGATGGATGGATGGATGGATGGATGAAAGGATGGATGAATGGATGGATGAATGGATGGATGCTCTGTCCCATTTGTTCAATTAAACCATATATTCTCTAAGCATCACATAATATAGCATGAACTACATTTCCATGCAAAAGTTAGTGAGAACAAAAAGAAATATTTCAAATTTCTACAGCTCTACAAATAGATAGGTGTGGCAAGAAGAAGTTCCAATTACATTACAATATTAGTGCAGCAGGAGGCCTGTGATTTAACAGGGAAAGGGGAGGCAGAGTGAAGAGTTGCAGGGACAGAGAGTGACTCAGAGAAGAGAGAGAGAGAAGCCAAGATGGAGGTGAACAGACAGGAAAAAGATCCTGATCCCTCGTGGTTTTAAATAACCACAGGGAGTTATGATATCATAAAAGATATGATAATTGGGATAATTTGTCTAATCTAGGTGGGCAGCTTTTATCATTATCAATTGGTTCTGAAATTATTTTATTGGCATCTTGTGAATTGAGAATGTATTGATACATAAATCTGATTGGTTAATTGTAAGCTTCAAGAGTTTTGTTTCTACCAGGTTGCTGGGTGTTGTGGCAGCTGACTATGAGGTAGACAGTTGTTGCATGGGGCTGGTGCAGTAGCGAAGGGAACTGGGGCGCTCCAGCACACTGGAGAATTGGTGGGCAGAGAGTAGCTGAATAGAGAGCTGGAACTTAGTGGTTCTTTTTTAATATTTCCCACAACAGATAGGTATATAGATAAATAGGTAGGTAGGTAGGTAGGTAGGTAGGTAGGTAGGTAGGTAGGTAGGTAGGTGGGTGGGTGGGTGGGTGGGTGGGTGGAAGGAAGGAAGGAAGGAAGGAAAGAAAGAAAGAAAGAAAGAAAGAAAGAAAGAAAGAAAGAAAGAAAGAAAGAAAGAAAGAAAGAAAGAAAGATAGATAGATAATCACCTAACAATTATGCTTATATTGAGTAATTTGGAGAAAAGTGTATCACACCACTACCTTGCAAACAGTCTTTCTCATACTTACTTCAGCTAGTCTTGAATGTTTGTGGACTGTCTCTGTTTTATTCATTGGTGTAAGCTGCTGTAAAACACTTCGGCTATTTGTCAAAGCCCGTGTCAATCGGGCAAATTTCGTCCAACCTTCAAAAGATGAAAAGAGTTTTGGTTATTCATATACAATGAATTGGAAATGAATTCTCTCAGAATGTCAAAGGATTGTAGCCACTCTATCCAGAAAAAATCTGAGAAGTGTAAGTTTTATCCTTAAGTAAACACCCATAATATACTTGAAGTGTGGCTAAAATGAGGTACATGCTAATATCTGTGCCACTTTGCAACATCTGTGCCTTTCTCGGATCTATTAGGCAGGAATTAAGGTAGTTAAGGTAGATACTATGTTTAAAAACCTCTGTGGTCCTTTGCTTTGCATGAGTTTGTTAAGGGAAAACAGCTGCCTAGCCAGCAACTCTTTTCCCAGCACACCATGCATCTGTGTGTTCCAAGTCCCTAGATCTCACTAATGGACTGTAAGCAAAAACATGACGCCACATCTGTATCTCTATTTCAAAAGCAAATTGGCATCAAGGAGTCCCTCCCCCTTCTACCAGCTGGATGCAACTGGCAAGGCCTAAGGGGAAGGCAAAGCCACTGGATGGCTGTACAGAAGGATGCCAGCCAGGGCCACTTGCTTTGAATTATTACATGAACAAGAAATATGCTTCTCCTGTATCAAATCATTTTTCCTTATTAATAAAAAAGAACACATAACATTACTACATCATTATTGTTTGTTAGAGCAGCTACTACCACCACCTTAATGAAAACAGTTCTTCTGTACACAGAGATGTACAGGAGAAATAGCTCAATTTCAACCACTCTCACGTATTATGGTTCATATCACACATTCTACTTTCCTTGTAGCATAACAAATGCTGTTTCTCTCATTAACAACTGCAGTGATATCTAAAAAGTTATGCTTGGAATATCTAAAGCCCTAATCATATTTTCAGAAAGAGAAGTTGCTTTGGGGGAAAAAGAAATGTGAATTTAATGGGAAGAAAATTTCTTCTGGGGACTCAAATTGCCATTATTAAAATCATTAATTTCAAAGAAATACCAACGAGATGTGAGCAAACAGAGAAAAGCCAGCCATATTCTGGCTCTGTCTCAACAATCCTTTCTCTAGCTAAATCAAAAGCTCATCTCGATTAAAGATTTGTTTAAACCCATGTCAGCATTTCTGCAGTATTACTCACTGAGGGGATAGTCCTCAAACAATTCCTTAAAAGTGAAAACTGCAACTGGGTTGATGAAAAGGGATGAACATAGTGGCTTTATGAAATTTCAGATGATTCAGCGTTACATGAAACCCAAAGTTCTGTACGACATTTCAGTCTCACACTGAGGCAACAAAGACACCATCAGCTCTCCAGAAATTGTAGCATCAACCTACAGAATTGGCTTAAATTCTCTGTAACCAACCTCAACTTCTCTTCTGTGTGCTGGGCCCACACATATCTTTGCCATCGGCCGTGGTTTTCTAAGATATTCTACAGATATCTGGCTCCCAACATGTTCAAAAGTCATCTCATTGTTACCTTCTCTTTCTGTTGCAGATACTAAATCCACCATATATCCCTGATCTTGATGAATTATCTGGTGCTATTTCTAACCTTCTAAACTCAACACCACACACACACACACACACACACACACACACACACACACATACACACACACATACACAAACACACACACACACACACACACGCTTCTAAGCCTTCTAGTTTATAATTTATGAATATATACCTTTCAAAATGAATGCCTTCCATCCTTACATGTGAGACAATACAGCATCTGTCATTGCAGTCAGATGACAACCCCCTGAGAACACAGCCACATGCTGCTAAAATTCTTTCTAGAACACAGATCAGAGCACACATTCCCCTGTTTCAACCTTTCAGACCAACCTGGAGACTTCCAGGATAGCATGGTATGTCCTTGGAAGAGAGATCATTTAGCTTCTGACCACAACGATTTGCACTATATCTATCGCCTCTTACTGTTTCCAACCTTACTAAACCAACAGAAAATTAATTTAAAAAACAAATTCAAACTATAGTTAAGTCTCCCAGAGTCCCTCTTACATACTATAATACCCACTCTTTTCTCATCCTGCCTGTCTAGAATTCTATCTGGCTAATGGCAGTTCAGACTTCATTCTGGAAGCTTCCTAGACCCACTTACAATGCCCTCCTTCATACACCATAGCATACACATAGTGTGACAGTGGCAACATCAACGCCGTCATGGATTACTTTGGGTAAACTAAAGTTCATCTCTTCATGGTGGCACTAAAGCGGTAGGTAAGTTAACAAAAGGCAACTGACTAATCCAATTTTATTGGAGACTAAAGCCCATTTATGTGTTCCTATAGTGGGCCTTGGTCATTTGGGGGGCGGGGGTTGGGTGTAAATAATAAGGATGCCCTTAGATGACTGTAGATATTTCAGTCATCAGCATGCTAAACTATATCTGATAATTCCTCACCTTGCATCAACTGGGTATTATAGCTGCATAGGCTATTTCTAGAAACTTCCCAGCTCATCTTTTTTTTTTTTTTCCTCAAGGCTCACATTTCTAAAAAAAGATGATGTGAGAGCTCTGTAGATCTGAGTAGGGTCAAAAGAGAAACCCATTTGCATTCTGTGTACACAATAAAGGTCTGCCTAGAAAAAAGTTCTGGGAACAAAGGAGATATACAAAAGGAATGTTTACAATAAACAGCAAGAGGGCAAACCTTCAGAATGTTAGAATTCACTCTTCTCCTACAACCATGTCAACAATGAGGCATGTGAGGAAGGAAAAATACAACCAGGAAAGCTATAGTCACTTACTGCTGCTGCTGCATTTCGTCGTAAGGAAGCAGTAGTTCCTAATTTAAATACTGGTTTCCATGTGTCTGTGCACAACTATATCTGATCAGCATAACTTGTAGAGGGCACTAATTATATTTCAATTGAATAAGTGAAACATTGAGTGAAAAAGTTAAACAGAGATTAGCACATCACTTGCCTTAGATACAATGAAAATTCAGCAAAGGAGCTAGGCTCGGGTTTCAGTAGGTGTCAATAGCTAACTAACAAACGCTGGAGCAGAGAAGGTAAAGAGTGATCCTACTCTTCAGAAAGAACTTGAGGACCACTAGCTGCGAAAGAAAGGCAGGGCTAGGTGAGGGGCCAATTCCGGCATAGAGAAACCAAAGGCAAGGGCAATCGTCAGGGAGTCATCCTGTAGGAGTTTGCTATCAGCAAGCCCCAGGAGGTGGAGCACCAAAGCCAAGCCGAGGTGTGTGCCATTCATAAGTCCATCAGAGGAAGAGCAGAAGCCACTGCCCACCTTGTGCCCTGACCAGGGCCCTCTCACAATCCTCTGCTCTAATGCTCGAACATTAGCATTTTTCTGAAGACTTCTGTACATCCTTCCTCCCACCACCTATCCACACACTTCACCTTTAACAAAAGCCGCATCAAATACAGCCACCTGAAGTTTCCCTTCTTGGCTTCCCACCAACCCACAAGGGCACCTCTGGCCTGCTCCCCATACTACCTCTCTCTTGCCTGCTCCCCATCATCTCTAAGAATTAGGCACTTGTTTCTCCTTGATAGTACACATGCTACACCGACACGTGCTCAAGAAGTCTGCAGGTTTCCCGCAACTGTCAACCACACCATGTTGAGTTTTCTTCCACCTATACTTTTGTGCTCTGGATCTGCCTCCATCAGTGACTACGTAAGTCTATTTGATATCTCCCCAACCCCAACGTTACGGTCAAACTTTGGGAAAAGTCACACAATCACACTGTCTAGGTCAAAGCAAAAAGACTCATCAGCAGTTTTCACTTCTCCCCAGGACTGCATCCACCCACCTCTCTACAGAAATCTAACTGTGTGCCTGACAGCTCAGCAATTCACTGATGTTACTTAGACATGGTCGATATGGGGTAATCTGAACAGACAGTTGGCTATAAGGAGTGGGATGCTTGCACTGTAAGTTGTTCATGGCATTATGAGAACATTTGTTCTCCTAAAAGCTCGGGCTGCCAACTCCTTCTTAATAAAACATTAGTTTAGCTCTATTGGGTTGCAATTAACCTCTTTGTCATGGACTGCCTAATCTTAAAAATGAAAGGGAGTCACAGAGGCAGTTAAATCAATCTATTGGGCTGCAACACAAGATTCCAATCTATAAGGAAAAAGCTTAGGTAAACAATTTTGCTCTCAGCCAACGAGACGGCCTGGCATAATTACTCCTATTTCTTCCGCTGTCTCCTCTCTAAAGAAAAGCATTGGCTTTTGCAAGCAGGTTACTTTTTTGATGTTATTTTTATTCTGGAAGAATTTTTTTTTTTACCTCATTATTGGCAAAAAGGTGTCATGACTGCTTGGCAGAGGATGTTTCACACGGTAATTATCTTAGCAGTTTGGAACTCTGAAAATTCTATACAGTATCAATGGGCAGAGATTTGGATAATGATCTTTAGGACACATAAGATAATCAACAGCATGGGCCTCCTGGGCTTTAATTTGCATTTTATGATAGATAAGGTATCAGATACAGTTGATGGATTGTCTGAACAAATCTTCCAACATCAAAATACTAGGTACAAAACGTAACAAGACTACTTCACCCTGTGGAATTAGCATCAGGACATTTGGTTGGTTCCTAAGAGCACAACTCTGCCAGAAAGAAATACACCATCCTCCTGGGGCCTATGCTTAGGAACAGGGAATTAAGGTGACTATGCCTGCCAGTGAATTCCCTCCTGCAGAAGTGGGGACAGCAATGGGCAATCTGGAGAACATGAGGGTTGATATCAGCCTGAGTGTTAGGCTTTTCAGCAGTAAAATGGAGCTATTAACATAAACTTTATAATTAGTGCAATGAGCAGTAATGAACGTAGAACCTGGTAGGTTTTGCTGCCATTCCTTATTGTCATAATTCGTCATGATCCATTGTTGATACCAGATGAACAAAATTAAAATAATTCAGGATGAAACTGTGATGAACATGGGCTTTGCTATAAGCAGGGCTGCCTCAGTTACTACAGCCATATCCACCGCAGTCACTGTCTAATCTGATCAAGTCTTTCAACCATTTGTCTGGGCTTCTTGGGTGGGGTCAAGGGGTGGTTGGCAATATAAATAGGAGATCGATATGATTGCAAACCAATAAATTAGGCAAATCTTCAAAGGATGGAGCCCCTTTTCCAATCAATACTCCTTTTGAAGATTCTTCCCCTTGCACCTAATCAAAACTGAACTTCAGATAAACCCAACTTTTTACATACTTCTCATCTCCATTCCTCTGAATAGACAAAAGTAGAGAACAGAATGAGGGCCACAGAGAGCCTCGGAGCACCTTGATGCTGCCCTGTGTCTCCCCTGTCGAATCCCTGATTCACTCTTTTAACTCCTCTCTTGCATCCTTTACAGTACTTATGCTCAGCTGATCACCAAGAACACAGGAGCACTTGGAGGAAACCTTCTACTATGTTGTCTTCCCAAATGGAATATAAGAGAAGGGGTCGCTCCTATATCCCCAGAAATATTCTCATTTCGACGTGTAGTTGGGAAAATAAAACAGATAAGAGATAAGAGTAAGGTTCAAAGACTAGGATAGTCCTATAAAGATCATGAAAAAGTTGGTATTAAGTTACTGTGAGGCCAAAGGCTGAATCAAAGGCAACATCATTATTTTTTTATTCAATATTCTAAACCTAAATCATTTTGATATTGTGGTCATTATAATGAAGTTGCATGTCCTATTTATCTGAAAGGTTTAATTTCTTCTTTATCTTTAAAATAAAAACATACACTATTTTACAAAGCTTCCAAAAATGCTCTCCTATTCCTATATCACTAGCTTCAAAGATATAGTAGGATGATGACTTAATGGTATAAATATTTCATGTCTTTTGAATTTTTCATGTTAAATGTACAGTTCACATGAATAATAGAAAGTAGTTCATATGCAGCATTCATAGTTGCATTACACAATGCTTTTTTCAGTAATCTGTTAGCTATATGAAAGGCATACAGGAGTCTCAGAACAAAAATTATTTTGAAATTAGCCCAACTTCTAGAATTTCTGGCACTAGAAAAAGGTATTTTATACCAATACTGTTCCCAGGATTTTTATTTGCATACTTTTTGAAATCACTGTTGAATAAGGAATCTATCTGGAGTTACTCAAAAATAATTTATAAAAATAGATAGGCTATCATGTAGAAGAATGAGAATAGATCCATTCTTATCTCCTTGTACAAAGCTCAAATCTAAGTGGATCAAAGACCACCACATAAAACCAGAGACACTGAAATTGCTAAAGGAGAAAGTGGGGAAAAACCTCGAAGATATGGGCACAGGGAAAAAATTCCTCAACAGAACACCAATGGCTTGTGCTGTAAAATCAAGAATTGACAAATGGGACCTCATAAAATTGCAAAGCTTCTGTAAGGCAAAAGACACTGTCCACAAGACAAAAAGGCCACCAACAGATTGGGAAAGGATTTTTACCAATCTTAATTCTGATGGAGGACTAATATCCAATATATACAAAGAGCTGAAGAGGCTGGACTCCAAAAACTCAAAAAAAAAAAAAAAACATTAAAAAATGGGGTACAGAGCTAAATAAAGAATTCTCAACTGAGGAATATCGAATGGCTGAGAAACACCTGAAAAAATGTTCAACATCCTTAGCCATCAGGGAAATGCAAATCAAAACAACCCTGAGATTCCATCTCACACCACTCAGAATGGCTAAGATTAAAATTTCAGGTGACAGCAGATGCTGGCGAGGTTGTGGAGAAAGAGGAACACTCCTCCATTGCTGGTGGGATTGCAAGCTTGTACAACCACTCTGGAAATCAGTCTGGCAGTTCCTCAGAAAATTGGACATAGTACTACCGGAGGACCCAGCAATACCTCTTCTTGGCATATACCCAGAAGATCTTCCAACTGGTAATAAGGACACATGCTCCACTATGTTCATAGCAGCCTTATTTATAATAGGCAGAAGTTGGAAAGAACCCAGATGTCCCTCAATAGAGGAATGGATACAGAAACTGTGGTACATTTACACAATGGAGTACTACTCAGCTATTAAAAACAATGAATTTATGAAATTCTTGGGCAAATGGATGCATCTGGAGGATATCATCCTTAGTGAGGTAACCCAATCACAAAAGAAGTCACTAGATATGCACTCACTGATAAGAGGATATTAGCCCAGAAACTTAGAATACCCAAGATACATTATGCAAAACACAAGAAAACCAAGAAAGATGACCATTGTGGGGATACTTCATTCCTCCTTAGAATAAGGAAGAAAATACTCATGAAAGGATATAGGTACAGAGACAAAATTTAGAGCTAAGATGAAAGGATGGACTATCCAGAGACAACCCCATTCGGGAGTCCATCCCATCATCAGCCACCAAACCCAGATACTAATGCTCATGCCAGCAAGATTCTGCTGAAGGGACCCTGATATTGCGGCCTCTTGTGAGGCTAAGCCAGTGCCTGGTAAACACCAAAGTGGATGCTCACAGCCAGCTATTGGATGGAACACAGGGTCCCCAATGGAGGAGCTAGAGAAAGTACCCAAGAAACTGAAGGGGGCTGCAACCCTGTAGGTGGAACAACAATATGAACTAACCAGTACCCCCTGAGCTTGTGTCTCTAGCTGCATATGTAGCAGAAGATGGCCTAATCGGCCATCACTGGGAATAGAGGCCCCTTGGTCTTGCAAACTTTATATGACCCAGTACAAGGGAAGGCCTGGGCCAAGTAGTGGGAGTGGGTGGGTAGGGGAGCAGGGGCGGGGGGGTATAGGGAATTTTCGGGATAGCATTTGAAATGTAAATAAAGAAAATAAAGAAAATAAAAATAAATAAACTTTAAACCATAATAAAAAAATAGATAGTTGAACTCAAAATAAACTGTCATACAAGCACTCTGATACTTACATGGGGATGCAGAGTGATGAAGATGAAGAAAGAAGAATGGAGAAGCATTCATTTCAGAGGTAAGTCAGCTCTTTAAGAACCTGCATATGTCCCCCCAATTCATAGCAAAATGCTGCCAACTTCCAGGTTCCATAAATACAAAGTTACTAATTACCAGTAAGATTCAGCAGGTCAAAATGGTGCAGAAGCATTGCATTTCCTTGAACAGCTTCAACTGTGTCATAAATTACATAGGGTAAGTGGGGGGAAACATGGCTCTAATATAAACATATGCATATTTGGCGTAAAAAAATAGGATATAAAAACTCTTCACTTAAAGCTATCCATGTGTGAAGACATCAAAATTCACCTGAGAAATGTTTCAGGTTATCAATCACATATCGACTATTTTATCTTTAATGTTTTAAGCACCTCACCAAAGATAAAGTTCACTTTTAGTCATAGGTTTGCACAGACATTCCTTATGAGAACATGGAAAATCATCCCCCTGTTCATACTTTTCTGGGGATTTTAAATCATGAATGAATGTTGAATTTTTTTCAAACGCTTTTTTTATGAGTGAGTTTTGAATTTTTCAAATGCTTTTTCTATGCCAACTGAAGGGAATATATGGGTTTCTTTTTGCTTGTTTGTTTGTTTGTTTGTTCTTTAGCCACCTCACTGATAGGACAGATTTGGAGAATTGCTTTTTGAAGATAGAGTCCATTTAATTGTCATGAATAACTCCTCTGATACTTTATGGATTCAGTTTTGTGGACTATCATGTTACGAGTGGAACACTCATCTATCATTTCCTTTTTCTGTACTATATTTCCTAGGTTTGGTATCAGAGCAGTACCATTTTCTCCACATGAGTCGGGAGACTTCCCTTTCCTTCTGCATTCTGGAAGAGTCCTAGAGGACATGCAGTCAACCCCAGCAATGTTATGGATGCATGTGTACAACAGCCATAACCAGAAGGCAGCAGTTCACAGACCTCTTCCCCATTCCTCAGCTCTCGTGTTCTTTCTTCCTCTTCTTCCCACATGTGCCTTGAACCTTGATGCTTTGGGAGGCTGATTAGAATGACCCATTTAGGGAGGAAGGCATTTGGGGGGAGGGGAGGGGAGGGGGNGAGGGAGATGTGCTCCCTAAGGACGGATCTGACTGGAGAAAAGAAATGGCGAGCTGAAGTGGTCGGCTCTCCTG
>NC_034596.1:70486987-70510549 GCF_900095145.1 Mus pahari
AAGGGGAGGGGAGGGGAGGGGAGGGGAGGGGAGAGTGGATGAGGGGAATGATGGCTAATCATATATGGGTGTGTAAAATCCTGAAGAAGGAAAAGGAGAAATATCTTCCTTCAGAGTTTATTAGGGTCTCCTGATGAAATTATTTGTACTTTCTCTTCCCTTGGTTTGGGTCAATTACTCTTTACTGCTTAAGTATTTAATAGTGATGAGGCAGTAAGATGTTTTTGTCTCATGAGAATGATCTATTATTTCTTATAAGTCATCAGTAGTGACCACAGAGTGATCGTTGTCTAGCTTTAGTAGCCACAGTACAAGTGGGCATAGACCTTTCATTTTCTGCACTGGCCTCTTTTCTCTTTGTCATCAGAGCTGTAGTTAACTCTAATGATATTTTTATTGTGAGGGTGAGCCTTGAGTTTTGGTGGATTTGTCTCCAACGTTGTCCAGTGATTTCTCCCGTATGGTTCAGGATTTTGTCCTCCACTTGTTTTGGTTTAACATTCTCTTCTTTGTCTAGCTTCTTAAGAGGGAAACTAGGTTACTGGGTTGTGAGGGATTTTAAGTCATTTTCTTTGTTAATGTACATTTAACATTTCATATTTTCCTCTAAGCCTTTGCCTTTACTCTCTTCCACAAATCTCAAAGAGCTAAATTTTGATTCAGTTCAGAATATTTTTACTTAAGAATTTTTTAGACTTGTATATTATTTAGAAATGTGTTCCTTAACTTCCAAATTGTTGGGGAATTTTCCATGCATCTTTTAGTAACTGAGTTCTAATTTGATTCCATTATGGTCTAAGATACATTCTCAAAGGTATATATTTGTTCAAATTGGTCAAAAAAAAGGTATGTCTCAAAATATGGTATATTCTGATGAGTGTTCCATATACAATGGAGGAAAAATACGTTTTCTAGCCTTTGTCTGAAGCACCATGAAGTTTCAAAGAAATAAATCAACATTAAGTACAAGGTGGTTAGAAGTATGTTTTAATATTTTAAAGGTAATGCTAGCTGGTTGTGATGGTTCATGCTTGGAATTCCAGCATTTGGATGACTGAAACGACATAATACTGAGCTACAGCTTTGCCTGGGTCATAGAAAAGGGGCGGGAAGGAGGGGGGAGAGATCACAGAGACAGACAGAGACAGAGAGACAGAGAGAGAGTATTGTATTATCTAGGCCCTAAATTAGATATTTTACTTGATCTTCCAGAAAATGACTTCATAGAGTCTAGAATTTCAGAGACATGTACAAATTAATTTGTTCAGTCATATTTTCAATGCCTGGCAGAGTATCAAGTTTCTCCTTTTAATTTGGTACTAACAAAAATGTGAATAGATGCAATATTATGTATTTAGACTCACCTGCAAGGGATAAATTAATATCATTTTCTGTAATTATGGTTGCAGTTGGAAAGCTTAAAGCTCTATGCTGGGTTTTTTTTTTTATTTTTTTTATTTTTTTTTTTCAGAAGGAAGGGAAAGGAACGTTTGCCAACTGCATAAAAGCAGGCATTCCCTTTTGGTCTCCTAAGCGGTTCTTAAAAATAACATTTTATAAAACCTATTTCTAAATGAATTTAAAGTCTCCATTTATATGACACCATCTTCTAATTTAAACCCAAATGGAGAAAATAAATTGGGAATAAATTACATCGGAGAAAATAAAGAGTGCTCTAGGTTTCCATAGCTGCGCCTCTGGATGCTGCAGTCAATAACGCTCCACTTGGGGAGGCTTGCATTGGGCCAGCCACTCTCTTTACGACAAATGCTACAACTTCCACTCAAGAGAACATACAACTGCATAAATAGAAGCTGATAAGTAAACTGAATGTAATCAGCCAGTAAGGCTCAGTTGGTTGAACAAAACTCCATCAAATTATCAAGAGCTCTCTGGTAGAAGCTCAGCGAAATCAGCCCTGGCTATGTGTAATTCCCTTTACTCTAAAGCTCCCTGGGCATAGGGTGTTGAAGTGCCAATCAGACTGCTCCTGAATTAACCATGCTCTATGGAATTCCTCCCTACACTTCACTAGGACAAATGTAGAGAAAACTAAGGGCCATAGGAAGATACAGCAGGGGAGGGAGGCAGGGGGAGAAAATATGCTGTAGACACCCATGTCTTCCATTTTTTATTTCAGTCAGGATGGTTTCCTCAGTGCACAGGCAGCTTGGGATGGAGGGAAGACAGCCACAAGCTAGCTGACTCAGCATTTGATGTCTAAGTTTACTCAACAGTTCATGGGTCTAGCAAACTCAAAATATTTTATTAAGAAACCATTTCAAGAATAAATTTGCACTCATTTTTCTTGCCCTACCCCCATTGATTGGACAAAAAGGTGAAGAGCTCCTAAACCCCGATTTCCTCCCACTTCCATTGGGCACCACAAGGGGTCCTTGGGAGAAGACTTAACTCCTGTGTTGAATGGAGACCTGGGTTGATATGTGTCTGCGCTTGCAGAAGTGCTTCTGTATCATGAACATGTGCACTAGGCCCTGTTCCCATCCACAAGATGAACCATATGTACACTATCTAGACTGCTCTTTTAGGTTCTGTACTTTTATAGCCTATTTTTGAACATTAACACATTTGCATGATTGACTCAATCTTTGCCTAAGTGCAGTGCCTGTACAGGAAGCTAATGGAGACAATGTACATCTTGCCCGGGTTGTGGTTATATATAATAGAGGGCAAAATTAAACCTGTATTTTAAAAACATATCTAAAACCAAATCTGTTAGAAAACAAGTCAATGTGTGTAATGCTGAAATTTGGCAGGCTTTCAGATTTCTCTAGCTACATTTTCTTTTTTTTTATTTATTTATTATTTTCTTTCTTTATTTATTATTTTCTTTATTTATATTTCAAATGCTATCGCGAAAGTTCCCTATAGCCCCCCACCCCTACCCACTCACTCCCACTACTTGGCCCTGGCCTTCCCCTGTGCTGGGTCATNTAAAATTTACAAGACCAAGGGGCCTCTCTTCCCAATGATGGCCGATTAGGCCATCTTCTGCTACATATGCAGCTAGAGACACGAGCTCAGGGGGTACTGGTTAGTTCATATTGTTGTTCTACCTACAGGGTTGCAGCCCCCTACAATTCCTTGGGTACTTGCTCTAGCTCCTCCATTGGGGGCCCTGTGTTCCAACCAATAACTGACTGTGAGCATCCACTTCTGTGTTTGCCAGGCACTGGCATAGCCTCACAAGAGGCCACAATATCAGGGTCCCTTCAGCAGAATCTTGCTGGCATGTGCATTAGTATCTGGGTTTGGTGGCTGATGATGGGATGGATCCCCGGGTGGGGTAGTCTCTGGATAGTCCTTCCTTTCATCTTAGCTCTAAATTTTGTCTCTGTACTTATATCCTTTCATGGGTATTTTGTTCCTTATTCTAAGGAGGAATGAAATATCCACACAATGGTCATCTTTCTCGGTTTTCTTGTGTTTTGCGTAATGTATCTTGGGTATTCTAAGTTTCTGGGCTAATATCTGCTTATCAGTGGGTGCATATCTAGTGACTTCTTTTGTGATTGGGTTACCTCACTAAGGATGATATCCTCCAGATACATCCATTTGCCCAAGAATTTCATAAATACATTGTTTTTAATAACTGAGTAGTACTCCATTGTGTAAATGTACCACAGTTTCTGTATCCATTCCTCTATTGAGGGACATCTGGGTTCTTTCCAACTTCTGCCTATTATAAATAAGGCTGCTATGAACATAGTGGAGCATGTGTCCTTATTACCAGTTGGAAGATCTTCTGGGTATATGACCAGAAAAGGTATTGCTGGGTCCTCCGGTAGTATTATGTCCAATTTTCTGAGGAACTGCCAGACTGATTTCCAGAGTGGTTGTACAAGCTTGCAATCCCACCAGCAATGGAGGAGTGTTCCTCTTTCTCCACAACCTCGCCAGCATCTGCTGTCACCTGAATTTTTAATCTTAGCCATTCTGACTGGNGTGAGATGGAATCTCAGGGTTGTTTTGATTTGCATTTCCCTGATGACTAAGGATGTTGAACATTTTTTCAGGTGTTTCTCTAGCTACATTTTCTGAATGCATAAAAATTCCAGTTTTTCTTTGTCTGTCTGTCTGTCTGTCTGTCTGTCTGTCTGTCTGTTTGTAATCAGCCCTTTGTACTTCACAGTGTGTTCTTGCTATCAGTATTAGCTCCTGGGATACTACTGGCTTTGTGTGTCTTTCCCTTTGAGGCAGCCATACATGTGATAAGAGGTACAATTCATTGGAGTTTTGTTAATGTATTAATTTTATTCCAATTTGACTTATTTTAATTGTTAATACTTAAGTTGTCATTAGACATGCTTTATTAATGATATATTTCAGCTTAAAGTTAGGTTATTATATGAGGAAATAACATAGATTTGGTGTTTTACAAAGAGAAGAAGGAGGAGGAGGAGGAGGAGGAGGAGGAGGAGGAGGAAGAGGCAGATAAAAGGCCACCGACTTCTTGGGTCCAGAAGCTCCGTTTTGGACATTACCTTTCGTTGAGTCATCCTCTATAGGCTGTTTGAACAGCGTAATATCCTTGAATGTACACAGGAACAAGACCACCTTCTCATGTTCATTTCTTATTGGTGCAATTTGCATGTAAAACCAAACAGGGGTACCTGTAGGGGAGAAAGAGGAAGAAAGAGGACAGAGGGGTGTCAGGACCACAGCAAGGGTTAGATTCCACGACTCTGCCATGTCTTCCCTTGCTTCAGCAACAAAACAGCAGTTTTGTTACGTGACTAAATACAATGCTTTAACCAGCGCTGCTGGTTCAGGCCTACAGTCAGGCTTTATATATACTGAAGAGGCTGAGGCAGGAGGATCACAAATTCAAGAATGGTCTGTACTACAAGTGAGCTAAAGAGCGCACTGGGCAACTTAGTAATACCCTGTCTCATAAATAATTGAGAACAAAATTAAAATTTTAACAAAGGCTGAGGATGTAGTCCAGTGATGGAATGTCTGTCTTGTATGCATAAGGCCTTGAATTAAATCTCAATCAAAAGCAACAGAACAAAACTGTTTAACTCTCTATCAGCTACTAATTGTTCAGACTTAATGAGTGCATTTTTAGCCCCAAATATGAACATTCTAAAGAAAAGTACAGGATCCCTTCCCAACTTGTGCACACAAAAGCCGTCTCCCTCCTAAAGGAGTCACCAAGTGTGATCACTCCCACATGCTTCTCTGGTCTTGTCACCTTGACAAGAGTTTCCAATGATCTGCAACAGCAACACCTACCACCCTGACAAATCTGACTCCCAGAAGAGCATCTCAGACGCTGCTTCTGTCCCAAGGCCCTCTCTTCCATCGGGTGGACTTAGGTGACACTTCGATGGCTGTGTTCCTGGTCACAGGAGAAATCACCAATACTTGATAGCTACTGTACACTGAGTGGTACCTGAAACCTTTAGGGCAATCATCAAAGGGAAAGTAAAAGAGCATGTGTGTTCAGAGCTTGAGAATCTTCGGTGTCTTGGTGAGCCACTGCCTCCTGCCCACGGAGGCTCAACTGCGCCACATCATTCTTCAAGAAACAGCTACTGCATTCTCCAGAGGAATGAGAGTTTCGCAGTTTTAAAGCTCAGAGTCTGGACAGACCCTAGAACTGACAAATAAATTGCAACAATGGACTAGATGGAGACATGAGAAATGCCTCAAGGGAATAATTATCCACACAGCAGCAGCAGCACACTGAAAGAACATTCTATCACAATAAAAAAAATAGTAAATAAATAAGTTCATTTTCCATCAGATTTTTTATCAAGCAAAAGAGCAATAAAAGCCCCAAATCATCCATGCTTAGGGGCAGAAGAGGTTACGTGTAGCTGATGCAACTGAAAACTTAGAGCATCTTAGTGGTCCCCCATGAAAACCAACTAACAACCTCTTTCATACCTGGATCCAAAATTGGGTCACTTAATGTCACTGCCAATTCTGTTTAAATGGTCATGGTAATAATAGTGCTCTTAAATTACCTGCTCAACCTGAGGAATCTACCTAAATCATGGAAGGGCTAACTTGCCATTTACACCAGATGAGTTGTGTCCCTCAGCAGGCTTCAGAAACCAGGCCACTGCAGAGAGATTTATAAGATAATGTTCAGCTCCGGCCACTGAGTCTGTGTGGCTCTCACAGGTCCATAGGAGGGCACCGCCTTTCTGAGATGATTGCAGAACAAGAAGGGGACTTGGAAACAACCCCATCATCTCCCAGCCAGGCTTCCTCCCCGTTTTCTGCTCCTCGTGTTACACAGCGTGTCTGGGAACTGTGAGTGATATACAGTTTTCCAAATAACCATTGCCAGACACTGCTGTGTTCATGGCCTGTGGCTGTTCCAACTTGGTGAGCTAGAGGCAGAGAGGGTTATAAACAAAGAATAAAAGCACTGAAAATCCTTTTCTTTTTCCTGGGCCTGCTAGAAATCTGGACAAGAAGAGCTGGTGCCACAGTCATGCCTTCCTACCAAAACAGCCACTTTTGGAATTCTGGAAGAGACGGGGCTGCCTGAAAAGCTGTTTCCAAATATCAAGGTAGAATTTTTTCAGCTCATAGGCAAAGACTTCCCCCAGAATGGGCTGAATATTTTCAAGTGGCTCTGAAACATCTTCTATATTCTCATTTTAAGGGTCAAGTGGACAGGGAGTCTGAGATGGATGGACAGAAGTATATTCTTCCCAACACCCAGAGCAGGGCTTGGGCACTGGGCACTAGCAACATAGGTAGGTTCTGTCTTTACCCCAAAGATAAACTTTCCCCAGAATAGGAAATGTCTCCTTTTAATAGGGCACTAAATGGGGGGAAATTTTAAAAAGGTTACAAGCTGAAATGTCAACCTTGACTAAGTAAGTCAGAAACCTCAATTGCCCCATTTGCAAAATGCTGTTTACTATAACTTAATAACGTGATAAAAGTCTTGGGGGCAGGGCTTGGCATTCTGGCATTCCCCAGTCTTCAGAAGATATGTCAATTTCCCCATCTAACATTTTTCAAAGTCACAAAACACTCTTTTTGTAGTTGATGTGTAAAAGCTGTTTGAGATGACCACTTGTGAGATTCCTTTAAATCTGGCTAAAACACTTGTGCTCTACACTAATGCATAGATAATACTCATCCTTCCTATTAAAGAAAAATCAAAATTAAAGACAGATGCAGAGAACACACAGAGGATAACTGGAGCTTTCTACAGGGTGGCAGGGCCTGTCTCCTACCAGCTGTATACAGATGTTCATATAGCAATATTCAGTTCCCTTAAGAGATTGGGCAGAGATGAACAAAAGTCACATAATTTTAAACCATAACTATCCTAGAAGGAGAATTGTAAAAATGTAAATTTCAAGTTATTTCCAATATGTTTAAAAATAAATTAAAAAAATAGAATCCCATTGAAGTACTTTTGACAGACTTAAACTATGGACTTGGCTACAACGTTTGAAAATTGAGCAAATATTTATAAATTCTACTTAAATGGGAGGATAAGTCATCTTCAATTATTTGCTAAACTTGGGCCATATATCTAAGTCATCCAAAGACTAGAAATATCTATGTGAAAATGAATGGGGTTTGGGCATTTGGGCATCCTATGAATCATAAATAAATATCGGAGCCTAAAGGGAAGACCAAGAAAATGTGTATAGCCTATGTAGTAGGAAGAACTGATCATTCAGAACTGATTACTTTCTGTGTGACATGCTAGCAGCTGAGTGTGACTTCAGACAGAAACATCTCTTTGGCCTTGGTTCTAAAAATACAAGATAAATTGTTGAAAGTTTTGATAAGTAAAACCAGCAAAGAAAATGATCCCATTGCCAAATGCACTTCTCTGAGGCAATGTCTATGGGGGCTGTCATCCTTTTGTGGGTCTAGTGCTAAAAAAGAAAATCTAATGTTAATTCCACATATTCCATAAAGAATAACAGATCGAAGGAAAGGGAAGGATAAACTGCACTCCATGAGATCCAACATACAACGAACCTAGAACCAACATGTTCTACTGAGGTTAGGATGTCTCCCACACTTAAAAAGACTATAGCAACCACTGAAGACAGATATGGATTTTGCTGTCACTTATCACGAAAGCATATGCACACACATACACATTTATATACATGTTTATTGGAAATAAATTCTTTTTACAATATATTCTGATCTCAGATTCTCCTCTCCCACCTCTTCTCAGCTTCTCCCCACCTTCATACCCACCCCAACTCCATGTCAACTTTCTCTCTCTCTTTAAAACAAGCAAACAAAGGAACAAAAACAACAAAGCCAGAATTTTTTAAAAAAAGAAAAAAGAAAAGAAAAAAAAGCACAAGAAACACACACAACACATACACACAAATAACCCCAAAAAACACACAAAATCAAAAATCATAATATACAAGCAAAAGTCTAATAAGACAAAAAAATCCTCCCAAAACAAAGCAATATGAAACAAAAGGTCTACAAAACACCACTGTTTGTTCTGTATAGGCCAGCTACTACATAGCACGGGCCTTGTCCTAAGTGTGGGCAATATACCCAGTGAGAGATGACGTTGGGGAAAAGAGTTCTTCCTTGGCATACAGATGTCATTTAGAGATGGATTCTTGATTAAGGACTATGAAGGGACTCTACTTATGAAGAAGGAGGAGGAGGAGGAGGAGGAGGAGAATGAAAGGAGAAGAATGACATTTGAGAAAGAAGCAAAGTTCATGTGACCATGCAAAGGAGCCATCAACTTAAATAGAAGACTTGATTGTTAAAGATGTGCATGTAGTGGTGGTTGATTGGTTTGGTTGGTTGGTTATTTTTTCTCCAAATAGGGACTGTACCATGTGTTGAAATAAGTAGCAAAAGACTGTGTACAATTCTAATCCTAGGGAACAATTCACAGTATCAGCAGATATTTACTAGATGTGACTGTCCTGTCCTGGGAATAATGCCTATGCCCATCACTCTTAAACAGGAAACAGTTCAAGTCTATCTAAAGGATATATTTGTAAAGATTGACAACAAATAACCATATATCCACCTCACTGATATTTGTGTAGTAACTATAAGAAGGGAATCCTCTAATAATGCAATTTTGAACATACATTAGCACAGACACTGCAAAAAACCTACTCCGGAATTAATTTTAATTTTTTAAATTAAAGTCGCCATATGATGTAATAGTCCCACATCTGGGTATTTACCCAAAAGATTTAAAATCTACAAAACATGAACACTCACATTCATTGCACTACAGTTCACAGGAGCCAATTTATTATTGATCTGAATGTCCATCAATATATAAATGGATAAAACAATGAAGTATGTACACAAAGTGAATACTGTTCAGTCTTTAAAAGAATTTCTTATGCTGGGGAGATGACTCAATGGGTAGGAATGTCTGCTGAGCAAGCATAAGAACCTGCATGGTTCCCACACAAAAAGTCAAGCATGGCTCTGTGTGTGAATCACCACAGCACTGGGAGAAAAGGAAAGGACAAAGACAGAAGGATGACTGGGGTTCACAGACTAGTTAGTCTATCTGGAAAGTAAGAAACTCAAGGAAGAGACCTGGTTCTCCAGGGAATACAGAAGGTAAGGGAGGAAGACATCTAATGTCCTCCACTGGCCTCCATAGTCTATGTGTCCCATATACATGTATACACATACCTATACAATACACAAATATACACACATGTACACACATGCGTATACAGTAATACACACATGTACACACAGAGTGGGGGGAAGAGAGAGTTAGTTTATGGTATTTGCAACAATGTCGAAGAAATAAAAAAATCACCATGCTAAGTACTAAGCCAGGCACAGCAGACTAATATAAAACATGTGCTCATTTTAATTGGAACTAAATAGATGAAACACACATCAGACAGCAGAGGTTCTCGGCTGTAGGGTTGGGATAGGAGTGACAATAAAGAATACAACAATTTGTGACACAAGAGATAAGTTTATCTGTCTAGGTGTGAGATGTACTGCACAGCATGGTGAATATGGTTAATAATAAAAGCAAACTGTAGACACCAGAGTTGCCAAGAGAGCAATTTCCAATATTCTTACCACAAAAAGTAAATATTTGAAATGTTGAGTGTTCCTTGTTTGATTTAAATATTCATATAGCACTCCTAAGTAATAGGGTCACTTTGTATCCAATAAATATGAACAACTGGCTTAGCAGTTAAGAGCACCTTTGCTTTTGCAGAAGATCTGAGTTCCGTTGCCAGCATCCACATGGCAGCTCACAACCATCTGTAATCCAGTCCTGGGAGATCTGATACCATCTGACCTTGGCAGGCACCAAGCACGCACATGGTACACATGCATACATGCAAGCAAAACATTCATCCATATAATATATTTTCACTAAATAATAATTAAAATAAATTTGTAAAAGTAGAATGAAATACACCATGTTTGTTTCCAGTCTTCAAGGGGATCTTTTCAAGGGTAAAATCATCATTAATTTTTCAATCTAATTTCACCAGCAATCTCTCCCCCTACACCAAGAGCAATAATGAAGCATTATAATCTTCTCTACCTTGTTGCTTAGCTACCATTTCCCAAACTAAAATTTAGAAAGACCTAGGTCATCTTATTGGTAACAAAAATACCTACGGTTTTTTTTGTACAGAAGAACTTCAAAACAGTTTGACTCGTAGTTGTCAAAAGTCTGCCTGACTTTCTCAATAGTCTTCTTGTCGGTCAGTTCTCCATACATAAAACTGGAAGAAAAAAGCCTGTTTCATTTTTGTGTCACAGATAAATCACATCATTGTCTATGATTAAGTATTTCATTTTGCCTTAAATGATGTCCCCACACAATGAACTCAAATACATAAGCCGTTATTTCTGCAAATCTTATTGTGTAGCACTAGAAATTTGTGATCTGTAGTAGGATACCTAAAGTCAGTAAAATGTTAAGCCATGTTTTAATCATGTTACTAAAACTTCCTGCTGATAGTTATCTTTACTTACATAACAACGTGGAGAGGCAGAGAGAGAGTAGTTCCTGGTTATAAATAGTTTCCATATGCACTACTATGCACTACCATGGGAATTTCAATTATCATGATTCTTTTAAATATGTTTCACATCAGTGGAGACTTTAGTTACTATGTTATGTTGACTGCAACTGTGTGAAGTCAAGCCACTGAAAGGCACCGGTCCAGCTACATCCCCTTATCAACTGTTGTGCTTTCTCCAGTTTCAAATGGTCAAGCATGATCAAAAAACTATTAAATGACAAATTCTAGAACACACAATTCAAATGCTGAAAATCGTGCATCATTCTAAAAGTGAAAGTTCTTGCCGCCCTGCTTCATCTACCATAGTAATGTGAACCCCATACCCTGCTCAGGATATTCAAACTCTAGATGCGTCTACACACTCTACATGACTTACATGGGTAAGTCAGTCTCTAACTCACTCTCGGTAAGCAAATCAGCCACTTTAGTTTGGCAGTGTGTACATTCTAGCAACCATTATTTTACTTAATAATGTCCCCAAAATACAATAATAATGACTCTGTAAATTCAGGTTTTTCCAAAAAGAAGTCATAAGATACTTCATTAGTTGAAAAGTAAAAGTACAAATAAAAAATGTATTTTAGAATGACCACATCCCAATCCAATGTATTGTTATAATTGTTCTTTGTGATTATTATTATTATTATTATTATTATTGCTAAAATCTTACTATTTCTAGTTTATGAATGAAGCATTATCATGAGTTCGATGTATAGGAGAAAGCAGTTGTGCATTGTTTGCACTTATCACTATTTCCAGAATGCCCTGTGGCCCCAGAACATATCCCCCAAGGACAAAGGGGAATTATCATCAATAATAGCTGCCTATCTAGAGGTACAAACGATCACATCATGCCCTTCAGAGCCTGTCAGTATCAGTAACTGCCTTGGATATTTACTTCATACAAATGGTATACCACATAGCTGTGCTTCCCTTTTTTCTCTCCTTGTGTTACTTCCATGCAACATTTTAAAAATGGACAATAGAAAGTAGAGACTAATTAACAAATACCCAATTCCACCCCCCCCCCAAAAAAATTGAAAGATAATAATTGCGAAGAGTTGAAAGTAAGTGAAGTCAGAAGAGACCATCGGAATTTTGGTATGCCAGTTGAGAGATTTTACAGACTTTCAGATGAATTTTGATCAACATAAACAAGGAAATGGCTCATAAACAAGTGTGACCCCTGGGAGAATTCCTAAGCTGGTGTCTGGGGCAGATACATGTTTTAGACATGGCAAGAACATACAAAGTAAACATAGGATTAAGGAGCGAGCCTCTTCTTGCCATAAAGCATTCCATTGTTAGTGGTAGAAGAAAGCCAACAGTAAGATGGCTAGCTAGTGGCAACAGAAGTGGCTCTAAAGAAAGGAAGAGCTGAAGGGACAGGGGAAGAACGGGTACTATTCGAACAGCATACTCACTCACCAGAAAGAGCAGATGAAACAGAGGTACTGTGGGGCATGAGGGCAGACAGTTGAGTGAAGCAGGGACTAAAGCCTTCTATCAACTGCCCTATTTCCCAGGACAAGACCAGTTTGATACTTGGAACATTCTACCACAATGAAAAAAATACACAGGAGGCCCCGTAACAGCTAACACTGACACCCTGAAGTTTTGCTGCCGGGCAATCTTGAAGCCTCACCAAGTCTTCAGGAAGGGCATCCTATTACATTGCTTTAGATGACTGGGGAACTGTGGTCATGAAGCACCCTCCTTCCTACCTTGGCTGTTACTGCACATTACCTACCCGACTTCCTGTATACCTTCCACTCAGGGTTCGAGGATGGCTCCACCTACATACCATCACTGGAGACTTAACAGATGCACTCAGTACTACACATGAGCATTGCTCCCTCTATCATGGGAATCACACTACATATACCCGGGGACCTTCTAGCCTGGAACATGGTCCACAGAAATTGACATTAAGTCCTCCCATTTTGTTCCTGTGCTACATTACACAAATGTTGCCTGACTCTACTAGGTAAGTACCCTTCCCCCACTGCTCTGTGTGTCATAATCTCCTTGGCTGCTAGAATAACCCCACCTGACAGCCCTGCAGAGAACAACAGGCTTCATGCCCTGCTTCCAGTGAATTGTGCTCACAGCCATTGACTGCAACTCAAGAAGTTATTTGGAGACCATAGCTATAATGGTCAACTTGAACCAAAGCCAATATAGTCTACTAAAGACACAGAGTAAAAAGAAACAAAGAAAGAAATTCTTCAAATATGAAAATCACTCAGTAGTAGAGGCACATTCCCCACCTCTAGTATGGAGGTTATCTAAGACTGAAAATCACCATATTCCTGAGCTACATCACACCTCATATGCACCAGAGGACTCTAAATCCACCACTGAGATACTTGCCCATCCATGGGCATTGCTGCACGACTTAAAATAAAACTGATCCCCTAGAAATGCAAATGTCAGCATGAGGAAACATGAAATATGAAAATGCAAGGTAACAGGATAGATCGAAAAGAGTGCAATTGTTCTCCAACAAGACTCCAGGGAAAGGAAAATAGGAAAAAATGCCTGAGCAAGAACTCAAAAGAATGACTCCAAGGACGATCAATGACATACAAGATAATTTAAATAATTCTCTGAAACAGGAAAATCAATTAATGAAATGAATAAGAATTCATCAAAAGGAACCAATTCTAAACCTCGGACATGAAAAATGAAAGAAGTCAAATAAAAAAGATGAACAAGAGCCTTAACAACAAGCTAGATCAAGCAGGAAAATGTCTGAACCTAAAGACAGAGCTTTTGGAGTACCACTATTACAACGCAGAAATAAAAGAGAAAAATCATTAGAAAGAACAAAGAAAGTTTCTAAGACTTATAAGACATGTGTAAATGAATAAATGGTCAAATTATGAAGCTTCCAGGAGGCAAGGAAGGAGAGTAAAGAACAGAAAACCTATTCACATAACGAATGAGTCCCAGACCCATCCATTTTCCTGAATATGCCATGATTTCATTTTTCTTTACGGCTAAGATCCCATTGAATATAAGTACCTCATTCTTTACCCATTCATCTATCAATAGACATTGAGACTAGTTTCATTCCTCAGCTATGGTGAGTGGTGCAGCAACGACCATGGATGGGCAAGTCTCTCAGTAGTGGGTTCAGAGTCCTCTGGGTGCATATCCAGGAGTTCTGTAGCTCAGGAATATGATGATTTTTTTAGTCTTAGATTAGTTCCAGATTAGAGATGGGGAATGTGGCTCAGTTGGTAGAATGTGTCCCTAGAATGGATAAAGCCCTGGCTTTGCCCTCCCAGCACTGCATTAAACAGGACATGGTGGCACATATCTGGAACTCCAGAAGCAAAGGGCAGAAACGGAAGGATCAGAAGTGTGAGGTCACCCTTGGTTACATAGTGAGTTCAAAGCCATGCTGGGCTACATGAGACCTTATCTTAATAAAGAAAATAAAAAACGAAACTTCCATAGTGACAAAGAGAAAGCTGTTAACCTCCTTAATCTTGGAGAGTTACAGACACAGAGGAGACCCAGAATGCCCAAGAAATAGATTTGACTCAAACATGTCCTAGCCGTTGCATTTCACAGCCAAACTTCCAAATTCTAAAAACATAAAAGCATTCACTTGCATTTAAGGTCACCACTATTAAATTTATGGGAGATTTCTCAGCAGAAAACTAATAGACTGTAAGGGAATATGACACCATATTAAATGTTAGAAGGGAAAAATTGTTAACTTAGATTATTGCACTGAGAAGTGTTATGGGAGAACAAAGGTGAGCTAAACAATGTACAAGACCAAAGTCCAAAGGAAAAATTAGGGAATCCATCATTGCTAAAGCATCCTTAATGGAATGATGCTCAAGGGAAACCACACTTGAAAGTAAAAGAGCAAAAGAAAGATGGGTACCACTCTGAGAAGATGCAAAAGACTAAAACTCTCTAGAAGAGCAGTTGCATAAAAGGTAAAAAGAATGGAATCTAACCCACACAGAAAACAACAGAGATAAAGCCCAGAGCCAACGACTAAAGTGTGGCCATTTGAAACCAGAAAACAAAGAAAATGACACAAATAGTTCTATACATAATGCTAATAACCTTGGATGCAACCATATCAGAAGCCCCAAAGAAAAAAATAAATATCACCTAAATAAACTAAAAGGCAGGATCCAACAATGTGCTGCTTATAAGTAGAACTTACTGTTTCACCATTGAGGTGATACACAGACATGGGCAGAGATGGAGCTTGTGAAACTCGCTCCACACCAAGTGAACAACAATGGCTATACTTAGGCAAGCAGACCTTAAGTCAAAAATGGCAGAAAGTCACAGAGAGGTGGCATCTATGGGCTAATGAGGGGAATGTAACATGTATTTCTAACTAATGCTAGAATATCTCATAGAGGTATTACATAGAGTAACCCTGTCTCAAAAATTAAAATAAAGCAGGGTAGTGGTGGCGCACGCCTTTAATCCTAGCACTTGGGAGGCAGAGGAAGATGGATTTCTGAGTTCGAGGCCAGCCTGGTCTACAGAGTAAGATCCAGGNNAGCCAGGGCTACACAGAGACACCCTGTCTCAGAAAAAATAAAATAAAATAAAATAAAATGAAATAAAATACTCAATGTGCCAAAAAAAATAAATATTGTTATATCTAAAGAAAGAGGTTATAACACAGTGAGTGCTGTGGATATCAACATCTCTATTCCGTCAATGGACCGATCATCCAGCAATGAATCCATCAACATTCATCAAAGAAGCATCAGAGATAAACAATGAAAGAGAACAAATGAACTCAACAGTCTCAGAGCAAAATCATAGTGAGTAGGGAGGGAGACATTGGAACTGTTTCCTATAAGATCTGGATAACACATGCAGCTCATGTGATCCACAGAATGTGGCACGTTCTTAGCCAGAGCAATTGGATACAGGAAAGAAATATGATATCCAGACAAAAAGGAAGTCATATTACCCTGGTTAGAAACCATAATTTAACGACCCCATCAGAAGATTACCAGGTCTGATGGTCAAATTTGGTAGTTTCAGGAAGCAAACCCAATATAGAAATATGAGTAATTTTATGTGCTATAGTGAACTTGCTGAGAAAAGAATCATAAAGCAAGCTCATTTATAATAGCTATTGAAAATATCAAATACCTGGGAGCAAATTAATCTCAGAGAATAAATGACCTCGACAATGGAAACTGCAAAAAGCAGATGAATAACTGTTGGAAGATATACACGCTCAGATGGAAAGATCTTACATGTGTGTGAATTAAAGCAATTAATCCTGCTACAATGTCCATGTGACTCAACAAAATATAGAACCATCTTAGAGCTTCTATCACAGTTCTGCCATTCTCACAGAAACAAAAATTTCCCCCAATTCATAAGAAAGCACACAATACCCCAAGAATTAAAAGCATCTTGAGAATTAAAAAAAAAAAATCAAAAACTGGAACCAATTACAATGAGCGGTTGTAATGTACACTACAGGACAGCAGTAGCAACAACAACACAGGTACTACATAAATCCTGACATGCAGACCAGGGGAGCAGAGTACAGACTTCAGAAATAAGTTCATATATCTATAGCTAATGTCTATACCCAAGGGAGCTAACACACACACACACACACACACACACACACACACACACACACAAACTTACACAATAATATAACTACTCACACAATCACACGATCACTCACTCACTGAGGCACGTGCACACATGCTCACTCATGTACATGTGCACGCGCGCACACACACACACACACATCATACTCATTCATGCACAAGCACACACAGAGACACACACACACTTACACAGTCATACAATCACTCACTCACTGAGACATGTGCACACATGCTCACTCATGCACACACATGCATGCGCACACACACACACACACACACACACAAATACATTAGAGAGTATACACAATAAACAAACCTGGGGAACCTGCATGTCCATATGCAGAAGAACAAAACTTCATTTCTTTCTCTCAGCCTATGCCCAAATCAATGGAAAACAGTATTAAAGCACTAAGTTTGAAGCCTGAGACTGTGAAACAACTAGAAGTCAGAGCAGAAACACTTGAAGACCTTGACACAGGCAATGGCCAAGGTGAGGCTCTGTAAAGCAGAGGCAACAAGAGGAACAGTAGAAGCTCCTGCAAGCCGACAGTAACGAGAGCTATAGAATCCGAACTGCTTTCATCTGACAAGAGATTACATTCAGAATACATAAAGAATTTAAAATGCTCAACCAAAAATCAAATCAAATTGGAAATGAACAAATTACCTGAATTTGTTTTTTTAAGCAAAGAAATACATGGTTCCACAGCTACATGAAGAAAAATAAGAGTTCAATGCCACTGACTATCAGAAATGCAAAAACATGAGGAGACATCCTTTCACTATAATCACAATTAATAACTAATATAATAAATAAATATGCAATAAATTATATACATACATACATACATACATACATACATACATACATACATACATACATACATATTTCTGCTAAAGGTTACCCAAATCATACTGACAGATGGACAACGTTACATTGCTATGTGGATAGGGCATGACTGTATGCTTGCTCATTTTGTTTGCAAGTGGTGACTATTTTGTTGCAGTTTTTCCTTTTTTTGTAATTTTTTAATTTTTATTATTTTCTTTATTTACATTTCAAATGCTATCCCGAAAGTTCCCTATACCTCCCCCCAGCCCCTGCTCCCCTACCCACCCACTCCCACTACTTGGCCCTGGCCTTCCCCTGTGCTGGGTCATATAAAGTTTGCAAGACCAAGGGTGTTGCAATTTTTCAAGCCCTGACTTAGAATGACCAAAATGTAATGCAGTCAGCCAATGGTTAATGGAATTTAAAGGGACTCACACTTTAGAAGTAGCAATCATGCTACATAATTTCTGCTCATACAGAATGTTAAGCTGCCCTTTAGGAATTACAACTGACTTCTATTTTATTTCACTGGAAAGAAAATGGAATTGTTTTCACCGCAGTGACCCATCTCTCCTGTGGTACCAAGAGCCCATGTTATACCAGTGGACCCCTGCACTTAGCCACCTGTAAAGCTATACTTGCCGAGAGAGTCATCAGACCTCTCCTCTCTGATCAAAATTATAATAGTGATAATAGTTTGGGATAAAGATTAAAAGGATAATGCCCACGGAGTCATGAATTGTAACAGGTCGTGTGATGGCTGGAAAACCCACAGGTCAGCTCTCCTTCCTTGCTTTCCCACATCCAAGGATGCAAATCAGGTCATGTTTACTAAAAGATGGAGTCACTACAGCTAACAGGGAGACACACAGTGCTCTGTGACTTCCTTTCATGCAAACCTGTGAGGTTGAAGCAAACCTCCTAGTCCAGCCTGCTCCTCAATAAGATTTGAACACAGGGATGAGATTTAAACTTTGACTAGAGGGGAAAGCCCAGGCTTGACCAGGCTTGACTCAGCATCTGCTTATCTCCCATTTACACCAGTCTAAGCACATCTTTGAGATATGTGGCTTTGGCTCATAGCAGGAGCTCTTTATTCTTGCATTATGTCTTCCCTTCTGGAAATCTTGTAAACAGTTCTCATTATATTTAACAACCAAGATAACTGTAAGATTGATAGACTTCCAACAGAGGAAAGAACTTTGTAACTCTAAGAGTAAATAAATAAATAACCTAATCACAGGCTCCATCAACCCATCTTGCTTTTCCATTGGCAGCAATGGCCCTAGACAAATGCATCACACACATACAGTCACTACTCACAAAGGTCGACATGTGTAGACCAATCCACATTCCAACAAACGTTTCACCAAAGAACCAACACAGAGTGAGTTATGCTGTGACTAAGCATGGGGTTCAGAAATGGTTGCAACTGCAGAGTCATGGTGGAGCATAAACTGAGATGTGTAGTCAAATAAGAAGAAAAACAAAAGAGCCGAGAGAGAGAGAGAGAGAGAGAGAGAGAGAGAGAGAGAGAGAGAGAGAGAGAGAGAGAGAGAGAGAGAGAGAGAGAGAGAAGGGGGGAAGCTAAAAACTCAAGCAAAACTGTCATCTTTGGAATCTGAAAGAAGTCATTTAAAAAGAATTTGAAGGCTTTTGCTTTATACAGTAGATCCTAACAAAAAGGTTTTTTACAACCCATTTATGTATATTGCCTTCAAAGAATTTAGACAAAGTCCTAAATGTTAGATCCATGGCAGGTAATTAAGGGAAATCAGAATAGTAGTAGGTACCCTACGGTTTCCCTTCTACAGTTTTCCTCGGTGGCTCAGTGGAAATCAGGGTCATCAGTCAAAGGGAACCTGCTGGCTTCCATCCCTCATGTCCGCTGCACTCATGTGTGCATAAAACAGCTGGTGGACTCTCATAGTCTACTTAACAGCTCTGCTCTGCTGTCTAATTTGATGACTTAGGTTAGGATTGGGAATGGCTTTCCAATGGATCCCAGTCATTTTGAAAACATCTGTCTGTTCCTCAAGCCCCCCTGCCTAACCTACACAATTGCTCTTCTGCCCCACTATCCCAGAAACAAAAGCAGAACAGATTTCTCCAAAGTTTCAAGCTAATGAGAAATAGAGGCTGTAGTGGACCCCACCTAAGCCCTGACAGCAGGTTTGGAATGTCAGAACTTCTTCCCCTAAAACCTATTATCCTTTGAACAACCAATACTTTTTGTAACTACCAACACACAGCAAACAATCTGATGCTTAGAAATTCAATTACTAAATTATAAAACAAAATAAGTTGGAAATTCCTTGGAATCCTGATATGTCGTAGAATATTTTTTTTTTATTTTACTTTGGTAAAAACTGTGTGTTAGGGAACAGCAAGGAGGTAAAAACCAGAAGCCTCAGCTATGACTGGGAACTGGGAAACTATCAGGGCTCTCTGGGCAGCAAGGTGAGGGGTCCCTTACAGAATTTGCATACTATACTGCCTCCTTCCGTATGCTTTCTGGCTTAAAGACAAAGTATTTCTCATACGCAAAGCTGTGATGTGTATAAGGTATAGTCTCCAATTAGTTTGAGATGTGAAGTATGGGAAATTGAATGTCATGGGTAGAATGGATAACTGAAAGGAAGGCTAAGACAGTCACTCAGCTGCAGTCAATCCCAATGAAGTGGAATGTGACATAGACGCTTAAAAAGGTCTCCACGTCATAATGATGGGGGAAGATAATCGGAATCACTAACAGTGTTTCGTAGTACAAACCTGAATCTCTTAGGAACGGACCTATCAAAAGCAACTGCAGCTCAAGAATCAAACGAGTGGGGAGGACACTCGCAGGAAAACACCATGTGCATCCAAGGCAAAGCTCAGGAAGAAGATGAGCATGAGGGGAGGATGAAAGGAAGCCTTTGAACAAGTAAATACACTCAGACAAGCCGAGAACTGTGCTTATTTTGATTCAGTCCAGTGCAGGAGAAGTTGGGAAAAAGATGGGGAAAAAAAAAAAAAAAACTTTAAAAGGCAGAAGAAACAAATCTCAGTTTCTTGATATTAGAAAACCACAATTGGACATTCTAAAAAGAGTTTTCCCATAGAACAATTTACATTTGAATGTTTTAAAACTATGATTGGCCACTATTTCTCTCTCATCCTCCTCCTCATCCTACTGACTTCAATTCAAATAATCAAATAACGCACGCCACGTATACCATATACAATTCCTTTTCTCTGCTACGTGGTGTTATAGCTGAGACTCACTGATCTGTGAGTCGCTGACTTCTTGTTTTTAGACACTTGAATAAAAATAATCATTAAAATCAGTAAAAACATGTTTAGATCCTACGTGTTGTACTGTTTTTTGCCGATGGCCTCAAGACCCTCCTTCCTGATGAATTGCATCTTTGGAGAGAAACGTTATGTCATCTTCCTTTCCAGATTTAGTGATACTGTTTTATTATTAATTCTTTTCTTGCATTGAACAGAGAGGCAATGGAAAGGAGGGTAACAGAATACTTGTGACCTGAAAGCATGAGGGAGGACTGTCTGAGGAAAAGGACCAGAGAGGAGGAGCTGGGGAGGTGAGGGAGGACAACCCATAATCGGCCCAACTTGAGACCCATCTCCTAGGCAACCACCAAGGAGTCTAGCATGGCTGTCCTCCACCCAGGGAAACAGCTGACAGAGCTTGGGGACTCTTATGGAAGAATAAGGTGAAGGATTGCAGGTCCCAAAGGGATAGGAACTCCACAGGAAGACCAACAGAATAAACTAACCTGGCCTCTTGGGGGTCTCAGAGACTGAACCACCAACCAAAGAATATACATGGTCTGGACCTAGGCCTCCCTGTACTTTCATAGCAGATGTGCAGCTTGGTCTTCTTGTGGGTCCCAAACAACTAGAGAGGAGGCTATCCCAAAAGCTGTTGGCTGTTCCTGGGATATGGTCTAGCTTGGCTGCCTTGTCTGGCCTCAGTTGGAGGGGATGTGCCTAGCTTCTCAGAGACTTGATGTGCTAGGGTGGGGAGATATCCAGGAGAGCTCACCTGCTCTCAGGAGAAGAGAAGGGGGATGGAGGGAAGGATTATGGGAGGAAGTGAGTGGGAGGAGGTCAGTGAGCGGAATATAAAGGGAATAAGGAAGAAATGAATGAATGGGTGGGTGGGTGGATGGATGGATGGATGGATAGATAGATAGATAGATAGATAGATAGATAGATAGATAGATAGATAGATAGATAGATAGATAGATAGATAGATAGATAACAAAGTACAGTGAAAGTACTGTACTTGTGAAAATGCCATAATGAACCCCATTCCTTTGTATGCTAACTTTAAAAATTAGTAAAAAGAATTGCACAGATCCAGAAATCAGTAAAATTGTTTGATTTCTTTTCAAAGCCCTTTGCTGTGTGAAGTGACTGATCAACACATTTAATTCAATGATTCTGGAATCACTGCCAATAATGTAGTGACCTTTAACACCAACCTTGTGTTTCTAAATCTGGGAGTAATTTTCTTCTCCCCTTCCTCTGTCTCCTTGCATCTCATATCCGAAAGATTTTATAAAATGACTCAAGATTAGGGGTAGAAAACTGCATGTTGTGAAAAAGTAGACTCACAGCACAGATCCTTTCTAGCACATATATGGGTTGGTTGGTTGTGGTCTTCTTTTCGGTCCTGAAATTTGTTATTTGCTTTGTTCCCTGTTGTGCTCTCAACATATGTGGTTGAGGAAGTTAGGACTTTGTGATAATAGTTTTAAACAAATTTCCTACAACTCAATATTCTGATTATTTCTCGGTCTTCACTCTTCTAAATAATGGTGCAGTCCACCCAAAATTGGTAAAGTTTTCCTTGGCTTGTCTGTTATTTAAAGAGGAAAGGGAAAATTCAAAATGGAATAGTGTTTACGCAATTGTACTTCCAATGAAAGCTGTCAGGGCTGAGGTATAGTCTGTCCCTTCATCAGCTACTCTGTACTGGCCTTAAATGGCTGCAGTTTTTAGATAAGCAAAACACACTTCATATTTAGTGTACAAGTGCATAAAGGCTGTTTATTCGAAATGCAGCCATTTCTGAAAGATTGTCTCTCAGAGGAGTGGGAGACCTGAGGGAAGACATGCTCGCAATGGAAAAGTCCAAATCATCCCAAATTTCTTGGACCGCTCTAACACTTGGGGTGACATGCCATAAATAAAAGCATGCTCTGCAGGAGCATGGGAGACCTATGCTAGAATTTACTGCAAAGCAAAACAATATAATTTAACAAAGACAGATAATAAACACTCTTGTATTCTGTACATAGTGCATTCAAAAGTGAGTGTGGGCTGGTGAGACAACTAGGTGAGGAAGGTCACAGGCTGCTAAGCCTACCTAAGTTCAATTCCCGGAGCTTATATGGTGGAAGGAGGGAGCCAACTTTCACATGTTGTACCTTGACCTCCTTAATCATGCCATGACACATGGCACATACGCACAAAATAATTAGACAGATAGATAGATAGATAGATAGATAGATAGATAGATAGATAGATAGATAGATAGATAGACAGATAGACAGGCAAGCAGACAGGGATAGGCACATAGCAGGCAGACCAAACAATGAATAGAAGAATAAATAAATGGTATAAAACAAATTAAAATTTTTTAAGTAAGTTTGATGAAATCCCTATTTTCAAGGTACTTCTCCTGATACTGGTGACATGAAGGAAAAAGTAACTTTTTAGAACAATAGAAAATGTATAAATATTATAATGCACAAGTATTTTTAATCCTTTGCCTGTAGGAAAAAAACACTACATTTACCAAATAAAACATTATGGGATATGACAAGCATATGGGACACAAGAAGGAAAGCCAATTTTAAGAGATATCCAGATACCACTAGACATGGTGGTGCACACCTTTTATTTCAGCACTGGAGAGGCAGAAGCAAGAAAATCCCTGAGTTCGAGGCCATCCTGATCTACAGAGTGAGTTCCGGTGCAGCCAGGGCTTCATTCTTCATTGTGAATCTCTCTCTCTCTCTCTCTCTCTCTCTCTCTCTCTCTCTCTCTCTCT
>NC_034596.1:70511414-70523954 GCF_900095145.1 Mus pahari
CACACACACACACACACACACACACACACACACACACAGATACCAACCATTCAAGAAGAAGAGATGGGGAAGCGTCTGTGTTCTGTTGGGCTCATTATAGTGCCCGTCCCACAAGATAAGGCTGACCAGAAAGCTTTCCCTATTCCTAACCTGAACTCTCCTGAAAACATATGGAAACAATGTCACACAAAACAAATCTGCCACCTCTCAGAGCACTGAACACACCCTTAGTGGTCTATGGGGGTCTATGGGAGAGGGGTGTTTTTTGGTTTGTTTTTGTTTTTAGCAAAGATCAAATGTTGAAAAGATATCAGTGCTACACCACCAAAGGTGTGGTCCATCCCAGGCTGCAGTTTCATTATCTTCATTCGTTCTTCTACTTTATTCTTTGGAGTGTAGACAAAATGTAGGGACAACCTCAACAGTGAAAAAATGAGGGTGTCTGGTGGAGGAGGGGGGGAGGAAGTGTGAACAGATTGTTTCTCAAGCCTTGATAAACATTGAAATCAACTAAGCTTCTGGCTTAACTTGCCAACTGCTGGCCCTACATACCCATTTCGGCTAACTATGGTTATATCTGTTTAAGAGCTTTAGAATCTGTTTTGCAAAGGTTTTTCTGTGTGTAGTGTCGGATATAGACTTCAGGAAGATGATCATTCATACACACACACACACACACACACACACACACACACACATTGCATCTCAGTATAAGTGGATAGGGAACAGAAACTTCTCTAGACAAGTCCCTTAACACAGCACCCCCTATGTTTTCTTAGAACTTGAACCAGAAAGAAAAGACCAGATTCTTTTAAGTTCCAAAATAATTTGACTCCAACACTTAAGTGAGAAATTTAAAGAAAAACTGAAGTGGTAGCAGGAAGTGGGGGTGGGGTCCCATCTGTCCTTACTGAAATATGATAGAAAACTTTTAGATTTTAAATAAGTTCCTTAGACATAGGTTTCTTTGTTTTCTGATCCCCCTTTATCATAATTCTCCATAAACTTGTAGATGCGGCCTACTTTTAAAGTTGTCATAACTAATACAATATCAAATTCTGTTTCACATAAAACAACGCAAACAGCTAGATTGACTCTATCAACACTATAAAGGCATGTGATTGGCTCAGTGTAATAGATAGGCTTCATTTTTGTGCCTTTACATTCTTGTGAACTATGCTCCACTTGGCTGGGTCAGGTTTTCTATTCTGTTAGGGGCTATTTTAGTTGCTTCAGAGATATCCATGTCATCAGTGGCTCCCTAATACTGACTACGCCTCTGATCACTCAGGATCTGTGCAACCTGTTGGCAACCAAAAAATTTTAATGAGTGAATTAATTCACACATAAGCAAAAGTTCTCTTTTGGGAAAGTTAGCATCAGCTCCTAAAATTTATATTTGCTGTTCTCAATTAAATCTTCTTCATTTTTTACTTCTTCTACCTAATTTTATCCTGTCTTGAGTATAAGCAAACACAAACCTCTCACCACTCACAGAATTTTGTTCATATTTGGAAAAGATCTCAGAGTTGTTGGATCCCCTTACCTGCAAGTGCTGCTTTTCTGCATGACGTCAGCTCGATGATATCCAGAGAGTTTACAAAAACCGTCATTACTATAAACTACAGGCCAGTCCACAATTTGGGCATTTCCCAGTAAGAAACTTGATTCTAAAGAAGAAAGAGAGAATTACTCAGCTTTATTGAACAACCTTTGTCTTTCAAATGATCAAAATGGGAAATTTTATAAGATGAGTAGATGAAATGGCTGTATGCTATAAGACAAATAATATAACATGTGTCATAATCCACTAAGCATGGTGACCAATGACATCTGCAATAACCCCCAAGCTTTATATCACAAACAAAAATTCCCTCTGAACCCAATGCAAGGCGCCTCTTTGCAGTCAAGTGTCTAATGGAATGGTGTGCTTAGTGACCAGTGCTGTGATGACCAAACATGTTATCATTTATTAGATAGGCCAGAGTCTCTTTTTCACAAATTAAGAATATTGATGTTGTAACAGAGACAAGTTGAGTATGTTCCTCCAAAAATGCTATTAATACAAATATGATTCGATGGGACAAATTCTTTGTTCGTGATATCACTTGATCTTGAAAAATCTAATCTGAAAAAGCATTAAAGAGTCCTTTTTGGAAATAAAATCATTCAAAATCTATTAAATATCAAAAAATATCACTTCTCCATGAGACATAGAACCTAGCAAATATATGTAGTTTATATTACTGCTCTATTTTACACAGGAAAAATAGGTTTGTTTTAGGCATAAAATTAGTTCAAAAATATATTTGGATATTAACTAAGGTTGAAAAAACAACAGTTTGCCAGGTGTGGTGGCACACGCCTTTAATCCCAGCACTTGGGAGGCAGAGGCAGGAGGATTTCTGAGTTCGAGGCCAGCCTGGTCTACTGACTGAGTTCCAGGACAGCCAGGACTAACCTTGTCTTGAAAAAAAAGAAAAAAAGAAAAAACAACAGTTTTAGGCTGCAACTTTAACAATGTTAATGGTCTCATGATAATAAAGTGAAAATGAATTCAAATAATAATAACATATATGAAAATTATTTTAAATAAACATCTTTAAAAGAACTTTAAAAGTAAAACAAATAGTCTACTTTTAAAATATAGTATAAAATAATCTCCTTCGGGCTCCTCTTCAGGTAGAATCTAAAAATAGAAATTAAATTGTAAGCAGCAAGTTTGAAATCCTGACTCAGAATCAGTTCTCCCAAAAACAACAATGCAATTCAACTGAGTGATAGATGCTGTGTGAAAGGTGAACCTCTGAGTCAGGTATCAGAGTGGAATAAAAGTTAAACAAGCATACTCTGTGTTCTTCTTATCAAGTTTACATATTAAGAACATACGTAAAGCAATAATCAAAATGATCTAGAGAATAGACACTAAATTAAGCCCAGGGTGGTGATTGGGAAATGCCTTATGGGAGCAATTATGACCAAAAATGGGTAGAAACTGAAGACAAATCCTTTACAAAACAGGTGCTTTTTTAACCATCCATCCTGAGAAGACCCCCGGTACGGAAAGTTGATCGGGTGTTGGAGCCAAGTCACATAAAACTAGGGGACAAAGGTCACAGACCTCATAACAAAGTGAAAGTCATAAATAAAGTAGTGAAGAAGAAAAACACAAGAGGGGATTTAGCAGTCCTGACGAAGACAAAAGTTTACCATATAAAACCTATAGCAATCAACATAAAAGAAAGTATTGATAAATTGGGCACATCAAGATGTAAATCAACCCCTCATCCAAGAACACTGTTGAGAGAAAAAAAAAACTAACAGTCTGGGAGAAAATATTCACAATATGGATACCTGAAGTCAACCCAGGATGTATAGAGAATTCACTATACACTGGGGATATAATTTGAATGGATGTCTCAAGGTGTGCCACAGCCAATAGCATCTTGTCCCACTCACAAGACATGAAGACAGTACAAACTACAGCACAGTGACAGCCCAGCACTCATCCACCAGAGTAGCTGCAAAGGCTAAGACTAGCATCACTGGTAAGAAAATGGGACCACTGGACCCAGATATAAATATAAGATGTCATAAAAATATAAAATATTATGAGCCATTTTGAGCATAATTTCTTGTAAAGTTAAATATACATCTGTAACCCGAAAAGTCCATCTTACTTGTTCACTCAAGTGAAATGAAAACTCACATAAACAAAAGAAAAAAAAAACATTAAAAGGGGAAAGAAAATCATTCACATCAGATTCACTTATGTACCCAAACCCTGGAAACAATGCCAATAAAGAGAATGGATTTTAAATGGTGTCAAATTCATACAACCACTTCAATCTATCATGGAACAAGTGCCTGATATGTGCCATAGTGTAGGTTAACTTAAAAATCATGGTGGAAGAAAAAAAAAAGTTGATCCATATGAAATGTAAATACAGACAAAGCTATGGTGGCAATGGCGGTGGTGACAGGGGTCACACAGCAGTTTCCTTTACATTGCTGTTGTTTCGGAGCTTAAGGTGATGTCTATGCTAAATACCCATGACAATAATTTCTGAAAGGAGAATAATAACTTTTGGGGGACTGCCACATCTGGCTTCAGTGGGAGAAGATGTGTCTAATCCTGGGGAGACTTGATGCACCAGGGTGTGGGGATACAGGGAGAATGCTCTCTCCAAGCCAAAGGAGAGGGGGAGGGAGGAACTCTGCGAGGGGGAACTAGGAAGGGGCAACATTTGGCATGTAAATAAATAAATAATAAAAATTAATAACAACAACAACAACAGCAACTTTCTGGGAGATGTAACTGCTCTGTATTGTGAGGTGCCTGTGTGTGCATTTGTCTAAACTCTTCCTACTGTACATTAAAGAACACTTAACTGCACATATGGTTAGAAAACACAAAAGGATAATGGATACTCCTCTCCCTTTGGTGCATGTTTTTTTCAAAACACTGGCATTTGAGTTAAGTCTTCATTATGAGAATAGTTAACAGTATCCCTCAGAGGACGCAGCTAGCATGATGAGGAAGATTAGCTGCTTCCTGCAAAGATGAGTCAGAAAGCATAAATTCCTCTTTAAGCGCGTGGTGTCTTCATTTATACATGGCATCGATTATAATAGTCAGAAGTGATTTTCCTTTCTCTCTTAGCCCAGGTTAGGGTGCCCTCTCAAATCTAGCTAATCACGCACGGTGACTGAAAGCCACAGTAGGCCCTGTGGCTGCAATTCTTCCTGATTCTCAGTCTCATATTCAAACCAACACCAACTCATCTACTTGAAATCCCATGTCTCTTCATGCAACTCGGGCAGCCCAGATGCTTACATCATCAGATCTCAAATCCAACCCCAGACTTATAAGCACCCCTCCTTCTAATATAAGCATATTGACCCTTCTTCCTAAAGTGCACACTGTTAGGTTTAGGTCAGTTCCTTTATCAGTTCTAAAGTATTCTCACTGGCAATGCTAAACTAACTCTTTATTCTTTCTTTTCCTGCACCCCTTTGCCTATCAGACACTTCAGGAGAACCTCTACTTTGCTTCCTCTATAGCTCAGTCAGTGAAGAGCACACACATCCCCCCAGTCGCGTGCATCTTCTACTTGCACACAATATACAAGAGGCTGAACAGAATGTATTACATGTGTATAATGGGATAATATGCATTCTTAAGAAACAGGGAGCCCTGTCATTGGCAACAATGTGGGTGAGCTTTGGGGGCATCACATTAAGTAAAATAAGCCAAAGGCCTTTGCATTTACATATTATATAGGTTCCGTTTTCATATCAAGTACAAAACTGAAACGCACAAAACAGAGAGGAAAAAAAAAATGGTGGTAAGTTACCAGGGACCAAACAGGTAGGGTAACTGGACAGATGTAGCCAAAGGACACAAAACTAGTTAGCAATTGCTAAGTTAGAGAGAACTACAGTTTCCACGGCAACTATAGTTACAGCAATATATTGTATATTTGAAAGTCACCAAGGAAGTAGATTTTATGCTCAATAACAAAAAGACAAGTGATGTAGTACATGTGTTAAGTAGCTCAATTTAGCTTCTCTACAACGCACTCATATACTAAAATATATTGTTTACCATAAATATATACAGAATGCATATTTTAACTGCCAATTTAAAAACTTTTTAAATTTGCTATATAACATTTTATTTATTGATTGAAAGAATTCCCAATGTCCTGGGAACAAGGATCCCATGTGCTTTAAAAAAGAAAAAGCAAGGTTGAAACTGTCCTGCTTGCTCAGCTGGGTTTTTTTTTTTTTCTCTCCCAGAAACTGCTTAGAAAGCAGCTTTTTGTAAACAGGCTAAGAAATGCACATGAAGTGTGTGTACACGTAAAGACACAGCCCCAACATTTTGTTAACAACACTTACTCCTTGATATGTACTATTTTATCATCTGCTTCAATTTTGAAGTGTGCTAAACTTGACTGAATCAGTAGGAAACCTGTCTTAAGCAGCCCTCCCAAGGCTTTGCAGACCTCCCTACACCCTCAAGAGTCCTGTTTCCAAACACCTGTTAGGCTTTGAATCGTAGCTCTGCTTCTTCCATTTTGGCTCTGCCATCTTTCTGCTGCTGCTCAACCACTTTCCCCTGCTCTTCAAAGGGACCATCTTGAAGTCTACAGCTCAGCAAGGCAGCCATCACTACCCACCAGGGGTTGATGTGCTTCGCACACTTACCAGTATCTCTGTGTGATGACAAAACAATCAACAAAAGCAGACACCCCCCCTCCCCCAAATCTGATGCTGCATCCCTTATAGCTAACCCAGGAAGCATCCTTATTCCCATCTTCCTGATTCACCAGCCACAAGTTCTAACTCCTGGCTGAGGTATGTGCATAGTCAAACTCTTTCTGGGGGTTAACCATTTCTCTCTCTCTCTCTCTCTCTCTCTCTCTCTCTCTCTCTCTCGCTCGCTCGCTCTCCCTGCAGGGAGGGCCTACTCCTCTTAGTGGTTTGGAGGCAGAGTTGTTTATGGATAAGAAAATGGAAGTTCCAACCAAAATTGGGTAATGGATGTTTTGTATTGTTTCAAATCCATTTTTAAAATATCCACTGAGTTATATCAATATCACTGAATATGGAGAATTAGCTATTTCCCAGGTACACATTAGTGTTTGCTTGCACAACCAATCAGAACAAATAACTCAGAGAGAATTTTAAAGGCTGTCATAAACTTTTAAAATAGTCTGGGAGATGTGTCTTCTGTTTGTCTTTGCGCTTCAAACTTGAGACTAGCTGTTTAGACTATGAGATTAAAGTAATTAGACTATGCCATTTCCTGCCCCTCCTGCTGGGTCTTAATGATATGACTCTGGCCTTATGGAGGACAACTGTAAGAGCTCTTACTCTCATTTCTGAATATTTTATTAAAAAACATAATTGAACAAATTTTCCACATTGCTCATATAAGAATCCATCATCTGGTAAACGTTCACAGCAATCAAAGTCCTACTGGTCATCCATTGCCACGTCCAGATTGATTCTCAACATCACTGAGAGAGTAATACAAAAAACCTGGGGATTTCAATTAAAGTATCAGTTTCACATATACAAATTAGCAATAGTTATAAGCACCCCTCTGGGTAATTATGGAGACTAAGAATGAGTAATATAAGCAAATCTTCATAAACTATTAGAGCAAAAAAAAATCTTCATACAATATTATAGCATACTATTTGCAAGATTTTTTTTTCCAACTGTGCTGTGAGTGCAGAGACAGCAAGGAGTGTGTTTAGGGGATTGTGTGTGAGCACCCATGTGTTCAAACACAGAACAACAAAAACAAAAACAAAAACCACTTCTTCACGTTGGACCTACAAACTGAATCCTGCACATTTATCTCAGGAAGAGGTAAATTACAAGTAAATAGCATGTGAGAAATAAACACAGCTAAGTTAGAAGTTGCTGAGCCCATTTTATAAATTTGCATATGTATTAGGCAAAACACTGTGTGTATACACAATGTTCATACTACTGTCTCCCTGAAGTCATACATTTCATGTTTTAACAAATGAGAATGTGATATTATTAATAAATATTAAGAACAAGAGCAATTCTAATTAAAATTACTTCCCAGAAATGTTTAATTTCTTTCAGCTGTAAAGTGGGTGAAGGAAAGTTGATTATAAAGGTCTTGCTCACAGTAAAGGAGACAAGTTAGAATCTAAAAGGTGGGATTATCCTAGACTGTCTTCAGCATGATATGGCTAAGGAAATTTCCCATAATTCTAAGTGACCATCATTGGCAGCAGTGGCAGCAGCAGCAGCAGCAGCCAGTCGTGACATGGAGTCTAGCTCTAGTGTATCCTCACTTTCATAGCATGCAAAGCCATGGGTTCCAGAATAGTGAACGTTCCTTGGTATCCAGCTCTTTGAGATGACACACATGTCACTTCCAGAAGGCTCAAATACCCAAATATGGTTCTTGTGTGGTGCCTAAGAGTCAGGCATGATTGCCCACCAGGAGGCTGGGATTTGAGAAGCTACAATTCTGTACATCAGCAGGTGTTTAGATAGAATTCTACAAAGGTTGGGAGCTTGAAAGCATAACCTGGCTTCATCTATGATAGAAGTGGAACAAAACAATTAACTTGCCCTCAAGCTTAGAAACTTAAAATCCAAATATTTGATTCAAAATGGTTTCTGAGGGCCACTAGAAATGTGAAAAACTTCGGAGAGAAAGAAGAGAAAAAAATGTTCAGAGGCTAAGAAAGGAGAAGGTTGGTTAAAGAGCACAGGAAATGGGCGCAGGCACTGTAGTCTCTGGTGCTTTGTTGCAAGATGAGTTAATAGCACTGTTCTTTTTAAATGTAGTAAAAGAGAAGAATTCTGATGTTGTTATCCCAAAGAGAAGACACGTATTTGATGTAATTGACAGTCGTTAGACTGATTTGATCATCCTACAATGCATACATGCATCAAGACATCATGTTGGCCACATGAATTCATGTGCATAACTTATCAGTGAAAAGCAAGTATGAAGAACTGTAAGTGCCTGTAGAGATGATGACCACAGTTTCTCAGCCTTGAGTCCACGCTGAGCCGAGGAGTTTCAAGTTAGGAGCATAAGAGGTGTTCATTCTGGAGCTGGTGCCTGGAGTTTCTGGTTCGGCTAGGCAGGAGAGGAACCTCCAAACATTAGTATTTGTTTTTTAAATCTTTTCAAGTGGTTCTGATGTGCATCCAGGATGGAGCCTTGCTCCTCTAGCATAGTAACTCCTGAATGCTGGTAATGGCAGTAAAATCTTGATACACGTGTCAAACATAGAATTGCTAGATTCTAATGTAGATGCACTAAACTGATTCCCTCGGGGCAGAAAAAAAATTAAAACAGCTCAGGAGATAAGTCTCCCTCTCAACAAAGTCTGGGACGCTTTGACCTGAGCCTTTATCTCTCACAAGACCACACCAGAATCACCTGGTAAAGGCAACAGAGCACCTGGGAACCACCCTAGACCTTCTGCGTCGGGACCTGTGGTTTGAAAAGAGCCTAGGATAATTCCTATGAGTACTTTTGTGTCTGTCTTGCATACCTTCTCCTACCTTTTCTACAGATGGAAAAGCAGGTCAGTAGAGTTATAGGACTCGACTGGTGAACACAGGCAAAGGGAGTCTAGAACCAGGAAAGGACAGAAGCTGGCATCACTGGTTGTGACTCTGTTCTATCCCTGTTTATCAATTGCATTGAGCTCTCTCTTTGTTTGGCTTCGTTTTAGCATAAAGAAGCATTTCTTCACAGAATGACTTCTTCAGGAGATAGAAAGATAATAATTGCACTTGGGTTCACACTCCTACACATTAATCCCATCTATAAAGGAGATCAGAAATCCATGCTAACATAAAGCTCTGAAATTGGAGAGGTCATAAGCTATCAGGGAGATGCCATAAAGTCAGCTTGGGCAAATTCTTTCCTTTCTACAGAGGTTCAGGTGAGGGAAGTTATTACTTTCCTCTGGGCTGCTCCAACAAGATTGACTTTCTACCACGTTACTGTTTTGATTTTGGTTTAGTTTGGTTTTATGAAAACTATACCCTTTTAAATGAAGAAATTCCAGGAAACTAACAATGGAAACAGGACAGAGAAGTACATGGAGAGAAGTAGATGGAAGGGAACAAACTTGGAGACATAGAAGATGAACGAGCCCAGATATCTAAGGTATGGCGTAAAGACAGGAGTACTGATGTTGTACAGCAGGCTGAGATTGCTGGGACACAGTTTAGCTCTTATCATAACGAACAAAAGCTATCATTATGGGAAGCAATGAGTAGGCTAGTTTTCTTGACTTCCCTGATGCTCAAGTATATCTCGGTAAGTACATTATATTTTAGCTGGGGAAATGACTTCATGGATAAAGTACATGCCAAACAAATGTGAGAATCTGAATTCAGAACCCAAAATCACATAAAGTCAGATGCTGTAGCAGACATCTGTAATCCCAGTGGTGTTTTAGTGATTTAGTAGAAGACAAGAGAATTTGCAGAGGCTCATGGGCCAGCTAGTCTGCTGTACTAAACAGCAAATGTGAAATTCTGTGTCAAAACCAAGTGGTAGGTGATGAATGATGCTGATATTGTCATTTTACATACACACACTACACATTTGTACATATACACACATGAACACACAATACACATATACACTTACACACATGTACACCCACAATTTTTAAATGTTGAACATCTTAAATATACACAGTATTTTTAAAGAGATACAGTAGAAAATAATGATGATAAAATGCCTTTCAGCGGTTAAATTACTATTCTTTCTCTCTCTTAGCTTTTTAATGCAAATTATCTTTGAGAGAAGTATTTCAGAGTATTAGCAAGAATTGTAAAATATTTTAAGAAGTGATCAGACAACCAAATGAAGTCTGGAATATTGAGAGGGAAAGAAGGCATGGAGCAGAGGTGAGAAAGAGCTTTATGAGAAGAAAATACTTTCACTATTGTGCAATTTTCCAAGGTCTACAGCAGCCAGTGAGGAAGGCCAACAAGGTATGTCTCTGAATATATTCATTCACTCCTAGCTGGAGGGGCATGCCTCCTAGGAAACTGTGCAGTTACCCTCAAATGAGATTTGGGGGGTAGGGAGGCAGTTTAGTCAGTAAAGGACTTGCAGTACAAGAATAACTACCTGAGTTAGAGCCCACATTAAAAAGGCAGGTGCAGGGGTGCACACTTGGAATCCCAGTTCAGAGCAAGAACCACGGGTGAGAGTGGGAATAAACGTGGGTAGGGAGGTGGGACAGAGAGGACAGAAGGCTGTAGGTGGAAAGGTGAAGGGTGAAACGTCCAGTTTCCCCATCTCAAAGAAAACTTCCCTACTTCCCTCTATACACCGACACGGAGCAGAATGCTTAGCTGTCATCCTCCATACCTGCTGCCGAGAGACAGCATCACTCAGCCTGAATTGTTCTACCACTGACATACATTGGAAGCACCCCATCTTCTGCATCCCCACTGTTACTCTCCCGGGCCAAATCACCATCCTTTCTTGCTTGGGCCATTGCAGTGATCATGTATCTGCCCATTTGCAACCTTCAGACCAGCACCCTAGTGCTCAGATATGTCCAGGGCTCTTCACAGAGCTTCCAACTGCTCTTTCTCCTCATGTTGCTCACGGTCTTCCGACTACAGCTTCATACGTGTACTCATGCATTCCCGTTTTCTCTCCTGGCGGGTGTTTGCATGTGTTCTCTTTGCCTACAGTTAGGCATCTTCCCAGTTACCCCATATCACTTTAATCACACTTCCTTAGTCAGGCCTCCCCAAATTGCCTTCCAATTAAAACTGGTCCCTGTTACTTGGGACCTCAGCATTCTCTCCTTTTCCTTCAAAACGCCAGCCACCATTTCTCCTTAGATGCTCTGTGTGTGTTTGCTGCACAGCTCCCCCCTGCCCCTGCACTTCCAGTCCCTGAGATCCATGAGGCCAAGGGACACATTAGCACGTTCATCACAATATAGCCCATCAATCTTTGCTGGGAGAATCAAATAAGTCTTTCTACGCCTATTAAGACAGTCACAAAGTGATTACAATGACAAGGTAATGTTCAGATTTTATCCAGAAAGTACGTGAGGACTCAGCTAGGCCTATTTCTTGAAAAAATCTGTATTATCAATAATTAATAATTATAATAGGCAAACTTAATCAGACTTCCCACTCTTTGAATAGCATCTGAAAACTTGTGAACCTGAGTCAGGGAGCCAATGTTACTTTTCTGAGCTTGTCTTCTGGGTGAGTGATATTTATAGACATATTTAAGTTTCATGTGGCAGTAACAGAAAAGTCCCTGAAGCGTACATAGCACATTTTATTTGGGTTAAACAAAATCTTGATACATATGGCTTATAAAAGGCGTACATAATGTATGTGTAATGTCCCCATGTCCCCATCAACAGTGTTGATTTCTGGTACATGCATTTTTTATTTATACAAAAGGCTAGTCTCTTTCATGTCCTTACAAAATACACCTTTCCCTACAGTTCTATAACAATACAGCCAGTGTATAGACACATGTACTTTGTATGTAATTATTATCTAATAATACTGGCAACATTAAGCAGACCATCACTGTGGGAGTTTGAAATATGCAAAAAAAATCTGTTAATTTATTCAAACGTGTTCAGCTGTCATCAAAGATAAAAATATGCCTCCACGTTTCATCTCCTTCAAGATCAAAGGTGCATTTTCAAGTTTCTGTGTTTCTTTGATGGCATTAACTTCATCATTCTCTACCTAGCCAATGTGGATCAGAACGCAGGAGCTATTTCAACATCTAGTCCTGAAATTTCACTGCTGGAAAGAATAGAACTGTTACAGAGAATATTTTTTACACACACACACACACACACACACACACACACACACACACACACAAAAGTTCAGCAGTTAAATTGGTACTTGTGCATGTTATATGTCTGTGTGTGCAGGTGTGTACCACATGCATGCATGCTGAAACCAGAGATCAATGTCACGTGCCTCTCTCTCTCTCTCTCTCTCTCT
>NC_034596.1:70523979-70532154 GCF_900095145.1 Mus pahari
CTCTCTCTCTCTCTCTCTCTCTCTCTCTCTCTCTCTCTCTCTCTATCTATCTATCTATCTATCTCTATCTCTCTCCCTATCTTCTGTGGTTGAGATGAGGTCTCTCATTGAAGCTGCTTGCTGTTTCTCTAGACTGATTAGCCATCAACCTCACCAGGATCTGCTGGGCTCCCCGTACTGAGATTACAGATACACAGGCATACTCCCTTCTCTCTGGGTGCTGGAGACCCAACCTCAGGTCCTTATGCCTACTGAACAAGCACTTTATTCACTGGGCCATGGCCCCCCTCCCGGTTTCCTCTTTTAATAGGATTGTTTTGCTCATGAGATCTATTTCTAAGAACTATGCTGGTCAGAATGCAAAGCACAGCTGCCAAGATTGCCTACATGATCCATTGACTCACAAACCATGAAACATTCACCTTGAGGTAGTTACTGACAACTTGTTACTTGAGTCCTAACCCAATGAGATGTCTTAAAATACCTAAAGCTTTAGACATCCACTAGTTATATAATCTTGGGGAATAGGAGCTAAACCAGTCCAGATATGTTTGCCAGGAGGGAAATGTGTTACTTATTTAATACTCAGGCTTCATTTTGACACTTACAAAATATACATTTTTAAAAAAAAGTCTCTTTTGAAGGGGTTATATATTTTCTTCAAAGTTAACCTTTTAAGACAATCAAATACCAACAGCAATAAAACTAATGAAGAATTTCAACTAAAAGCCATTGCACTTGCACACATGATTAAAAAGGAAGGAAGGAAGATAAAAAAGATGGATAGAGGGAGGGAAAGAAGGAAGGAAGAAGGTATCTTAGTTTGGTTCTATGTTGTGATAAACACCAGGGTTTGTTTCAGCTTACAGAGTTCAGTCCATCCTGAAAAGAAATCGGAGCAGGCACTCAAGGCAGGAACCTGGAGACAGGAACTGAAGCAGAGACCAGAGAGGAGCACTGCTCACCGGCTTGTTCTCCAGACTCATGTACGGCTACCTTTTCTTTTACTTCACACGACCAGCTGCCCGAGGGTGCCAACGTTTCCAGTGGGCTGGGAATCCTTTATCAATCATTAATCAAGAAAATGTCCCAACAGATGTGCTTAGAGGCCAATCTGATGGAGGCATTTTCTCAACTTAAGTTCCTTCTATTCAGATGAAAAGCTGTTGTTCTATTTTGTTTGTTTGTTGTTTGTTTGTTTCTATTTTCTGTATTTTTCATTCTATGTTCTATCCAGCAGGAGCTAATTTAGTAGCTCTCAACCTGCAGGTTGTGACCCCTTTGGAGGTTGAATGCCCCTTTCACGGGGGGTTGCCTAAGACCATCTTCATATCAGATATATTTTTAGATGTGTGTTGGTGTTTTGCATGAATGTATGTCTGTGTGAGGGTACCAGATCCTCTGGAACTAGAGTTACAGACAATTGTGAGGCACCATGTGGGTGCTGGAAATTGAACTTGGGTCCTCTAGAAGAGTGGCCACTGCTGAGCCATCTCCCCAGCCCCTGCATGTCAGTTATTTACATATGGATTATAACAGTAGCAAAATTACAGTAATGAAGTAGCAACAAAAATAATTTTCTTGTTAGGGGGTCACCACAACTAAGGAACTGTACTAAAGGACTGTGGCATTAGGAAGGTTGAAAATCAGGGAGCTGGCTGTCTAAGGTAAAGACCCTTACCTACAGGTTCAACCCATGCTCCTCCCTGGGACATTTCACAAGGCAGGTTACAGAGAGATGGTAGTTTCTGGTGTGTGCTCTGTCTTCACAGAGTGACCAGGTACTGAGGCAATCGAAGCTGACCTTTCTTTACACTAAGTAATATGTTGTTTGGAGGTTGCAAGGTGGTGTTCCAGTGTCTTCTTTGTTCATTTGTCTATGGGTTTTGTCTACACATTAGGAAACTCATGATCAATTGAGTCCAGTGGTTTAAAGCTCAGTTAATGACTTTAGAGGCAGGCTTCCAGCTATGTAATATTTTGCCTTCATTTGGGTCACAAAAGGATAGAAAAATCTCCCATATCTTACCTTATATAATATATCTATGAAAAGCAAGTATGTATTAAGCCCTGCCTTTGAGGCACAATGTAATATCTGGGTCCTGTGTTTCCCCCCAAGTCCCATCTCCTCAGTAGCCCTTCCAGGCCCAAGTGAAAACTCTGAAAAGCTCTGATGCAGCAGTACAAAGTGAGGCCAGGGGATGATGGAGAGATGGAGTCAGGGGGAAAGGTTAGAAGCCTTGGAAACACCTACCCAACAGAGTTCCATAAAATTACCAGCTACCCTGAAGACTGTTCTCTCGGCTGACCCAGGTTGTTTTGGGTATGGATGAGAGAGTCTCCCTAATTTGGTCCTCACTCCTGGAAGCCTTGTTTCTGAGCTCAGCTAAGGAGGCATTCTCCTTTGAGTATTTTATTCCTATGTGTTGAGTACATAGGAAGTTAACTGTGGTCTGAGTCTGCTTATGAGGCCCCTAAGTTCAAGTACAGCGCACACAGCATCTTTAGAAGCAACAAAAGAAATGGGTAGCAAAATCCTTATCCTTTGGCTTTATCATGTTCTTGGGGGGGTTAAAACTAGCATTGTAATGAGTGGGAAGTCAAATACAAACCTAAGATTTCTAGACAGAAGGACAAATGTGTGTAAGCGGTCTTAGACTGCCGTGATGAAATGCCACAGAAAATTGATGGATTTGACATGAAACATAAACACGTGGCCAAGTCTGGCCATAACTTAGCTGACCCGTGAGAAGAACAAGGAGAGAAACTCCAGATGCCACAACCCACACAAGACAAAGAAGACAGAAGCCAAACCCTGACTTCAGACAAGCCTTTTCTGGAAAGTGGGACAGGGATGAGCAAAGAAGCAATGGAGAGAGGAACATAATCCACTAAGGACCAGGAAGGAGAAGAAAAGATCAGGGGATGGAGACAGAGGAGAGAGAAAAACATAAAGTCGTGAAAGGAACAGAATCTGCGTGTGAAGAGGATGGGATGAGGAGATACTGTCTGAAGTCTCACAAAACCTTAACAATCCAGAGGAAAGCACTATGAGGAGAGGAATGCTCGGGAGCTGGAAATTCTCTGATGCAAAGAGATTTAGACAGAGTCGGCACCGCAAAATTGAAGACAACAACCATAGCTGGGGTGTCGGAAGATTTAAACAACTAATAACTGACAGCACCAATCCACACATTTCCAAGGGCTCATTGCTGTCCTTGCACTTGGCACATACTTAACCATCATCCTAACTATGTAAACCAGGCCCTGTTGTTTGTTACCTGTGAGGATACAAGGTGTAGGTAAGGCAATGATGTCGTAACAACATGCACATAAAGAAAGATACCACCATGGTATTGTTCTCTATCACTTTCTAGCACATAGTAGATATTCAGTAAGATTCTGTTGTATCATTGAGTAATTCACCATAAACTGCATGAAGGTTGGGCAGAGGAGTAGTCACTGTCTTTAGGAATTTGTCCTCAGACTGTCGAGTCTCCAGTGTCATCAGATACACAAAAATGAGTTCTTTGTTCTTTAATTTATCCCCCAAATTAAAGGAATTGCATAGAGAGAAAGGACTGGGAGAAAGGATACCTTTTCCCTACAGTGCAAATCAGTTGATCAATATTTAGTTCCATTTGTCTATCAGCAACTGGCTTTCTGGACTGTAAGCTTCTTTGACTGTCAGAAAAACTCTGTTAAACAGGCAAGGACTGATTTCCAAAGACAAAACTTATTTCCAAAGATCAATAAGTTCTAGCTGCAAAGTTGTTGAAAATAATTTAATTAGAATATGAATATTGATAAGCACTTTTTAAAATATCAATTAGTCCAGCATTTTAGCCCCTGGAGATTAAAATGAAAATGATAATGTTTCATTTGCACAACAATTTGGACTAGGATGCAAGCATGCTCTCATGGGTACCGCTGATGCATCCCATGCTATATGATTTCTGTCTTCAGATACACACAGTGAGTAAATAAACATCTTCAACTACATAATCACTTAGTCAATTCCCTTCACGTACATAATCAGAAGTGTTTGGGAGAATCAATTATGAGTTTGGTTACTTTAGGAGCCAAAATCAAATTGCACTTACTCAACCAGCCTTTTCTTTGTACTGCATGGGGGGTGGGGGGATGGGGCAGGGATAGGGCACAGGGGTGACCTGTGTCCTTGAGGAGTTGCCATCATGTCCCAACACTTAATGACCCTGTATATCCAGCATCCTAACTAGAAACTTCTAGGATTCTGCTTCGAAGCTCAGATCTCAAATAGCTTACTTCTCAAAATTCATAGGACTTTCATTATATTTAGTAGTGACATTTCTCTGATTGGACCAGAGCCCCTAAAAAGGACAAGAATCATTTTTAGCAAAATTTCAAATTGCTTTTAAACAATTTCTTCATTTTTATGATATTTTGCCCGTTTTTATAGTTCCTTTCCATATGAAAACTTATTATATTACAAAGGTATTGCCTGCATTTCAGACAAATGCATCATTACAAAAGTTAGGTCTGAATATTCACATGTAGCCAAATGCTAAGGTAATGTCTAACATACTAATTGATTGTGATAATAATCATAGCAGCCTTAACTTGATCAAATATTTCTAGGTCTGGCCTCTTACACCACTGGAAGTGCATTCTCGTGACCAGGAAACGGAACCTCTCAGAGTAATACAATTCTAATCATGCCTCTCGGAGGTTAACAACCTGGGGAACTTTGAAGATAATTTGTTTTAGCTTTGAACTTTATTTTCAAATTTTGAGAAACATCAAAAGGCTAGAATTACACATAGGCTATGGAAATAACTATAAAGCTATGTTCTCTCTTTCAATAAAAGTGCAGTTATGAACTGACTCTACCTCAAGTCTAGAATAAGTTATACAAAAACATCTGTTTAGGAAAAATTCTTCTGAAATAGTAAATATGTAGCCATCTCCCTGGGATTAAACCATTATAAAAATGGAACTTTTCTGAAAACTTTGTATTTCACGTATATTGCCATTATACCAAAAATGTGTGCTATAATTAAATTTTCATTTCATAGTATAAATTCCCTATTAGTCTAAACCACATGTTATGAATGTCACATTATAATTATTCATGATGTGTGATTAGCCAATGTAACATGTTAATATTTACAATTTTATTGTTATTATATCTGTTTAGTCTTAAAACAATTGCCACCAATTTAAGTAAACTTTTATTAATTAAAAGAAATAAGTACCTTGTTTCACTGAACTTTCTTGTTTGCACTATGTTTTATGTATTTCCTTTAATCCACAAACACTATGTAGGTTCTCCTCCACCCCCATTGTAATTGTGGGGGTCTAGGAGAAGAGAGAAAAAAGGAACACTAATTGTGGCGGAACCTACAGTGACCTCTTGTGGTAAATGGTAACCACAGACGCTTGGTGGCCACACAATCTTTGCCTAGGCTCACTCTGGGGAGTGTGAACCACAGCTCCTTCAGGAGAGCATTACAATGAAAGGTCAAGATGAATGTTGACTGAATGTTAAAGCTACAGAGTGGAAATCCAGTCAGTCGTTACCAATTACTACTGCCTTCTACTAAAAATATAATGGATTATTTTTTAGAAGAATGTCTGAAAGAGGGTTAAGTAAATGGATTTCTTATACATTCTACTTCTGGAAGCCAGCAAAATATAGGCACTAGTAAAGGCAAGAGCATGCAGGGGAACAGAAGCATGCAAGGGGGCAGGAGCAAGCAGGGGAGCATTCAGGGGAGCATGCGGTAGAACAGGAGCATGCGAGGGAGCAGGAGCATGCAGGGGAGCAAGCAGGGGAGCATGCAGAGGAGCAGGAGCATGCAGTGAGCATGCAGGGGAACAGAAGCATGCAAGGGGGCAGGAGCATGCTGGGGAGCAAGCAGGGGAGCATGCAAGGGAGCATGCAGGGAACAGGAGCATGCAAGGGGCAGGAGCATGCAGGGGAGCAAGCAGGGGAGCATGCAGGGGAGCAAGCAGGGGAGCATGCAGGGGAGCAGGAACATGCAGTGAGCATGCAGGGGAGCATGCGGGGGGAGCAGCCCTTAGCCAGCAGTGCACACGCTCATTATGTAATGTGGTGCAGGCTCAGACGTGAGATGATGTTCTTGGTTATTTGTCAATATAATTTAGGAAGTGGTCAGTATAATTTCAACCTCTTCGATATTTTAAACATTTAAGTGGTACATTATAAGACTTGGGTAAACCGATGCTTCAAAACCAATATGTGGTTTTATCAATATTTCCTGAACAGTGTCTTAACTGTAACAGAAAGCCATTCAAGAAATATATATATATATATATATATATATATATATATATATATATATATATATATATATATATATATATATATATACACACACACACACACACAATTTGCCTAACAGTGTTCCTTTCAGGTTGGGTCAGGATTAAGTTGCTTTTCCTGTTTTGTTTTGATACCAAATCACTCTTTCTTCTCCTGGGGGTNATATATATATATATATATATATATATATATATATATATATATATATCAATAACTTTATAACATCGCCAACAAAAACCATTTGCCTAACAGTGTTCCTTTCAGGTTGGGTCAGGATTAAGTTGCTTTTCCTGTTTTGTTTTGATACCAAATCACTCTTTCTTCTCCTGGGGGTTTCTGTTAATACCACCTTGTCTCTAAATATCAGGTACGGCATGAAAACAATTTTGGAATCATTTTACAAGGAAGAGGTGACAGGGTAAAGAAAGTGCCTGTGCAGCCTGCTGTCTCTAGAAAAAATGGAAAATTGAAGCTACTGAGGACCTCTTGAAAGATGAGTCGCTCCCAAAGCACTCTCCTCTCTTCTTTCCTTAGTCCTGCTCCTCCTAAGAGAAAAATAACACTTCTAGATTTTCATAAAAGAGAGAATTCCTTAATTTTTAATAGTACTTTAATATTAGTGGATAACCTCACATCAAAAATATTGATTTGAATTTACATTTTTTCAAAAACAGCAATCTAATTTACCATCACTCAAACTAGCCATAGCTAGATACTCATTAGGAATTCAGGAAGAACACACAGGTAAGATATGCTGCCCGTGAGAATGGGAACATTGAGTGCTTTAACATTTTTTTTGTTTTGTCTTTTGAAATTAGTATTCCATCTAAAAGTCTCTCAGGTATTTAACTCTACCTGTAATTTTACATCTCTTTACAACCTAGTTTTTACTAAAAAATAGCTTGCATGAACACTGACCATATAAACACAGAGGAGTTCACGACAATGCCAAACACAGATTTGGTCCAAAGCTACTCAGGAAAGGAACCATCTATAATGGCATTGTTCAGCAGTCATGAACTTGGCCACAGTTATCAAGCCCTCCCTCCTTCATAGTTTATTTTGATCCAAATAGCCAAATATACAGTTAAACATTACTGTAGTTAGCAATCCGTTATTTCAGACTTATTAGTAGGACTGTTACTAAGGCAAAGCAATGATAACTGCTCAAGGAGGTAGATATGCCATTTTCTTTAATCTGAACATCCTACATTGTACCCGAGGATTGAAATGCTACACCACAGTCTATAAATATGTCAATCAAAATCAAAAATCTATTTTTAATGCTTACCTAAACACTCCTGTTGTCTTTATATTTTGACCTTTACAAATTCTTGCAAAAATAGTAAGTTCTCTGTGTTTACAAGCTAAGGATTATCATATTCCTTTTATTTGTTTTATCAAGTCTTTAATATTAAAACAAGGGGAGAATTCCTTGCTTCTCCTATTTTGAGAGCTGGCAAAAAAAAAATTATGTATCCACCCTACACAATGGCTCACATTGCTTTCTTTTATAGACATAGTCACCACTAACAACTTGCAATTCTGGTCTAAAGCACTCAACTAAATAAGGAGGAGAAAACAGAGTAAGACAGCAGCAGAGAAGCCACCATGGTGGCACTGTCCCCCAAGAAACTGCAGATGAGGGCTTCAGAGTTTGATTACAAAATTCTGAGCTTTAAAAACTCTGTGCAGATATGACATTCCCCTTGTTCATTTGGTCTGCATTATCAAAAAGTTGTCTGGTAGAATCCTAGCTGCCGGGGCTCTCATGGACAAAAACAAATGTTTAATATTCTCTCTCTCTCTCTCTCTCTCTCTCTCTCTCTCTCTCTCTCTCTCTCTCT
>NC_034596.1:70532279-70544507 GCF_900095145.1 Mus pahari
TGTGTGTGTGTGTGTGTGTGTGTGTGTGTGTGTGTGTGTGTGTGTGTGTGTGTGTGGTTTTGGTTTTCTCACCATCTCTCTGTCAGTCTGTGTGAATTATGCACTTTTTTGCCTTCCCTGTGTCCATCTATGTCTGGGTGGATGACTGTCTACTTGTTTGTCTGTAGTCTTTCATGTCATCTCTTTCTCTTTCTACACATAGGTCTATCTGACTCTATACAAGATTTGATCTTTTCAAACGAAAAACGGTCTTGTCTGAGTAAGGGAGCTCATCACTATAAAATGCAGCCTCTGTTTTCTGAGTTCTTACATCACCTGGGAAAGCTGCCTCCTTGACTCCCTCAACTAGAACTCTGCCAGCAGTGCATTCCCAATGTTCTTAAGTTGGTGAATGATTAAATCTTCAGTGTGACAAACCTGATCCATCTCTGAGAATCCTAGAGGGAATTTTATCTGTTACTCGTAATTAAACAATCTCTTGGGATGAGTTTCTCAATTTCTCTGCCAAATTGGGTAGAAATGACAACTGGAAGGCCCTTCCCCCATAAATGGATAGACCAATCACATACTGCAATTCTCAATTCAGGTATTTGCTGGGGCCTTCTGGTCCTTACTACACATAGACGTGCATAATTCTCAAGTCTCTAACACATGCCCAGCAAAATCCCGAGGTTTTACGTCCAACAACTATTCAAAGTTGGGCATAGACAATGAAAGGTGGGATCCATAAGTGTCAAGGCAGATAAATCTCACTCATACTTGCCATTAACCAGGGAAAGAAGCACTAAGTTAATGAAAGGATTCTAATCCCAGAGTGTAAATAAGGTAAAATATTTATATGTTGTGTGGTAGATATTAAGTGGAGACAGATCTGAACCACACGATGTAAATCATCATTTCATGTCACATTTGACAGAAATGTATTCTCTGACTATCTCATCTCTGGCCCAACCTGAGTAAGTTGTGACTGATACTGCTACAATGATAAACTTCAATCCTGGACTTCTCATCGTGTCCCTCTTCACCTCGGAGGGTGGCAGGGAGTCTATGGGCCTGGTATTCTAAGGTCTTCCTCAGAAACTTCTCTCAAAAACCAAAACATGAAGTAAAATAACTCAAGAAGATGAGAAATTTGGAAGAAAATCACCATAAGTCAGTAAATAGCTGATTGTAGTAACCTTTAAATTCCACACAACAATTGATAGTCTTAACAGTAATGTTCCCTGTATTCTAGATTTCTATAAGATATTCATAAAAGAAGGCAATGGGTTAATATAGGAGTTTCATGCCATTATGAACTTCTATTTTAATTTATATTGTTATAAAACCTGAAAGTGCATATGAACCTCACACTAGAATAGCTAAAAATATTACAGGGATTAAAGTGACTGTGCAGTACTATAAGCTATTTTTTTTTAATCCAAATGTGTCACTGCAGCTCTATACTTACACAGAATCACACACTGACTAACATGGAAGAAAGATTCACAAGGCTCCAAACCAAACTCCAAGGTGAACATCTAAAGAAACCACCTTAGGTTATTCCAATTCCAAGGATGCATCTGCAAGCCTAGTTTTCAAAGAGATGCTAATCCAAGAAGTGGTGTTGTCTAAGCTACCACTCTTTGTCCAGTTTTCGCTATCATTTGTGTGTGTCCCTCTAACCTACAGCCAAAGATCTTAGCCACATTTCCATACAAATGGCCCACACTGTGTCTGCTATGCAAGGCTCCCAAAGACACTTAGTTCTCATGAGCGATTGACAGAACAAGGAATCACAGAACCTCACAGAACCTTCTCACTGTTTTCTGACTCAAATCCATGTGCATAATTATATTTCTCATGGTTCTCCAGAAAGGGGTTGTGAAGAGAAACCCTTAAATGATAGTCCATACAGTTTGCTTGTGGAGTTGAAAAATTATGTAAAAGTATTTTAAAAAACAATTAAAAGATACATAAACCCAGTAGATCAAATTTGTATAACCCAACCATGCATAAATGGATGGTATTTTAAAGGCACTTCAGAGGAAGGGCGCCTTCATGTGCAGGAGCAATGTAGAGTGGTATTGTTCAAATCTTTTTTTCCAAGTGCATTGAAAGTGCAGAAACTATGGCTTTGTTTCTACCCTTTTCCTGGCCAAGTAAAATAGGCAAAATGTAACCTATAAACCAACACGCAGTGAAGAAAGCAAATAAAACGTGAAACTTTTTAAACCAAATTTGATCCGAGTAACTGCCTTCCCATTTTCCAAGCATTGACTGTTTAGGATTCAATTCCAACTACTCTACTCCCCCTAAGGCAGGGTACTTTCAGTTGTGCACAGTGGGTCCAAAAGCCATCCTAGTGACTTAAATTTGATGAAGTGGCCACTTTCCCAGTCATTCCCAACTTAAAAGGAAAGCTTTCTCCAAAAACTGGCTCTAAGAATTTGATCAGCGCTTGCAGCTTGTTTGGGGAGTGATGGGACAAGGAGAGATTCATTATCAAAGTGAAATTCAAACCTATTTTGATGGACCTCCGCTCTACCCACCCCCTTTCCTAGCTCCTACTCTAAGGTCTAGACAGGTGGGAGGGGATCTCTCTTAGGAAACAGATGCAACTTAAGTCCCTCCACCACCTCCTTCCTGGCCCCCACCTACCCTAAGCCACCAGGTACCACTGCCTTCACCCCCTCCCCCCTTAGGAGAGGGATGGGATGGGCAGGACGGGGGCGCCGTGGGCGGGATGAAGGTGGGGAATGTTCTGAACTGCAACTCTCCTTACCACTGGAGCGCCTGACGATGTTCTCCAAAAATGTGTTCTGCGGAGCCACCAGCCCTCTCTTGCCCCCCGGCATCCTGGGTCTGGAAAGCAGCGGCCAGGATCCGCGGCGGGGGAGGGGGGGAAGCAGGAAGAAAAGGTGGAAGAAGAGGAGGAAAAGGTAGTGGAGATGGTGCCGAAAGAAAAGGGGGCGCGGCGGCGGCGGCGGGGTCCCCTGAGTGTGTCTCCAGCCCGACCCGGATGAGCAGCTCTGGGAAGGAGGACCAAGCAGTTCATGGTAGTAGCGCTCCCCCGGCCGCCGCTGCCCAGACTGTGGCGGTGCCGCACACGGGGCTGGGGAACTGCAGGCTCCGCCGGGCACAGTGCGCCTGCGCCGCCCCCGCTGTCGCTGTCCCGCCGGTGCTGATGCTGAGGCTGCTGCTGAAGATGCTGCCGGGGAGGCAGGAGCCCGGACGCGGGCTCAGCATTTCTCCCTCTGCCCCGCGCCCGGGCTCTGGGAGAGAGCGAGGAGCAACTCGACTTCCCTCTCCCCACCCCTAGCCCAGGCTAAGACCCCATTCCTTAGCTCTCTGCTCCCTCCGTCTCTTAGCCCACCCTTCTCACTCAGCTGCTTCACAGCTGGCCAGGGCAGCCAAAGTTCTGCCCAGGCTTTGCGAGCGCCTAGTGGCTGCTCCTTTCTCCACGAAGATCCAGACAAGTGCTCGCTGGCTGGTGCTGGCTGTTGTTTGCGAGGCAGTCACCAAAGAGAGCAATGGCAATCTCGGGGGAGAGCGGGTCACATCTCAGTTTCTCCTGCTGCCGCCGTCCCAAACCCCAGCACCTCCGTCGGACTCGGGTCCTGGGGCCGAGGTGCAAGAAGGCTCCTGCTCTAGCCCAGGCTGTGCGCCGAGTAGGAAGTGACTGGGTGGCGCTCAGGGACGCGGAACAGCCACCTGACGCTGCTACCGCCCCCCTCCGGGCTCTGGCGCCTGAAGCCTCCACACGGGAGCTTTAGGCACCCTGAGAAACCCCACTATTTGGAGCAGAAGCCAGATGGAATATGAGAGCAGAGCTGGCACCCGGAATGGCCCTGCTCCCCAGGCTGGATTTGGCGCGCGAGGGGAGGGGAGGGAGGTTGGCTCTGACACAACCTCTGGAGAGCTTCCCCAGGGCTACTAAGTACAGGAGAACAGGAAGCCGGATACCCCTACCCAAACTTGAAAAGAAAAAAAAAAAAAAAAAGAGTTCACTTGATGCTAGCAGTCCTAAGAGAGAGTCAATTCAGACAAGAGGGAGAGCAACCGGCAGCGCTTGCGTGGAAAAGTGGTACAAGCTGAAAGAATAAAGCTGCGCAAGGCTGGGGAGAGGCCGCCCTCCTCTACATTCAGGACCTGGACTGGAGTGGGACTGTTAAAAAGCGGTCCAAACGCAGGGGGCAGCCACACAAAAGGGAAATTTCCACAAGTGAGAAAGGGACGGGAAGACATGAAAAGAAAAGGGGAGCCCAAGGCGCTTAGCAGCTCCTTCTTTTATGAAAGGCATTGTTTTCGCTCCAGCCTACGGCATCAGCATCCCCTAAGAAGTCTTGACATGCAAATTTGGGGGCCTTATCTCTAAGTAGGGGCGCTAAGAACTCTGAGGATGGAGTTTATCAATCTGTTGGTAAGCCCTCTGCCTAAATATGATGCCCGAGTCACAAGCTTAGGGCAAACCTAAACTTCCCTTTAGGAGACTCCACCTAGGCCTGTGGAGACAAGACTCCTCTGGGAACAGAAAAGGCTCTGAATCAGGAGGGGGTGCGGGGGAGAGGGGACAAAGGGTAAAGTTAGTTGAATGATACATCTTGGTTGCTGGGGTCAAGCTACCCAGGGCGAGGTAATCTTTGTGGAAATGATTGCCTGTCAAAGAGAGGGCATGCGGAGAGTGAGAGCAGCAGCATCTACTTGCTACCTAGCGGCCTGTAACCATGAAATGCTCCTCCCCCATTCACTGGCCTTTAAAGTGCTCTCCCTAGCTCTCTGTCTCTCTGTCTGTCTCTGTCTCTGTCTCTTGCTCTATCTATCTATCTATCTGTTTGTCTGTCTGTCTGTCTGTCTGTCTGTCTGTCTGTCTGTCTGTCTATCTATCCATCTATCCATCTATCTATCAATATCTGGCAGTGAGTTAAATGTAAAGCCAGATTCCAGGTTTTACCCATTGGTAATTTTTCTCTCCTCCAAAACTTCCACTCCCCACCCAGAGCCAGGGCAACTGCACAGATTTGAAAGGTGGACATGCCAAAGGTTAGTTCCATGGAGATTCCTTCTGGGGGAAAATGAAGACGCTGTGGACTGATGCTGGTTTATTCCGGCTTTCCATCTAAAGCAGTTTATCCTCCTACAGATAGATTGCCTCAACTCATCTGGATGCCCTCAGTTAAGTAACAGGGGACTCTAGCACAGACTGAAGCTATGCAGTGAGCTTGTCCCAGAGCTTAGTCAGTAATGCATGCAAGGATGTACATCCTTTGGGTTGGGCCACAGGAATAACAAGGACTTCACAACCAGACACATCACTATCATCCCAATTTTAAACACATACTTCATTTCCCCCTCTGCTGTGTCTTAACATGATCTGTGCTCAAAAGATCCCAGATTATTCAGCTGTTGGCCAGAGTGCTGAATATACAGACCTAATACTTGAAAATAAAAAGCATCTCTATTGCAAGGTTTCTATCCTTGACTTGTAGCATGATAGGGCAATTCTACCATCAACACTGACGGGGAATATTTTCAGCCTATATGTTCTTTTGCACATCCTCAGCTGCCCACATCTCGCCTCTGGGTATTGATTTGAAGTCTCGGCTTCCCAGCCTTTCCTATCTAATATAAATATCCCCGTTCCTAATCATTTCTCTGTGGGTGTATTAGCTCACACTTCCCAAAGAGGAAACTCTTTGGACTCCATTAAGATGCAGTCACACAATCACTGTAGAATGTCCCCATTATTCCCATCCACAGCTTTAATTAAAATGGCATGCTTCCTTTCTTCTTTATCCTTAATTTCTGGGTGGCATTACACTGTTGTTGGCTTATCTTAATGACTGTATAGAACTAAAACAACTAGCTGGGCACTACAGAATGTCAAAGCATTTGGTTACACATCCCTTTAATCTTCCAGTTTAGATTTTTCACTCAGGAAAAAAAACTGTTGCCTGGAAAGAAATGTCCTAACCTAGAGGAAACAGTGCTTTACAGCACTTGGGGTGGAACTAGAATAGGGCCTCTTACCCGTAACCAGGGCTCCTTGTAAATAATAACCTGAGCTTGGATTTGTGTGGCAACGGCCAACAACATCCAGTCATCTTTAGTGCCACCACTCACAGCTATGGGAAAGAGGAACCCCTAGCAACAACTTTCAACAGCTCCCAATCAAGTCACAGTGGAAGAAAGCAAAGCAGAGAGAGAGGCTGTGGGGGCAGCAGCAGCAGCAGCAGCAGCAGCAGCAGCAGCGGTGGTGATGGTGGTGGTGGAAGCAGCAGATGGACTGTCTGGCCCTAAGGAGTGTGCTAGCAGATTCCAGCGAGGTGTCAATACAGCACTTTCAAAGGGTTTTGCAGACAAAGTCCATATGTTGTAACCAAACCACAGGATTGAGGCTGCAATATCACATGAAGGGTTTCTCTTTGTTTATTTTATGACCAAAATTCCATTTCAAAGCATAAGCTCTTGTGCTTTGTCTCCTGCGTCTTTCAGTATGGTGATAATGAAAGGTGTTGTCTGTAAGAACCAAGAGTTTCAGCCCCTGCAGGCTCTGCTGCCTCCAGGATCAACTGCAGGCATATTCCAGTTTAGAATGAAACGATGTAAAAGGAGAGGCTTGGAAATTAATTTATTAGATAGTGATGACTGGTAGTCACTCTTGGTTCCCTAAAGAATTCTTACTCTAAAGGATTTCTTTTTTAACATAGCATATGAGATGGTATATGTAATTACATTTCAGTTTTCTAGAAGTGATACTGCTAGAGCCCTTGTGGACAAATGGCCCAAAAACCACTCCCTACAGAAATAATGCTTTTCTTCACTTTGTCTGTCTTCTGAGCTAGTCCATTATGAAAAAAAATGAGCACAGAAAGACTTATTTAGTAAGACTTTTGTGAGGATAAAATGTGCTCTAAGTTGATGCTATTAAAGCTTATGGTATTCGTGTTGCCTATTTACATCATGGATGTGATAAAATTTTGGCTCACAGTCCATCATGGAAGAGAAGCCGTGGTATCAGGAGTTTGATGTGGCTGCTCATGTTGCATTTACTGTCAAGAAGGAGAGAGTTTGGCAAAGCTTGCTTTCTCTTTTGGTTCAGTCTAGGACCCCAACCCATGGAATGGTGATGCTCATATCTTGAAGCTTCTTCCCCACCCCAATTAACCTAATCCAGGTAAGCAGGTAAACAGTGGATGTGTGTGAGAGTAAAGGCCTGAGCCTTCTGCTTTTATTTGCATTAGAAGCTCTAGGTGGTGGTCGCCTCTGGCTTTCATAGGCAATGTGCTGCCATTTCTGCCTCCTTGAAATCGGTGTGGTCAGGCCAATAGAGCTGATCACTGAAATATAAGGAAGGTGATGAGTATGACTTCCAGGTAAGAGCAAGTAAGAACCAGGACTTCGTTTCCCATGATCCTCTTCTGGTGCCTCTGTGAGTGAAGAATTCAGGAAATGCAACATCTGTTCAAGCACAGAGCCTACATCTGCAGCCTTATATAAACAGGAAATAAATAAAGCACTAGGGTTCTACTGTTTATGACTGTCTTCTGCTAGCATACATTCTGGATTTGCTTGGGGAGTGGAAAAAGGAAAGGAGAACAGGAATTTTCTACCTTGTCTACATCTAAAGATCACCTGAGCAGTTCATTAAAATATCCAAGAGTTCAGACCATGGCACACACCAGGTCAGTCCTAATTCCTGATGATGAGACACAAACATAAATTTCCTTATAATCTTCCCTAAGTGATTCCGAAGTACATCAAGGTTGAGAATGCCTATCTAAGGTGGTGCTTTACTCTATGAGGACCCCCTAGGATTTGAACAATGTGTCAAGATCTTCTTCAGCTCCTAAGGATCAGGTCTTCGGTTCCACCAGGTGAACAAGCTCAACACTGAGTCTTCCCATACTCACAGGGACAGAGCATCGCAATGGAGACCCACATGTCCTTCCAGATTCATGCACTGAAAACTCAAAGCCTCCTAACTCAACCCTATTGATCCAGGCCAACCTGCCCACACGTCTCTAACTGCCAGTGTGTTCAGTTCCCGAAAATGGCTTTCTCCACCCTGCCCCTCACTTACCACACCAAAGTTCTCCTAGCTCTTCCCACTACCCGTATCACTCTCCCACTTGCCTGTCTGAGAAATGTGACTGAGAGTCGCACTGCCAATCCTTTGTTCTCCCCTCCCTTCCTTTCTATGTTACTAAGAAGCACCTCTAGTCCCTGACCTTCTCACACTCTCCTCAATGGTGTTCCCTTTTACCTCTGGAGAAATGCCACTTTACTGTCCCCTCAGCCTTCTCCTGGGCATTTACTCTCTTTCCCCCCTTAGTTCTCTGTGTCACTGTCTTTCTCTTTCCCATACCTTGCAGGCTGATCACTCTCAGAAGAGGAGGCAGTGAAAATGCTCCATTTCCAGTGTCCTGGTCACTCTTAGCCCAGCCACATACTGGCCTCTACTGCACCAGCCCTGAAATGACTCCACCCCACGGCTAATTGCTTTGTTTGTCAGACCCAGGGAGGAGATTTCCACTCTGATCACGTTGCTTGCATCTGGCAGTTAGCCTCTTTACCACTCCTTGCCTCCATAGGCATTTTCTCTATTTCATCTGACCAGTTTTAAATGTCGTATGACTCTAACATTTTATCAAACCGACCTGTATCAGAATGCCCCTGCCTGTAAACTAGGAATAGTAATAATACCTACCTCCTATGGTTAATACAATATTTATATAAAACAATTGTTTGTCTGGAGAATGATAGGGGATAAATAACAAGTATCAGGTAGTTAACATCACCAAACTGAGTACTTAAGTTATCTAGCAGAAATTACTAGAGTAGCCTGATTGACAGAGCAAATAAGCATAAATTAATAAGTAGCAAGGTTTGGGGGCAAAAGGTCCTCTCTATGGATGAACATTTGTTCATCCAAAACCAAAAAGTAGAGTTACCATTGATCATTCTGTGGACCATACAAAAATGCTAATGTTCTTTCCCAGTATGAATTACTGTAACCACAATTTCATATTAGAAATCAAAATAAATGTAGATTTGTGTTAGTGATTTCAAGTAGTTGAATTACATTTCATATACTTAGTTCAGTCCCTACTAATGAACAAGTTTGGATTATTTCTTTTGTCTTTCTAATGTAAAACATTCCATGAAGGTTTGCTCTCTTGCTGATGATTGTCTCATTTTTCTTATTTTTTTTCCCCAAGCATTCACAAATTCACAAGTTTCGAAATCTTCATGTGCAGAGCTCCTGCCTACAGCGTAGATATCCCAGTGCACCTAAGCATTAGCTGGATTTCTCCATATGGCAGTTCCATGGGGATCCCCAGTTCAGCCTACCCAAAATAAATGAGTCATCTTACAGCACGCCCAAACTCTCCTGCTGGTATTTCCGTCCTAGGAATGAGGGATGCCTCCTCCACCCACCCTGTGATCCAACTCAGTGACGTCCACACATGCCCCAGTTCCCAGAGCTCTCCAGAGCATACCCACTCCTCACCTTCTCCATCATCTGCTTAAGCAGGACCCAGCATCTTTCACTTGAACTCTCTTGCAACAGCCTGCCACATGCTCTTCCTGCTTCTCCTCATCCTCCAGGACCATCCTCCACAATTCACATCTCCTCATTCAGCACCTGCTCTGGAGTTATCTCCATAAGCCTTTCTCCTTCATGGACCCACGGAGCACAGATCTGCATACGTCACTCTGTTGCTTCAACACATCCAAGATTCTCTTTGCCTTGCCCATCTATCCAGTCTCGGCTCTTAAGATTCCACTCAGAATCCATGTCTTCACTCTTCCTTCTTATACTTAGCATGCCCTTGTTCACACACACACACACACACACACACACACACACACCTACCTTCCTATAGTACCTGTCACATTCCTTCAGTTCTTAGGCTAGATGTCCTCCAAGAGGTTTCTTTGTACTATCCAAGACTTGGCAAAAAAACAAAAAAAAACAAAAACCCTCTCTGTATCTTCTCTTAGTGCTACTCTCATTTCTCTATTGCAACATCCCCTTCCCTGCTGATGAAGAGAAATAGTTGAAACTTTGCAATTCTCCCAGAAATGTCTTTGCCCTGTGGAAAGAAGCATCTGTAGGCAGGGGATGGCAAACTCGGAATGCACTAGAGAACAAGAAAATGTGGGTTGGATTTTAGCCTTTATTTGTGCCTTCAAGGGGAAAAAGAAAGGAGATTCCCAAGCTGAAAGAACTAGAAAAAAAAAAGGTGTGTGTGTGGGGGGGGAGAAACTATAAAGACGGGAAGGTTTGTGATGAGTCACAATTTGAACTTTACAAAAGGAAATGGGAAAGAGAGAGACAGGGGCCTCATCAGGCTCACTCCGGAGGGTTGGGCACTATTCTGTAGGCAATGAAAGGTCTGCTTTAGGTAAGGAAGGAGTATGGCATTATAAAAGAAATCAGTGTGCACATGAGAAACCAGATGCCTGAGGAGAGAAAAGCGTGGGGTTGGAAGAGCTAAATACTGTGCCCTTTGCAAGTAAGGAGTGGATGTTTCATAACATGTAAAGTCCTCCTTCCTTATTTACTGTCACCTGTAAGCACCATCTCCTATGTGCCACTCAGCACAGTTCATCTCTTCTCAGCTTTGAAGTTTGAAACCCAGAACACAGAGGGAACTGAGACACAATAGAAATGTGTTATTGAATAGGCTATGCCCATTCTCACCAGGCACTAGAGATTGTTCTGAGTACTTCACATGCATTTTTCTCATTTCATCACAATAAAGTGAGATTAAATTTAATTCAACAAGTATGTATTGTTCATTGGACACCACAGTCCGTATTTAAACTATCTCCATTGAACCAGAAATGAAACTGAGACATAGAGTACCAGGCAGAGGGTCACAAAGCTGTTGCGTGACATAGCCAGGATAAGGTGCCCACAGATTTTGTTTTCTGAGCCCAAATTCTTAACCATTTTTGCTTAGTTATTCCTGTACTATATTGTCAGTGGAAAGAATTGCAAAAACAGTAGGAAGAACTGGCTATCCCACATATCCTACCTCTGTCCTATGTAGGAAACGTAAGTCATTTGGCTAAAGGGATGGAAACAGAACAGAGTAGAAGTAAAGACAGGGAGTTGAGTGTGGTGGGCCACACCTGTAAGTTCAGTATTCAGGACGTTGGGCAGGAAGGAAGTTTGAGGTCAGCTACATATACAACAAACAAAAAGAAAAATTCCCTGCCTCCATGTGAGTCTGTAAGGCCTGGACCTTCAAGAAAAATAGTGAAAGCCCGCAGACAACTTTTTGATGAGGAGAACTTTCAAGCCATGATAATATTCTAAATGAATTTTAAAGAAAATGTTTTCCTGGTATTCAAAACCTATTATCCAGCAACAGCGAGGTTGCCCCTGCCCATGTTAATTTCTAGATACATTACCATTACATTGTTGTTAAAATTGAGGTAGAGGAAGCCGGGTGTGGTGGCGCACGCCTTTAATCCTGGCACTCGGGAGGCAGAGGCAGGTGGATTTCTGAGTTCAAGGCCAGCCTGGTCTACAAAGTGAGCTCCAGGACAGCTAGGGGTATATAGAGAAACCCTGTCTCGAAAAAACAAAAAACAAAACAAAAAAAATAATAATAAATTGAGGTAGAGGAAAATATCAACCAGTATCCATGCTGGAACTGTTATCCCTAGATATTACCAGTGCTTGGCTATAGACCTTCAAGTTCAGAAAAGTCAATGAAAGTACCCTATGAGAATCACAGAGCTAGATAAAATATGAAGACATACTGAATAATTTATGTATTACTTGAAAATTGTGTGATAGGCATATTTTAATCAGAATTTATAATAAATTTAAATGCATGCATGGGTAAATATAGATATATGCATTCTCTTGAGAAACAACTATCAGATATTTATGTGTATGCCACTGTCCAGATACATCACTGAATTTAGCCGTCCCAGTACAACAAAAGAAGTTTCTTTAGAGTTGTGTTAGCTATCTTAACTGCAAGAAGAAGCAATTTCAAAAGAAAGAGAGACAGAGAGACAGAGAGAGAGAGAGCACAACAGAGACAGAGAGAGGAGGAAAGAAAGAAAGAAAGAAAGAAAGAAAGAGAGAGAGAGAGAGAGAGAGAGAGAGAGAGAGAAAGTGAGAGAGAAGAATGGAAGAAAAGGAGAAAGGGAGGAAGGAAGGAAGGAAGGAAGGAAGGAAGGAAGGAAGGAAGGAAGGAAGGAAGGAAAGAAGGAAGGAAG